>NC_137072.1:1800000-2235000 GCF_951640355.1 Cnephaeus nilssonii | reverse complement strand
AAAATAAATCCCAGATACCAGGGCCTCCCCTTGGGTTGCCAGGGGGCGTGGCCGGCCTGCAAACCACCACAGGCCCCTTGCTCAGGCCACCCACGCCCCAAGGGAACCCCCACCTGATCCGGGACACCCTTCAGGGCAAACCAGCTGGCCCCCACCCGTGCACCAGGCCTCTATCTTATCTAATAAAAGAGTAATATGCAGATTGACCATCATTGCAACACACAATATAGCTGCCCCCATGTGGTCAAAGATCCTGCCCCCATGTGGACACAAGATGACCACCACAAGATGGCCAGCAGGTGAGGGCAGTTGGGAGGCACCCGGCCTGCAAGGGAGGACAGGTGAGAGGGACCAGGCTTGCAAGGGAGGGCAGTTGGAGGTGATCAACCCTGCAGGAGAAGGCAGTTAGGGGTGACCAGGCCAGCAGAGGAGGGAAGTTGGGGGCAAACAGGCTGGCAGGGGAGCAGTTAAGCATCAACCAGGCTGGCAGCGGAGTGGTTAGGGGGTGATCAGGCTGGCAGGCAGAAGCGGTTAGGGGCAATCAGGAAGGCAGGCAGGCAAGCAGTTGGGAGCCAGCAGTCCTGGATTGTGAGAGGGATGTCCGACTGCCCGTTTGGGCCCGATCCTACCTGGATCGGGCCTAAACGGGCAGTCGGACATCCCTCGAGGGGTCCCAGATTGGAGAGGGTACAGGCTGGGCTGAGGGACAACCCCCCGCCGTGCACGAATTTCGTGCACCGGGCTTCTAGTAATTTTAATAAAAAGGAGAAATTTTAAAATTTTGAATTCTCTTTCACTAATATTTACAGTGTAAACTAAGATTGTTGTTAAAATGTTAAATCTGAAAGTAAATTAATAGTCAGCCTTACTGTAAAGTGCTTGTAATATAGCTAGCTACTTGCCTGTAGGCTTGACCTTCAAACTGCAGCCCTACAGGTTGCTTGTTTTAAAAAATAAAGACAAAGATTCTTAAATGAAACTCTCTAGCCTGAAAGTTATTCTGGAAGGAAAATAAAGAGGTTCCTTCAAATGTCTTAAGAATTGTGATTTGAAAGCCTATGTATTTGGCCTCTTAAACTAAAGTAAATAATTTGTGTTTTTGCCTCCATGGTAAAGTTTATGTAAAGTTACTCAAAGACTAATTGCAGAAGTTTAATTAATGTCATTTACTGTCCATAACCTAGCGCAAATAAAGTTAAAGTTAATAAATAAATTAACCTTATTTCAGACTAACTTAAATTGGCTAATTGAAATAAGTGAATATTCGTAAAAACTTAATTGTACTGGACAAAAAACTGTTCCTGAAATATTAACTAAAAACTTTTTTTAAAATATATTTTATTGATTTTTTACAGAGAGGAAGGGAGAGGGATAGAGAGTTAGAAACATTGATGAGAGAGAAGCATCGATTAGCTGCCTCCTGCACATCCCCCACTGGGGATGTGCCCGCAACCAAGGTACATGCTCTTGACCGGACTCGAACCTGGGACCCTTCAGTCCGCAGGCCAACACTCTATCCACTGAGCCAAACCGGTTAGGGCTGGAATGTGTGGCTTCTTGACTTCATGCAGGAATGATTTTATAATTAGAGTCTAGGTGATTTGGGGAGTACATTTATTAAAGCTGGGGACAGTGTAACAAAGGAAAAGCTTAAGATAGAAGAGGCAAGGAGTGAGCTTAGGTGGAGCTGCTTTTCAGCTCACTGAAAAGTTAGACAAAAGAAGGGTCCTTAGAAACAGGTTCAAAGTGTAAGCCCAGAACGAGCTGCCACTGCCTGCTATTGCCCTGGTTGCAAACTTTGTCCAGACCCTTAAACTTTAGAAGAAAGAGAGCAAAAATACACATCTGAGGAAAAGAGGGGTGTGCACATGTGTAGGAAGCGGCTATAGGGTCAACCCTCGGACTGACCTGTGGCAGAGCCACATACAAGTCCCAGCTTGGAGGGCAGAGCCCTCCTAACACAATTAAGCTTGAATTTATAGTCCTCCCTTGTTTCTAGGTAGCTAATGGGCTGTGGGAGGTGCAGCAAGTACTGCCAAAACAAGGCTTGAGTAATGAAATAGATTTGAAACTCACAAGAACATTGTAAACATGTTGACCACTCCCCTTGTTTTGCTTTGTGTGATCTGACTATAAAATAAAACTTTGGCTTACAGGCTGTGTCACTGTCTCCTCATCCAGGCACAGTGATCGCACCTGGTTCCAACTGTATTCTCTTGTCTGTCTTCTTTAATCCTTCACTGCCCCTCCTCAGGTTCACCCCTGGCCGTGCTGGACGTGGTTCAGGCATGCTCTAGAGAAAGCACATGGTGGCTTCCTTTACCTTGAGGGGTTTTATCTGTTTTCTAAAAGTGGAAATTTTAGGGTTGGTCTTGGAAAATCTCAATAGAATATTCATCAGCTTTCCAGGTGTGCCTTTCAATATGCTGATTCATCAAAATGAGTGTAAAGAGGGATCAGGGTCAGTTTTACCTCCAAAGAATGCCATTAAAGAGGGACTGGGACCAGGAGGGTCTGCCCCAGCATGGTCTGGTACGTGTAAACCATTTGATCCTAAGTGTACTTGGTTAGGGAAGATAGTGGCTGTAATTTGCTTGACCAGTTTGTTCAACTATCTGTCTCAGTTTCCCAATTTCACTTGTCAAGGAATTTTCCTAGCTTCTTACTAACCTGCTTCATTTACCCCTCAAGAGACTTCCATCCCTGAAGTCTTTTAGGGGTGATGACGGAGGAGGGTCTGTTTTCAGTAACTGCTTCCTAGTGACAAGGGTCATGGTTCCTGCCTGCATAGGGTCTGGAAGTCTCTCCTTGTCTGGTCTAAGGGAGATAAGGGATTGGAATCTGAGACTGGAACAGAGAGACTGTTAGCTGATTCTTCTAAAGTAGGGATGGCCAGAATCCCTGAAGCACCATCATCTTGGAATTGTTGTATCCTAGAGGTGAAAATTTTGACAAGAAGGTTAAAAAGACATGGTTCAGCCCTAGCCAGTTTGGTTCAGTGGATAGAGCATTGGTCTGTGGACCAAAGGGTCCTGGGTCCAATTCTGGTCAAGGGCATGTACCTCGGTTGCAGACTCCTCCTCGATCCAGGCCCTGTTCGGGACTCATGCAGGAGGCACCAATCAATGTGTTTCTCTAACATCGATGTTTCTCTCTGTCTTTCCCTCTCTCTTCCACTCTGTCTGACAGATCAATGGAAAAATATCCTTGGGCGAGGATTTAAAAATAAATAAATGGTAAAAAAAAAAAAAAGACATGGTTCAAAGATGAAGAGGAGAACTATAACTACTAGAGGAGAAAGGAGGGATAAAAACCAGGTAATGGCGAGGAGAGCAGACTTTACAGAATCCCAGATTGAGCTAGCAGAAGGATTCCCCTTTCCAAAGTTATAAAGCCAGGGGGCCTGGTCATAAATTTTTTTTGATGTCTTCCTCCACTTGATTTGAAGAGTTAGTACAAGTGTAGCAGGTTGTGCTTATGACTGCTTCCAGTCCTTCTGCTGCTAGTAGGTAATTGAGGTCTAATCTGTTATCTAGCACAAAGTTAGCAAGAAAAATGGTTGTAAGTTTTTGAGGGCAAACTACCTAACCTCTACCTACTCTATTTCTCCATCTGCAAGGTAGTAAGTATGACAGTAGTTGGTAATTCACAGAGTAAATAATTGCAAGAATTAAATAAAAGAATGCAGGCACTAGTACTTCTTTCTAGGGCAGTTATACTATCTGTTAAATTTCTTAAGGTGGCTTCATGATAGGTCCCTATGGGGCTGCTAGGCTGACAGCTGCCCCTGTGCCAGCTACAATGAGACCAATGGCCCTTTTATTTGAAGATGAGTGGCATTATGAGCAGTGACAGAAATCCCTTGAGGCCAAGAAAATCTAAAGTGCACTGGCTTTGAAATTATGTGTTGATGACACACGAGTAGGCTAGAGCAGGTAATGGCTGATAGAACTTGGTATAAGGTCTGCTATCATAATGTAGGCTATTTTGGGGTTGTCCACAAAGGAAGAGTAATCCATGAGGGGTGTACCCTTGCTGGGATATATTATTAAAGAACAATCTCATAGGGTTAGACCCCAGTAGGTGTCTCCCTTGCAGTTAGGGGAGAGAGATTCCCCATTTAGGAGTGGGTCCCATGGCCCTGTGGGGGCTCTGTGTGCTGTGGAGATCTGGTAAAGGAATTTCCAGTTAATATTAGTTTCTCCTTGCCAATAGCTGCAGGTGTTCTAGGGGTCATTTTGAGAATTAGTCTCCCAGACACCTGATTGGCCCATTCAGACTAGCGGACAAACACCAGTCAGCTACAGAAGACACTGTTAGAAAATATTTTTGGATATATCAGAGATGGGATAGAATCATCTAATTCAGGCTTATTGATACATTCATTGGCTGTAACACAATGACAACAGGGTTTTGCAAAAGAGCATCTGTACTGATCAGTTACTAGTCTGCCTGATTACTGGGGTGAGGTTGGTGCAAGGGAAGCCCCCAGGAACTGGAAGGAGGTTTACAAAAAAAAAAAGAAAAAAAAAGACTGGCCTTTTTTGAAATCCTTGGGAGACGCTGATAGTAGAATTAGATTCAAGTTGAAAACTGTAGGTTGAAACTGAGGTGGGAGGGCTGTTGGGATTGGCTGTCTATGGCAGATCCAGCCATTGGAAAGTTGATTTCCAGTAGCAATGATAATGGAAAAGTTTATTAGTATGCTAGTCTTCCATTCTCTTTGTAGGGATCCTAAAAACAAGATAGGGTCATGTAGGGTCAAGATAGGGTACAGTAGGGTCATGAAAACAAGAAAGATACGCATTGTTGGTTAGAATTTGAATAATTTGAGCAGAGTAGAGGGACTTAATCTGATAAGGATTCAATCCAACAAGGACAGAAAAAATATTATTTTCCTGGGAGAGGAAGCTGAACATATTGACAGGCTAGTACAGTGATGGGCAACCTTTTGAGCTTGGTGTGTCAAACTTCGCCAAAAAACTGAGCATAACTTGGGTAGTGTGTCACTTTGAGGACAAAACATTATTTCGCAAATGTTTCATCCTCAGGAGCAGCAAATGTTTCATCCTCGGCATGCGGCTGCGTGTGTCAGTGCTGAAACGCGTGTCATAGTTCACCATCACTGGGCTAGTAGGACAAGTGTCAGAAATATATGAGAAAGACAATTATATTAAAGCCCAGTTACCACATTACTTACCTGTGACAGTTTATTGTTTCTTCCTTTTTAAAAATTCCTCACTTGAAGATATGTTTATTAATGAGAGAGAGAAACATCTATGTGAAAGAGAAACATTGATCAGTTGCCTTTCATATGTGCCCCAACTGGGAACCGAACCAGCAACCTAGGGATGTACCCTGACCGGGAATCAAACCCACAACCTTTTGGGGTACAGAACAGTGCTCCAACCAATTGAGTCACCTGGTCATGGCAGGTTTTTGTTTATTTATTTATTTTTTAAATAAATCTTGCCCTGGCTGATTTGGCTCAGTGGATAGAGCATCGGCCTGCGAACTGAAAGGTTCCAGGTTCGATTCCGGTCAAGGGCATGTACCTTGGTTGCGGCACATCCCCAGTGGGAGGTGTGCAGGAGGCAGCTGATCGATGTTTCTCTCTCATCAGTGTTTCTGACTCCCTATCCCCCTCCCTTCCTCTCTGTAAAAAAATCAATAAAAAATATAAAAAAGCCTATCTAATAAAAGAGGAATATGCAAATTAACCATCACTCTACTATACCCACAAGCCACGCCCACCAGCCGATCAGGAGCAAGTATGCAAATTAATCCAACCAAGATGGCTGCAGCCACGGAGCGAGCAGGAGGCTTGGGTTTCCCCAGTAATGGAGGAAGCCAAGCTTTCCGCACACCCTGGCCGGCCTAGGCCTCCACTCAAGGCTACAAAGTTTCAATAATAGAAGATAAATAAATCCCAACAAAAATGGCTGTGGCTAAGGAGCAAGCAGGAGGCTTGGCTCAGCTGAAGGCTACAAAGTTTCAATTATAGAAGATAAATAAATCCCAGATACTAGGGCCTCTGCTTGGGTCGCCAGGGGGCATGGCTGGCCTGCAAACCACCACAGGCCCCTCGCCCAGGCTGCCCCATGCCCCAAGGGAACCCCTACCCTGATCCAGGACACCCTTCAGGGCAAACCAGCTGGCCCCCACCCGTGCACCAGGCCTCTATCCTATCTAATAAAAGAGTAATATGCAAATAACCATCACTCCAACACACAAGATGGCTGCCCCCATGTGGACACAAGATGGCTGCCCCCATGTGGACACAAGATGGCCACCACAAGATGGCCAGCAGGGGAGGGCAGTTGGGAGGGACCAGGCCTGCAAGGGAAGGCAGTTGTGGGCGATCAGGCCAGCAGGGGAGGGCAGTTGGGGGTGACCAGGCCAGCAGAGGAGGGAAGTTGGGGGTGACTGGGCCTGCAGGGAAGGGCTTTTGTGGGGGACCAGGCCTGGAGGGGAGAGCAGTTGGGGGGGACCAGGCCTGGAGGGGAGGGCAGGTAGGGGTGACCAGGACTGCAGGGGAGGGCAGTTAGGGGCAAACAGGCTGGCAAGGGAGCAGTTAGGCATCAATCAGTCTTGCAAGGGAGTGGTTAGGGGGTGATCAGGCTGGCAGGCAGAAGTGGTTAGGGGCAATCAGGAAGGCAGGCAGGCTAGCAGTTGGGAGCCAGCAGTCCTGGATTGTGAGAGGGATGTCCGACTGCCCGTTTAGGCCCGATCCTACCGGTATCGGGCCTAAACGGGCAGTCGGACATACCTCAAGGCATCCCAGATTGGAGAGGGTGTAGGCTGGGCAGAGGGACACCCCCCGCGCCGTGCACAAATTTTGTGCACCGGGCCTCTAGTAAATAAATAAATCTTTATTGTTCAGATTATTACGGATGTTCCTCTCCCCCACCCCCTAGCTCCCCTCCACCTGGTTCCCACCCCACCCCATGCCCATACCCCCCGCCACTGTCCTCGCCCATAGGTGTAAGATTTTTTTCCAATCTCTTCCTGCTCCCCCACACCCCCTTCCCCCTGAAAATTGTCAGTCCACGTCCTTTCTATGCCCCTGATTCTATTATATTCACCAGTTTATTCTGTTATTAGATTTTTTATTCACTTGATTTTTAGATTCACTTGTTGATAGATATGTATTTGTTGTCACTTTGTTGTTCATAATTTGTATCTTTACCTTTTTCTTCTTCTTCCTCTTCTTAAAGAATACCCTTCAGCATTTCATATAATACTGGTTTGGTAGTGATGAACTCCTTTAGCTTTTTCTTGTCTGTGAAGCTCCTTATCTGACCTTCAATTCTAAATGATAGCTTTGCTGGGTAGAGTAATCTTAGTTGTAGGTTCTTGCTATTCATCACTTTGAATATTTCTTGCCACTCCCATCTGGCTTGCATAGTTTCTGTTGAGAAATCAGCTGACAGTCGTATGGGTACTCCCTTTTAGGTAACTGTTTTTCCCTTGCTGCTTTTAAGATTCTTTCTCTGTCTTATGCCCTTGGCATTTTAATTATGATGTGTCT
The DNA here is from genome assembly GCF_951640355.1 of Cnephaeus nilssonii. Lineage (NCBI taxonomy): Eukaryota > Metazoa > Chordata > Mammalia > Chiroptera > Vespertilionidae > Cnephaeus > Cnephaeus nilssonii. Next base: position 2,227,469 of record NC_137072.1, on the reverse strand, counting down.
TGTGGGGTCCTCTTTGGATTCCTTTTGTTTGGGGTTCTGTGCGCTTCCTGGACTTGTAAGTCTATTTCTTTCACCAGGTGGGGGAAGTTTTCTGACATTATTTCTTCAAATAGGTTTTCAGTATCTTGCTCTCTCTCTTCTTCTGGCACCCCCATAATTTGGATGTTGGTATATTTGAAGTTGTCCCAGAGGCTCCTTACACTATCTTCATATTTTTGGATTCTTTTTTCTTTTTGCTCTTCTAGTTGGGTGTTTTTTACTTCTTTGTATTTCAAATCTTTGATTTGATTCTTGGGATCCTCTAGTCTACTGTTGAATTTCTGTATATTATTCTTTATTTCAGTCAGTGTATGCTTAATTTCTGACTGGTCCTTTTCCATTTTTTTTCTTTTTGGCATTCTCACTAAGATCCTTGAAGGTCTCACTAAGTTCCTTGGAGGTTTCTAGAAGATTCTTGAGTAACCTTATAACTGTGGTTTTGAACTCTATATCCAGTAGTTTGCTTGCCTCCATTTCTTTTATTTGTGACATGTTTCTTTGTCTCCGCATTTTGGCTGCTTCCCTGTGTTGATAGAGTGGCCTTGTGTGCTAGGTGTCCTATAGGGCCCAGTGGCTTAGCCTCCCCAATCACCTGAGGTGGACACTCTTGGGCACCCCTTTGTGGGCTGTGTGCACAGTCTTGTTGTAGTTAAGCCTTAGTTGCTATTGGTATCACTGGGAGGAATTGACCTTTAGGCCAATTGGCTGTGAGGACCAGCTGTGTCTACAGTGGAAGAACTGCTGTGCTGGAGACACCCTTATGGGGCAGGACTTGCTTCAGTGGGGCTTTGGTTCTCACTAAGTCTGCCCCTTGAGTGTGTCGCTTATGGATGTGAAGAGTTGTAATGTGGTATGGTCTCACACTGACCACTGGGTACACTGGCTCTTGGATCTCCAAGGAGGTGCAGAGTCAGCCACTGCCTGGGGCCACCCAGCTGGAGCTACAGGGAGATCTGCAGATTCCTCTTCTTTGTTTGGGGTTTGGAGGTGCCCAGATGAGGCCCAGCTTTGAAGCAATGCAAGCTGCTGTCAAGCCTTGGACCTTCTTTTGGAAGCTCTGGGGCTCTCTGACCCAGCTGCAGGAAGGTATGTTTCAGATTGCCATTCATATGCAAAAGCCTCTGTGCACAGCTTGGGTGGGGTTGTAAATTGGGTGGGGCAGGGTCTCAGGGAATCACCAGGGTGGAGCAAACAGCAATGGCTGACCGTCAGCCCTACCCCAAAGAGGTTCCCAGGTCTCTGTGTCCCGCGGCACCGAGCAGGAACAATGATCTCTGCAAGCACGTCTGAGAGAAAGCCACCCTCGTGTTCCAGCCCGATGCCAGACAGTCCAGTTTCTCCCCGTATGAGTCTTGGTCCCCAGAGTCTTGCCTGGAACTGGAGTTCAGAGAAATCAGGAGCTTGTATCTCCCTCCTGATTGAAAAAAACACACAAAACAGCGCACCCAGTTGCCAGCCCATTTCGCGCGTGCCTCTATACCTCCACACTTCCGCACCTCCTACCAGTCTCAATGCACTTTTTTCTTTCCTTATATTTGTAGAACTTCAATTCAGCCAGCTTTCTGTGGTTCTGGATGATAGCTGTTTTGTCTTTTAGTTGTAGTTTTGATGTGGTTGTGAGAGTCAGCAAGTACAGGTGTTTACCTATGCTTCCATCTTGGTTCTTTTCAGGTTTTTGTTTCTTGAAGAGGAGCTTAAGAATTCACAAGAGTAAGTCTCAGGTTATGGTTCCTGAGGGGACTAACAAGAAACAGGTTTAATTTGAGATAAGAGAACAGAATTGACTACTCCTGTGAGCTTTACTGCAGTCAGGACCTGATGTGGGCCCTTCCATCTTGGTTGTAGCTAGGATTCAAGACAGCTATCCTTCCAGGTTTTTAAATACGCCATGTCCCCTGGTTTAACTTGTTTTGGTAGTCCTTATGGGGGCAGGTAGAATTTTGTTTTCATTTCCTGTAATGCTTTTTGTACTTGCCCTAGATTAATGGTATAAGACAACAGCTGGAGAGTTTCCTCATCTGTTAGCAGGTCAGATCTGAGAAAGGGCCTGCTATAGGTGAGTTCAAAGGGGCTAACTTGTAACTTTCCTTTAGGTGTAGCTCTCATTCTCATTCTATGTTACCTGTGGATAACACAGACACCTAAGACTGAGGTTTCTTGGCATAGCTTGGCTAGAGTCCTTTTTAGGGTTTGATTAGCTCTTTCTACCTTACCCAAAGATTGAGGTCTCCAAGATGAGTGTAAGTGATAGTTGATCCCTAAAGCTTGAGCCAGCTGTTGTGTAATTTTGGCTACAAAGAGTGTCCATTCTCTCTGTAAGCTTCCTGGTAGTCCCAACCTAGGTAAGATTTCTTTCAGTAAGTACTTGGCTACCTCAGTAGCTTTTTCTGTTCTGATAGGAAGGGCCTCTATCCATCCAGTGAAAGTGTCTACAAATACTAGCTTTAGGGGGCATCTGAGTGAAATCAATTTAGCAATTCTCCTCAGGGTATGAGGCCCGGCATTAGGGAAGAGGAGGGAGGTGACTCTGGGGATTAATTTTGGAGCAGAGTACACACCTCAGATCACTTCTTTTATAGTTTTATGAAGCCTTATGTTACAAACAGCTGAGAGACAAGAGTGGCAAGAGCATCCCTCCCCCTATGGGTGTCATGATAGAGCATTTTGATGTATTTCCATTTTAAGCTTCGAGGTAATAAAAGTTTATTACCCCTTAACATGTAGCCTATGGTTCTCAACCTTTTTAATGCCGCGACCCTTTAATACAGTTCCTCATGTTGTGGTGACCCCCAACCATAAAATGATTTTCGTTGCTACTTCATAACTGTAATTTTGCTACTGAATGCATTCTCTAAGGCCCAAGGGACCTCCTCTGTGTTATAGGAGGGGCCTTCTGGGGGCTGAGGGAGGCTGGTGAACAGAGCTGCCTCCAGGGCCATTAATGAAGACCTGGTTATCATCTTAGTGGCCCAATCTGCAAGTGTATTGCCTTTAATTATGTCTGTGTTCCCCGTCAGTTATTACTGCTACTTCCTGGGGGAGTGTTACAGCTACCAGGGGTTCTAAAATTTCTTTATGGTGTTTAATGGGGGAGGTTTTAACTGTTAAAAGTCCTCTTTCTGCCCTAGCTGGTTTGGCTCAGTGGATAGAGCGTCGGCCTGCAGACGGAAGGATCCTGGGTTTGATTCTGGTCAAGGACACATACCTAAGTTGCAGGCTCCTCCCCGGACCAGGCCCTGGTGCAATAGGCAACCAATCAATGTGTCTCTCTCACATTGATATTTCTCTCTGTCTTTCCCACTCTCTCTAAAAATCAATGGAAAAATATCCTTGGGTGAAGATTAAAAATAAACAAATAAATAAAAATGTTTAAAAAGTCCTCTTTCCTTCAAAGTAGCAGCATGGGCATGTAATACTAGAAACTCATACTTGGATTCAATATAGATATTAACCCAGAGCTTTTTCCCTAACTGTAAGGCACTAGTGAGTGCTGTAAGTTCAACTTTTTGGATGAAGCATTAGGGAGCTGGTGTTTTGCCTCTGTTGTTTCCTGAAGACTGACAATGGCATACCCCACCTTCTTTTTACCCCATTTTGTATAAAACTACTGGGATCTAGAAACCATTCTGCTTCAAGGTTAGGCAAAGGCTCATCTTTTACTAGTAGGTCAGTCCTGCTTGAATATACTTGTTCAATAGTTCCTGTTCATTGATGTGTGACCTGGGTTTCTTTGTTTATTGGTAGGAGAGTGGCAGGATTGAGAGTTTGGCAACCCTTTAGGGTTAATTCAGGAGAGTCAAGGAAGACAGCTGATATTTACTTAGCCTTCCCCCTATGAGCCACTGGTGTCCCTTTATTTCTAACACAGCTTGATGGGGGAGGGTATTTGTGTGTGTGTGTGTGTGTGTGTGTGTGTGTTCATTTTTTTTGGGGTGTGTGTGTGTGTGTGTGTGTGTGTGTGTGTGTGTGTGTGTGGTGGTGGTGGTGGTGGTGGTGGTGGTTTTTACCTCTAGTGGCCTAGAGTAAGTTTATTGGCCTCTCCTACTAGGAGCAGTGGCTGGTACAGTTGGAACACAATGTGGCCAGACAGCTGCTATAGGATCTAGTTGTTTTGAAAAGTGAACTACTGGTCTTAGAGTTAGATCCAACTTCTGGGTGTGGATACCAAGTGCTATTCCTTCTCTCTCTGCTAGATGTAAGTAAACAACTTTCTAAATTTGGCAGCCCTAAGGTGGGTGCACTGCTTAGTTTGACTTACATCCTTGAAGGCATGGTGGCATTCAGGGGTCCAGTCTATAGGCCCCTTTGTCATCTCCTTTTAAAGCAGTGGTTCTCAACCTTTCTAATGCTGCGACCCTTTAATACAGCTCCTCATGTCGTGGTTACCGCGACCCACAGGTTGAGAACCACTGCTGTAGAGCCGCCTAAGACCATCGGAAAACACAGATATTTACATTACGATTCATAACAGTAGCAAAATTACAGTTATGAAGTAGCAACGAAAATAATTTTATGGTTGGGGGTCACCACAACATGAGGAACTGTATTAAAGGGTCGCAGCATTAGAAAGGTTGAGAACCACTGTTTTAGAGGGTTCTCTCTCTTTTAGGGTAAGATACCCCTGGTTGTAGGGATATCTTTATTGGGTGGGGAGATACATTCATTGCCCTGCCTGATATTTCAGTCTCAGGTTTGACAAAGATGAGGACAGATTCTGGAATATTATTAATTCCTGGCCCACAGTGAGAAGTTAAATTGTCCATCAAAAACATAAAAATGTGGGTACATTTTTTTCTATGGTTAATGTTGCTAGGGTTATGATAGTTCTTAGAATGAACAAGATGTCCCTCTCTAGTAAGAGAATGAAGAACCCTGGAACTACAAGAAAAGCATGATTGAAAGCAAGATTTCTTTAGATTTAAAGCAAGGTTGTAGTGAGAGATTGAGCATTGAGGATGCCATTTAGCCCAGAGTTCAAACAGGTTTTGATCCACATGAGTAAGTCAGAGTGGAGTAAGCAGCCCCTGTGTCTAATCCTATATAATAAAAGAGTAATATGCAAATTGACTATCACTCCAAGACACAAGACGGCCGCCCCCATGTGGACAAAGATGGCTGCCTCCATGTGGACACAAAATGGCCACCACAAGATGGCAGGGGCAGATGTGGGCAGTTGGAGGTGACCACGTCGGCAGAGGAGGGCGGTTGGGGGAGAACAGGCCAGCAAGAGAGGGCAGTTGTGGGGGACCAGGTGACCAGGAAAGGGCAGTTAGGGGGGAACAGGACTGCAGGGGAGAGCAGTTGGGGGGGATGCAGGCCTGCAGGGGAGGGCAGTTGGGGGGCAGGCCTGCAAGGGAGAGCAGTTGGGGGGACCAGGGTGGCAGGGGAAGACAGTTGTGGGGGGACCCAAGCCTGCAGGGGAGGGCAGTTGGGGGGGACCAGGCCTGCAGGAGAGGGCAGTTGGGGGGGGACCAGGCCTGCAGGGGAGGGTAGTTGTGGCCAATCAGGCCAGCAGGGGAGGGCAGTTGGGAGAGACCAGGCCTGCAGGGGAGGGCAGTTGGTGGGGTCGGGGGGGACCAGTTGGGGGGGGACCCAAGCCTGCAGGGGAGGGCAGTTGGGGTGGAACCAGGCTTTCAGGGGAGGGTAGTTGTGGGCAATCAGGCCAGCAGGGGAGGGCAGTTGGGGGGACCAGGCCTGCAGGAAAAAGCAGTTTTGGGGGACCCAGGCCTTCACAGGAGGGCTGTTGGTGGGGGGGGGGGGACCAGGCCTGCAGGGGAGGGCATTTGTGGGGGATCAGGCCTGCAGGGGAGGGCATATGTGGGGGATCAGGCCTGCAGGGGAGGGCAGTTGTGGGCAATCAGGTCAGCAGGGGAGGGCAGTTTTGGGGGGGATGCAGGCCTGCAGGGGGGGCAGTTGGGGGGACCAGGCCTGCAGGGAAGGGCAGTTAGGGGGGACCCAGGCATTCAGGGGAGGGCAGTTGGTGGGGGGACCAGGACTACAGGGGAGGACAGTTGCGGGGGGGGGGGGGGGAACCGAAGCCTGCAAGGGAGAGCAGTTGGGGGGGGGACCCAGGCCTTCAGGGGAGGCCAATTGGTGAGGGGACCAGGCCTGCAGGGGAGGACAGTTGAGGGGGGGACCCAAGCCTGCAGGTTAGGACAGTTGGTGGGGGACCCAAGCCTGCAGGGAAGGGCAGTTGTGGGGACCAAGCCTGCAGAGGAGGGCAGTTGTGGGCAATCAGGCCTTCAGGGGAGGGCAGTTGGTGGGGACCAGGCCTGCAGAGGAGGGCAGTTGGTGGGGGGGACCAGGACTGCAGGGAGGACATTTGGAAGGGGAACCCATGCCTGCAGGGGAGGGCAGTTGGTGGGGACCAGGCCTGCAGGGGAGGGCAGTTGGGGGGGACCAGGCCTGCAGGGGAGGGATGTTGTGGGCAATCAGGCCAGCATGGGAGGGCAGTTGCGGGGGATGCAGGCCTGCAGGGGAGGGCAGTTGGGGGGCAGGCCTGCAAGGGAGAGTAGTTGGGGGGGACTGGGACTGCAGGGGAGGCAGGTTGGTGAGGATTCAAGCCTGCAGGGGAGGGCAGTTCGTGGGGGGAGGGAGCAGGCCTGCAGGGGAGAGTAGTTGGGGGGGGGGACCAGGCATGTAGGGGAGGGCAGTTGTGGGGGGGGGGACCAGGCTTGCAGGGGAGGGCAGTTGCGGGGGACTCAGGCCTTCAGGTGAGGGCAGTTGGTGGGGGGGACCAGGACTGCAGGGAAGGGCAGTTGGGGGGACCAGGCCTGCAGGGGAGGGATGTTGTGGGCAATCAGGCCTGCAGGGGAGGGCAGTTGTGGGGAGGACCAGGCCAGCAGGGGAGGGCACTTGTGGGGGACCCAGGCCTTCAGGCAAGGGCAGTTGGTTGGGGGGGACCAGGCCTGCAGGGGAGGGCAGTTGGGGGACCCAGGCCTTCAGGCGAGGGCAGTTGGTGGGGGGGACCAGGCCTGCAGGGGAGGGCCATTGGTTGGGGGGACCAGGCCTGCAGGGGAGGGCAGTTGGGGGACCCAGGCCTTCAGGCGAGGGCAGTTGGTTGGGGGGACCAGGACTGCAGGGGAGGGCAGTTGGGGGGGGGGGGGGGACTAGGCCTGCAGGGGAGAGCAGTTGTGGGCAATCAGGCCAGCAGGGGAGAGCAGTTGGGGGCTCCAGGCCTGCAGGGAAGGGCAGTTGGGGGGGACCAGGACTGCACTGGAGGGCAGTTGTGGGCAATCAGGCCAGCAGGGAGGGCAGTTGGGGGAGGACCCTGCCTGCAGGGGAGGGCAGTTGGGGGGGACCCTGGCCTACAGGGGAAGGCAGTTTGGGTGATCAGGCCAGCAGGGAGGGCAGTTAGGGGTGACCGGGCCAGCAGAAGAGGGCAGTTGGGAGGGACCAGGCCTGAAGGGGAGGGCAAATAGGGGGACCAGGCCTTTAGGGGAGGGCTGTTGTGGGCGATCAGGCCTGCAGGTGAGGGCAGTTTGACGGGGACCAGGACAGCAGGGGTGGGCAGTAGGGAGGGACCAGGCCTTCACTGAAGGCAGTTGGTGGGGGGGACCAGGTCTGCAGGGGAAGACAGTTGGGGGGGATGCAGGCCTGCAGGGGCAGTTGGGGGTGACCAGGCCTGCAGGGGAGGACAGTTAGGGGTGACCAGGCCAGCAGGGGAGAGCAGTTAGGGGCAATTGGGCCGGCTGGGGAGCAGTTAGGCATCAATCAGGCTGGCAGGAGAATGGTTAGGGGGTGATCAGGCTGGCAGGCAGAAGCGGTTAGGGGCAATCAGGAAGGCAGGCAGGCGAGTGGTTGGGAGCCAGCAGTCCTGGATTGTGAGAGGGATGTCCGACCACCCATTTAGGCCCACTGGGATCTGGCCTAAACGGGCGGTTAGACATCCCTCAAGGGGTCCCTGATTGGAGAGGGTGCAGGCTGGGCTGAGGGAACCCCCCTCCCCCATGCATGCATTTTGTGCACTGGGCCTCTAGTGTATAATAATAAAAGGGTAATATGCTAATTAGACCAGAAGTCCTTCCAGGTGTCATTTTGAACGTCCTTCCAGACGAAGCCAGGGCCACAGCAAAGCCCAGGTCCTGGGTGCCTGCAGCGGCTGGAGGGAAGCAGCCCAGGTCCCAGCTGCCAGAGGGAAGCTGGTGCCGGCAGCCGGGAGAAGGAAGGCCTACTCTTGCATGAATTTTCGTGTATCGGGCCTCTAGTAAAAATATAATGGGCTTACCTTCCACATCAAGGGTTACCTGAGGCTACTCTGGTGTGATGGTCAGGTGCTCTGGTGGGAGGACTCAGGCACCATCAATTCTCCGATGTTTTGACCATCATTGTTTTAGAGGTACTAGGTTCCCTCTGAGCCTGAGACACTCATTGTTCCAATGGCTCTCCTCCTTACAGAGGGGACATGGAGGCAGTCGTGCCAGAGTCAGTTGTGAGCACTCCTTTCTGTGCCTTTCTTGTCCACAGGAATAGCATTGCCCCTTCAATGTCCATTGTAGCCTGGGGGCCAGGTAGCCCTAAGGTGTCCTGGCCTTAAAGCTAACGAGTGAGCCTTTGTTTCCATTGGGCTGCATTTTGTTTTTCCTCTGCTCTGTCTCCGTTGTTGTAAACACTGAAAGCCATCCATACCAGTTGCTCAATGGGAGTTTGGGGTCCCAAGGCTAGTTTCTGTAATTTTCTCCAGATGTCTGGGGCTGCCTGCTGGATAAAATGCACCCCAGAAGTCCTGGGCCCTCAGCAGACTTAGGGTCAATATTTACATACTTTTGCAAAGCTGCTGTTAATCACCCTGAAAAAGGGAGGAGTTTTCATTCTTTTCTTGAACAACCTCTCTTATTTTATCATAATTAACAGGCTTAATTGTGCATCTTTTCATCCCCTCTATGAGGCACATAATCATATGGGACCAGCAGTCCCTTCCCTCTTGTCCTTCATCTGACCTGGTTTGATAGACACAGTTAGGGGCTTGATCTGGGATTGCATCCCACCCTGGTCAGTATACTAGCATATGATGTTGAATATGATGACCAGCTATTTCATCAGCAAAGGCCCCAGCAGCTCCTGTTATGCACTGCTTTTCATCTACAATACAGTAGTGGGAGAGAACAATCTAAATTACTCCGAGTCAGGCCATAAGTCAGTGTCAAGTGATTAAACCCCTCTATGAATTTACTAGGACTATTTTTCTTTACAAAGGGCCAGGTCAGACATAGAGAAGGGAACATATACCTGGCTTATTCTCCCACTAGGCTCCCCATTTGTAACATGAGGTAACATGTTAGGGTTTGGGTGATACTGAATCTACTCCTGGTAATGGCAGGACTACATGCAGGGGCAGGTGCCAGTGGCTCTCTAGTGGAGGAGGGGTTAGGCAGTGGCTGCATTTTGGGAGACAACAGAGAAGTGAGCTGGGGGACAGGCCACTCCATGCTTGGGATGAGTTCTGTGTGATCTGCTTGGGACAGAGACCGGCTTTTTGCTGGGACTGAGCGGAGAGTGTCCTCTAGTTCATCTGATCCAGCCATTGTGGCACCACACATCCTACAAGACTTCCTTTATCCTGGTAAAGGGCCATAAACATCAGAATTTAAGGTTTTCCACTCAATTTATCTTCATTTTTGCAAAACAAATCTAACTGGAAAATAGTGTTATAATTGAGAGATCCATTTACAGGCTAGACTTTTTCATCCCTGAGTTTGTATTGGGGCCAGGTGACATTACAAAAGAAAATGAGGCACTGTTTCTTTTAATTATCACCCTTAAAGGTGGCCCAATTGTTATGGAGACACCCTAGGGGGAATCTTAGAGAATTATTTTGGCACCACTCATTTTGTCTCCTTTTACAGCTGGTGACCAATTATTAGACCCCCAGTACCAGGATGTAGGGCCCAGGATGGAGAGTCACTCCAGTTAAGGGCTTGGTCCCAGTGAAAAGTGGCCTGGGTTGTCAACAAAGGAAAATATGGAAAGGGTGCAGGAAGTGATTAGGGAGGTAGGTGGTCCAGCAGACAGTGGATAAATAGGGGCTCTGGAGAATTTCCCAGAGGAGTATGAGTTTCCCCTCTGACTAGGTATAGCTGAGGTGCATAGCATGAGGACTGGAACCAGAAAGAGAAACTTGGTGACAGAAGATAAGGTGTGATATGACAAGAATGAAGTTTTCAAAGTCAGTGTTAAAATGCCCCAAATAGAGGACCAGGAGTTATAGTATGAGTCACAATAGTAGCATCATCTGGGAGCCTGATTAATGTGCCTTGAACCAAGTCAAGAAAGGCAGGTCCCTAAGAGAGAGGCCTTGTTTATCCTGTGTCCTGAAGGCAGACTTACCAACCATCATGGTGGTGGCCTGATACCCTGAGGTTTGATTTACTCTGTTCAGACAGGGGACTCAACTCCACACAGGCAAAATGGGGAGGGAGAGGGTCCATATGCATATCAGGGGTGATCAGGCCCTGACTCACCGATCCTATCCCCCAGGAGTCACCTGAGGATGGTTGTGTGCGTAGGTTACTCTGGGTCCAGAGGGCAGACTTACCCATGGTCCCAGTGTTGATGAGGAGCCTCTTGATGAAGGATTTACTCCCCTGCAGACAGGCAGATTTACCCCCACACCAATGATGTTAGAAGTGACAGGAAAGATGAATTAAAGGAAGAGTAAAGGAGAGATTACAACTTCAGGTCCCATCTGTGGTGCCAAAAAGTATGTCACTGGGAAGAGACCGGCACCAAGGTGGGTCTGTCTCCATATGGTCTGGACTGTGTAAACCAAGCATGTCAAACTCGCCGGCCGCATGCGGCCCACAATAAAAATTCCATAACTTATTTTTTACAATATCCTGTGATACATAATTATTAATAACGAACTACAATGTTTGCTAATGACTGATTACTATAATTGTGTTGCATTCATTTCCCTTACACGCCTTACGCACAGGCACATCATTTCTCTCCACTAATACTAGCAGCAAATAGTTTAGCAACTGATTGCCATGTCATTAGTCTTGACTGACTTGAACAGGAAATATTTCGCTTCCAGAGAACAAGAAAAATAGGTTTATTTGTGTTACACTTATTAATTTGTGCAGTTATTCAGTGTCTGGTAAGTTAATGTTCAAGAAAAAAATAATTTTTATTAAAATGTTCTATTATTTTATGTTAATGATTACTCATTTATTTCAGCCCTTTGTATTCAGCATGTCTCTATAGAAATAAACCTATGTTTCTATGAAAATTGAAGCTTTTGTTTTTGCGGCCACATAAACTTAAACCTTGTTTATTTGTCCCATGTTAGCCTTTGATTTTGACATGCTTGGTGTAAACCATTTCCTCCTAAGTGTCCTTGCTTAGGGAAGATAAGTCCTTGTGATTTATTATCTGGCTGTAAATTGTTCAACCAGTTTGTTTGGCTATCTGTCTCAGTTTCCCCAGTCTACTTGCCAAGGAATTTTCATAGCTTCTTATTAACCTGCCTCATCCCCAGTCAAAAATGCAGATGTAATTTTTGACTTCCTCAAAACTTAACTACACTCATCCCTATCCCTCAGTATCCAGCGGGGATTGGTTCCAGGACTTCTCATGATATAAAAATCCCTGGATGGTCAAGTTTTTTATATAAAACTAGTAGCCCTGTGCATGAATCCATGGGCGAGTAGCTTGCTGCAGCTTGCCTCAGCTGGCCACCCGCCCACCACCGCTGGTAGCTCTCTGCTGCTCGTAGCTGCTGCCCCACCTTCCTGGAGCTCTCTGCCTGCTGGCCCACCCTCCTGGAGCTCCCCCTAACCCCTCCCCCCTCATAGCTTGCTGCCCTGCCCCCTCCTGTAGCTCTTTGCCCCCTGCTTATAGCTCGCTGCCCCACCCTCCTGATGATCCGTGATCCGGTTATCATGAAGTTGGTTGTTACACCTCAGGGCATAATGGATAATTAGCATATTCCTCTCTTATATAGGATGGCAGAGAGCAATGCATACAGTTGGCCCTTTGTATCCACAGATTCCCAAGTATGTATTAAAAACTGTTTTCCATCTGGGGTTGGCTGAATCCATATATGCAAAACCTGGGGATACAGAGGGCTGACAGTGTATTTTTTGAAAAAAATTTGGATATAAGTGAACTTGAGCAGTTCAAACCTGTGTTGTTTAAGAGTCAACTGTACATATAAAATAACCAGCCGAATACCTGGGACTAGGACGTATAGCAAATAATGTTTTGTTCAATGTCATTTCATTGTAACATTGATGAGGAAAAAAATTTTATTCCAGCTGGGCCACTGTCTGTGTAGAGTTGGTACATTCTCCCCATGTCTTTGTGGGTTTTCTCCAGGGATTCTGCTTTCCTCCCACATCCCAGAGATGTGAATTTGAGGTGAACTGGTGTGTCTCCATTGTCTCAGTCTGAGTGAGTGTGGGAGAGGGCATGAGTGCCCCTATGATGGAAGGGCATCCTGTTCAGGGTGGAGCCTATCTTTTTAAAAAAATATTTTTATTGATTTCAGAGAGGAAGGGAGAGGGATAGAAACATCAGTGGTGAGAGAGAATCATTGATTGGCTGTCTCCTGCCCGTCCCTCACTGGGGATCAAGCCCACAACCCAGGCATATGCTGCTGACCAGAATTGAACCCGGGACCCTTCAGTCCACAGGCCGATGCTCTATCCACTGAGCCACACCAGCCAGGGCAGGGTGGGTCCTATCTTGCACCCGGAGCTGTTGTGAGAGGCTCCAGCCCCCCTTGACCCTGAGCTGGAATAAGCAGTTTAGATAATCATTCTGTTACTTGTTTTTATTCATCTTTCTTAAATGTATATATAACTCACATTTATATTAATGTCTAATATTAGAAATGGTTGGGGTCTTTATATAGAAGTTTGGTGGTGTTTTGTGACCAGAGATATTCTGATATGAACTTAATTCTTGTTTATATAAATTAGTCTTTGATAAAATTGGTTTCCTTATATTTTGTTTTGCTTAAAATTGCAGTTTCCAAGAACTTATCAGCGACGTTAAGTGAGGACTTACTGTAGTCCACAAATAGAAGCTATAACTGGTTATTATGGTTATTAACCTTAGACATGGCCAGACCTCCTTTCATCCTTATGAACTGGGTGTCTTGGTTCCTACTGCTCCTCTTTCCCATCAGCACTGATTGGGAAAGGCTTATCTTGGATGTGTTCTCCTTCCTCACTCCCTCTTTTTAGCTGGACATAGCACGTACACGGAAAACTTGGGCCCTGAGTAATATGAATGTGTCATTTCTGTCCCTCCTGAGCCAGCCTCAACTGAAATTTCCCCAGAGACTTTTGTACATTGGGATATCCTCAGCATCTCCTTTCTGATTCTGTCTACTTTTTGATGCCCCTTCTTCTCCCCTTGCCACTCAGCGTGGGCCACAACACTGTCTCAGTATGTTTGTTACACCCATTGCTTACAATACCTGAAAAAAGTGAAGGATGTAAAATAACAGGACCTATAGCCTTAGTCTCAGGGGGCAGAAATTCAGAATGCTTGGGGAAGGAGTTGACTGTTCCCTAAAGCAACTCCCCAGCAGGAGCCCCACAACCGATTGTGAAGAAGCAGAGACCAGAATGGTGAGACTGCTTTGGTTTCTGGAAGCTTCCCAGGTTCCTCCTGAGGCCCTTTGGCCTTGTGGCCTCTGAGTCACCTTAGTACAATAAACTGCTTAAGTTAACTTGGACCGAACACAGAGCTACTACAAATCCAGTCTCCTCCGCTGGGCCCTGGTGTAACCAGCAGTCTTTCCACACTTCTGCTACCGTTTCCCATTCTGCTTCACAGAGAAAAAAAACTTTTTTTGGGGAAAACTCTCAATTTTGAGCAACCTCCAAACACGAATCTTTCCCACCCTTTCTTTCTTAGTGTAGAGAGGTCTCCCTTCAAATTCAAGGTTAATCCTTTCACTGTAACATGTATTTCATTCCTTTTCCTCCTTCACTGACTCTCCTTCATGAATATTCAAATTTTTCTTCTCCTCTACTCTTTTATCTCAGCATATAAACTTGATCAACTACCCAAACCTTTTTTTAAAAATCCAATTTTAATCCCACACACTACTGGTTATTGTATACTTTTTCTTGTCTTCAACCAAGCTTCTAGGAAGTAGTCTACACCCTTCATTTCCATGTCCTCACCTCCCATGTATTCCTTGGGTCTAGAGCCATCTGACCTCTCCCCAAAATCTATGCTGAACACACTTTCACCAAAGTTTCAAATTACTTCCAAACTACTAAATTTACTGGAAATATTCTGATTTATTTGACTAATTGATGTCACTTGGCACTGTTGGTCACCCTATCCCTGCATCTCTTTTCTCTGTTAGCTCCTATAGGCTATGCTCTTCTTACACCTAATAGAGCTTCTTCACAGCATCCTTAATAGACTCCTTTTCTATCATTCGCTATTTAAATAAATTAAAAAGACAGTTCAATCCATACTCATTTCTACCCTCATCACTCTTCCCAGTGACCTCATTAGTATCTACCAGAAGCAGACCTTGGCAATTTGGGGATGTCCAGAATCTGAATCTCCTTTCTATGTTACAGGTCTTGAAGGTAAACACAGCCCACTTTCCATGACTGACATTGAAAAGGTTGGGTCTTTGCTTTCCCAGCTCTTTGCAACTAAAACAGAGGCATGTAACCTAGGCCTGGTCAAGTAGCCCCAGCAATGTAGATTCTGCAGTAAGTGATTAAGAGAACTAGAACAACAGCTAATTCACCCTGGTGGCAGTGGCCACAGTAGGGTCAGCTTTATTCCATGTTGGGGGAAGAGGAAGGCTGTAGTGGTGTGGGTACTGGTCATGGTGATACTCAGTGTCCAGTGATGATGTAGCGGCAGTATTGTCACTAGGTTGGTTCTAGCATCTGATTTTGACTTTTGCTCTGGTGGATTGGCATCCCATTGTTCCTGCTTACTTTCTAAGTTTGTGTCTCCTGCCTGGCAATCCCATGACCCACCCAGTGCCTTTTCAACAAATGGCTTTTCTGCTTAAATCAGCCTATGTAACCACTGATGGTGAGTTTCTAGGACTCCTAAATCTATGTATCCATCCTTTCCCACAACCTGGGTATGTGCCCTGACTGGGAATCGAACCCCTGACCCTTCGGTGCATGGGATGATGCTCCAACCAATTGAACTACACCAGCCAAGGTGGATAAGTTGCCTTTTAAGAAAACTCTTCACAGGCAAACTCATCTCCTCAATCTGCATTTTCTTCATGTTCCTAGCTTAGTAAATAACACCTACGACATGTTTAGTCTAAACCTTGAGAGGGAAGCATCTTAGATTTCTCCCACCCTCACTTAAAGTGAACCTATTTTACCTCATGAAGATCTCCAATTTTACCTCTTCATACATCTCAAATCAATCCCTCCTTTATATTCCTATTCCTCCTCACTAGAACCATTGTTCTAGCTTTCTAACGAGACCCCTTATCCCGGTATCTACTCCTCCGACTATTCTCTACTTAGCGGCCCAAGGAAATCTTTCCAAAAACCAAAATTAATCATTTTATTCCTCTACATAAATCCTTCCATGGCTCACTACTGGCCCCAAGATAAAACTTACACCCTTTCTTTGGATCTGCCTCCTACTTGACTTTTACCACCTTTTCACCTGCATCCTATACTCCACCCAGGCAAAATTACACGTTTTTCCCAGACCATGAAGTACATGTTTTTGCACTCCAAAAGTACTTGGGCCCAGCTGGCGTTGCTCAGTGGTTGAGCATTGACCTATGAACCAGGAGGTCACGGTTCAATTCCCTATCAAAGCACATGCCTGGGTTGCAGGCTAGATTCTCAGTGTGGGGCATACATCATTGATGCTTCTATATCTCTCTTCCTCTCCCTCCTCTATTAAATCAATAAAAATATATTTTTGAAAAAGTACTTGGTGGGACTGACAGTCACAATGCCACCTCTACCGCCTCCCCTCTTCTACTCCACAGAGATGACCCATCAGGCCAGGCGGGGGACTCTATCACCCTGACCAAGATAATTAGTTTTTATATGGGTTAGTGACCTAAGTAAAGCCAATCATAATCTTCCCCTCAAAGCTCTCTTGCTTTTGGGGACATGATGATAGGAGCATATAAGATTGAAGCAGCTGGCATTTAGTTATCTCTGCCACATAGAGAGTGTGTGTCCATGGCAGGAAAGAGAATGAGACCAAGGCACAAAGTAAAGTAGAGCCCTGAGTGATGGAGTGGGAGAGACATGGTGACATTTGGTTGAGCCCTGAATTCAGCTCTACCTGAAGCCAGTAATACCACCACACAGTTCCCTTCTTGCTCAAGCTGGTTTGTGTTGGTTCCTATCACTTGTAATTAAACCAGCCCTCATTCAGAAATGGGAGTGTAAAAACAACAGACTCCAGAATGTGGAATTGTCAGAACTGAAGTGAAATTTCAGTGGGTATCCGATGGTCCTTGGTTGAAAAGTTGGAAATCCTTGTTATCTGGTATCAAGTCAGCTGGTTAAATGATCTATTTTATCTTGAGATTTGGGTCATGCATCCATCATAGATGGAGATTTCAGGGACACACTGGGAAGATGTCTGGATATTGGAGTATGCTGGCCTCTTCTCAAGATTTTCAGTAAGGTTCTGCAGTTCAGCTTTCTTCTATGCTGGCAGAACCAGAACTGTACACAGCTGTTTAGAGTTGCCTTTCCTGCCCATGGCTAGCAAGCTAAGACTGCCAAGGGTCTAGTAATCATGTGTCTTATAGATGATAAAACCAGATCCTCCTCCTCCAGCTAAAGTGAGTGAGAACAAAGGTATAGAGATAGGAAATCCAACAGGAGATACTGGAGCTTAGGGCTTGGGAAGTTCAAGAGATAAAGACTGATCCTCCATGCCACACCTGAATGATTTTTTTTCCTCCCAAGTTAAACAGTATTTATTTCACTTAGCGTCCAGACAGTGCCAAGGATTCTGGTGCCTGGGGACCTTGGCTGTGAATCCTGTGGGAGAGAGTGGGATGTATTGGTCACAAACCTCATACTCCTTGGACTCTCTAGGCTACCTCCTTCTTACTCTGCCTTAGTTGGCACCCCACCCATGCCAAGTAGCCCCTCCACTTCCCCATCTATAATAGAAATGCCACACGACAGACCATGGGATCTGAATTCCCAAGCAGATACCCAGAGGACAATGATGCAACTCAGAGTGAGTTAGTACCCTGTGGAGTGCACCTTGGCCAATGGGAAACAGGAGACATGAAGGGAACAGATAGATCAATTCCCCCTCAATTCTCCTCTTCATGACCTGCTCCAAGGTGTGGTTTCTCCTTGCAAACACCTTGTACTTAGCAAACAAACCTGTAAGATCTTCTCTCTCCCCCCTGGCTCATATGAAATTGTGGTCAACACAGTAAAGCATTGTCTTACATTCCTTCACATCTTTCATTGCCTCACAATTCCCTCATAGCTCCCCTCCACCTGGTTCCCACCCCACCCTCTGCCCTTACCTCCCCGCCACTGTCCTCATCCATAGGTGTATGATTTTTGTTCAGTCTCTTCCCGCACCCCCCCATACCCTTTTCCCCCTGTGAATTATCAGTCCACTCCCTTTCTATGCCCCTGATTCTATTATATTCATCCATTTATTCTGTTCCTCAGATTTTTAATTCACTTGATTTTTAGGTTCACTTGTTGATAGATATGTATTTGTTGTTCATAATTTTTATCTTTACTTTTTTCTTCTTCCTCTTCTTAAAGAATACCTTTCAGCATTTCATATAATACTGGTTTGGTGGTGATGAAGTCCTTTAGCTTTTTCTTATCTGTGAAGCTCTTTATCTGACTTTCCATTCTGAATGATAACTTTGCTGGGTAGAGTAATCTTGGTTGAAGGTTCTTGCTATTCATCACTTTGAATATTTCTTGCCACTCCCATCTGGCCTGCATAGTTTCTGTTGAGAAATCAGCTGACCATCGTATGGGTGCTCCCTTGTAGGTAACTAACTGTTTTTCTTTTGCTGCTTTTAATATTCTCTCTTTGTCTTTTGCTCTTGGCTTTTAATTATGATGTGTCTTGGTGTGGTCCTCTTTGGATTCCTTTTGTTTGGGGTTTTGTGCGCTTCCTGGACTTGTAGGTCTATTTCTTTCACCAGGTGGGGGAAATTTTCAGTCATTAATTCTTCAAATAGGTTTTCAGTATCTTGCTCTCTCTCTTCTTCTGGAACCCCCATAATTCTGATGTTGGTACACTTGAAGTTGTCCCAGAGGCTTCTTACACTATCTTCAAATTTTTGGATTCTTTTTTCTTTTTGCTTTTCCAGTTCAGTGTTTTTTTGCTTCTTTGTATTCCAAATCTTTGACTTGATTCTTGCATTCCTCTAGTCTGCTGTTGGGTCTCTGTATAATATTTTTTATTTCAGTCAGTGTATGTTTAATTTCTAGTTGGTCCTTTTTCATATACTTGAGGTTCTGGCTAAATTTATTGGCCTTTTCTAGGAAATTCTTGAAAAACCTTATAACCGTGGTTTTGAATTCTATATCCAGTCATTTGTTTTCCTCCATTTCTTTAGTTTGTGATCTGTTACTTTGTCTCCGCATTTTCGCTGCTTCCCTGAGTTGGTAGGGTAGCTTTGTGTGCTAGGTTTCCTATATGGCCCCGTGGGTCGGCCTCCCTGAGGTAGAGACTCTTGGTGCACCCCTTTGTGGTCTGTGTGTACAGCCTTGTTGTAGTTAAGTCTTGATTGTTTTTGGTATCACTGGGAGGAATTGACCTCCAGGCCAAATGACTATGAATATCAGCTGTGTCTTTGCCGGGAGACCTGTGCTGGAGACAGCCTTATAGGACCAGACTTGCAAAACTGCAAAAGCCTCTGTGCTCAGCTTGGATGGGGCGGAGTCTCAGGGCTGAGCAGACAGTCTTGGCTTCCTGTCAGCCCTGCTCTTGCGCGTGCGCCTCCAAACCTCTGCCTTCTGTGGCTCCCCTGAGTTTCCGCCTGACATTCCAGATTCCCCCCGTAAGAGCCTGGGTCCCCAGGGCTCGCCCGGAACTTGGGTTCAGTGCAGTCGGGAGCTTCTGACTCCCTCCCGCTAAGGAAAGCCAGCGGTAACCTCAGCAGTCAGTCTTCTCTGCATGCACGCGCACGCCTCCAGACCCCTGCCCGCCGCAGCTTCCCCTGAGTCTCCGTGCGCTTTTCTCTCTACCTGACAGTCCAGACTCCCCCGTATGAGCCTGGGTCCACGGGGTTTCGCCCAGAACTGGGGTTCAGTGCAGTCAGAACTGGGGTTCAGTGCAGTCGGGGGCTTCCTTCCCCCTCCCGCCAGAGAAAGCCAGCCAGGCACTCAGCCGCCTTTCCTTTCTGCGCATGTGTCTCTGTGCCTCAGTCCTTTGCAGCTCCTCTGATTCTCTGTGAGCTTTTCTCTTTCCTTCTAGTTGTAGAATTTCCACTCAGCCAGCCTTCCTGTGGTTCTGGATGATGTCCGTTTTGTCTTTTAGTTGTAGTTTTGAAATTGTTGTGCGAGGCAGCAGTTTAGGTGCTTACCTTTGCTGCCATCTTGGTTTCTCTCGAGGATGTGTGTGTGTTTTTGTTGGACTTAGGATCATTGCATTGATAGGCAGGCACACTTTTGAAATTGTATGTTTGTCAAGAAAAGTATAGGTGGATGCTGAGCAATAAAGAAGTGGAATATAGTAGATGCATATTGCTTATTTGTCCATCATCCCTTCCTTTGGGGAGCCATTTCTCCCCTCCACACAGTCCTGGTGAAGTTGTCAATTATGGTGGTCTACTCTTGCACCCTAGAGGTGAACACATGCCCATTCTGGCCAAAGTTATCCCTAGGACTTTAGAGCTAGAACTAGTGAGGCCAAGTCAAAAGATGGAGACATCATTATTTGAATCCCTAGTTCCAGCCATGCCTGAAGGCAGATATATCCTTTGATTTATCAATTATGTAACCCAATTAATTTCCTATTGGCTTAAACATGTTTGAGTTTTTGACACTTGTAGCTGAAAGGGTTCAGACTATTAGATGCACAAACAACAGAGACACAAACACCATGTTGTTCAAACTCATTAGAGATTTTACAAGTCTTCCATGATCTTATAGGGGTCAGCAAACTTTTTATCTAAAAGATCAGATATTTTAGAGTTTGTGGGCCACACATAGTCTCTGTATTATTAAAAAATTTTTTTACAATCCTTTAAAAATCATTCTTAGTTACAAACTAAGGCCTATAGGCCATACAAAAATAGACTGCAGGCCAAATTTGCCCACAGACCATAGTTTGCTGACCCTTTACCTAGACTCTGCCAAACTCTGCAGCCATTAGCATACAATCTGGCAGTTCCTAACTATGAAGCAAAGTATTTTAAAATACCATTTTGGTTCAAGTCTCTTGATGTGACTTTGTAATGAGTTAAGGTTCAGGGTAGAGTTAGGAATGAGAAAAAAGTCTTGGTGCCCATTGTCTGCACATAGTAGGCACTGAATAAATGATAATCGTTATTATTTCTTGGTAATTAAGGTAATTTATCAAAATGATGCACTGTCCAAATGTCTTTGTCCAAAAGTCCCAGTTCATCCTCAAAGACCCTCTCCTCTCCTCTCCTCTCCTCTCCTCTCCTCTCCTCTCCTTTCCTTTCCTTTCCTATCTCCTCCAGGAAACCTTTTTCTGATCTATCAAGTCTGAATTAGTACTCTTCTTGTTATCATAGACCCTACGTGGCCCTCCATTATAACTACATTATCGGTCTGTCTTTCCTCCTAACTTTGGAACATGCCTGAGCCCAGGCTCCTAGCACAGTGCTTAGCACCTAGTACTGAGGGGGCTTCTATACCTCTATGTGAACATCTGTTTGAATATGCAGGTGCTACCTATCTCCATCAGTGTCTAGGGTGGTCAGTCTACGTGTCAGCGTTGTGCTGATGTACAGGTGCCCTCAACACTGGCTCCTCTCTCAGTTGGAAATTATTAGTTGATATATACCACACCTTACCTGGTAATTTTATTACTGGATCTATTTTTTCATCCCATTCCTTCCAAAAATGAGTCAAGGACAGAGGACAAGGTAGGAATAAGTTTTCTTAAAAACTGTTATGAAGGATGAACCCTCTGATCCAACCCTCACATCCTTTACTGTCTGATTTACTATCAGATAAAAGGCCTCCAGCCTCATCAACATCTGGGGATCAGAGTGCCCACCACACAGCTGGGGCCACAGACCAGTCTGATCCATGTCTATGGGGTGGAGAGGAAATTATCCTTCTGAGAAAAATATGTGCAAGTCCCTGCAGGCCCAGGAAAGGCTGGCAAAGGCAAGATGAATCATGGTGTTCTAAGCTGAAATCTTTTGCCCATCTCATAGACGCAGGCAGGAAGTACCACCATTGATCAGCTTTATATGGCACCCACTGTATACAACAGACAGACAAAGACAGACAAAGCACACATCACTACTAAGCTGAACACTGCTAACCATCTAGAAGCACCTTGGATAAGCATGTGAAACACTATTGCATAAGAAAGATATACTTTTTAAAGGAATGAAGAAGTATTTTGGCACAACATCTACTCTCCCGGGTCCTGGGTAAAGAGGGACTTTAAATTCTGAAGCTTCTACATATTGAAAATTGTCCCCTTTTTAATGGCAGTATATACAGCAGCAAACTTCCAAGTCTGTTGTCACGGCCCTCTACATGTATCCTGAATCTCCTTTACAGGTGGTCAAACTTAGAAACAGAAGGTGGCCGGGAGCAAGGGGACACTGAGGCTGGCTCCAGGTGAGGGCAAATAGGAGGCGTCTCCGCTCAGCCAAAGGCAGGGCCTCTGTCTATATCGAGAGGAAAGGGGAAAGCTAGGGTGGCCCAGACTCCCCTTTTCTCCCAGCCCAGAGAAGCAGTGGTTCCACAGGAAAGGCTGTCAGGAAAGAGAGGCAGGTCCCCCCTTGGTGGTAAAGGCCAGGGCAGGGCAGAGTTCCTCCTGAGGCCTCTTCGGTGCTGCTCTCTGCGCCTGGGTACTGAGGGTCCTCTGCTTCCATAAGTCTCTTGTCACCTGCATCTGAGCCTGGGCCTCAAGTCCTTAATTATTTTAGAAAGGCAGGATGGGGATATGGTTTAAGAGAATAGGTGACACAGAACAATCTCTCTACAGCCTCCCTTTGAATAGGCTTGGGCTTTTAAAAGTCTACTTCACCCTGTCTCCTAGGGACATTTAAAGGCAGCTTTTATGAGACTCTATACTGTCTTTTGTGTTTCTCTTGTATGTGGTTTGTTTTAATATATATATATTCTTTAAAAAGCAATAGTCCTTTGGTCCTCAAACTCTAAGAAATGATATGACTTTGAACAAAGTAAATCTGGGCTTCCCTTGCGGAGAAGCCCCTGGCACCCCCACGTCCCTCTGCTGGTTCCCTTTGACAGTCCATCTTCAGCCAGCCCCAGCGGCCTTCCAGCCTGAGCTTCATGCCACAGGCATAGAACAACCACTTGATGAAGACAATCCTCAAAGTGGCCTGAGCCCCAGGCACTGGCCTTGGGTCCAATCCACCTCCGTCTGAGGCTGCTCCTTCAAGAAGGGCTGCTTAAGCGCTTCTGTGCTTTTCCTCTCTTTTCTTCTTCTCACTCTTCCGAATCTGTTGTTGGTATTAATTGATAAGGGGCAGGGAGGTAGGGGGTGGGAGGCAAAAATCAGTCTGGAGGGCAAGATAAGACCAGCAGCTTGCCCCATCAGCTACATCTTAGGTGAGTGCCTGGGCCTCTCTTCCAGAGGAGCACAGCTACAGCAGGGCCCTAGTCAGCACCCTAGCCCAGCACCCAACCCAGAGGGGCTCCCTAGGGTAGTTCAAGTGAGGCAGGCCCATGAGGACCTTCTGAGATAGCGAATCTCTAAAAGGTTCAGGCAGCTAGCCCTGCCAGAAACCTAACAGAGCCTGTCATCTCCCTCCCCATCACCTACCAAGCCCCACAGGTCCTTCTTCTTCAGCCTACTTGCTTCTCTCCTTATCTCCATGTTAACTGCCATCTCCCCAGCTCTTACATCATGTTCCCTTTTTGCTTAAATTCCTCATGATTTTCCATCATCTTCAGGATAAAGTTCAAACTCATGGTCGTTAAGACCCTTCATAAGCTTGCCCAAACCTACTTTTCTAGTCTCATTCTCCATCCTCCTGCCCTCCTTCAATTCGAGTTCTCTATTCCCATGGCCCGCCGTGGCTATCTCTGGAGTAAAAATAACTAATTGTCTCTCCCAGAATATGGGGACAGGAAATGTAGTCTAATTTATCTCAGTTCTTGAATTGAAGGAAAATCACAAAGTCTCAAACTAAGGATTTGAGTTTCTCCTAACTCTTGGCTCTTCTCTTCCAGACTTTTTCATAAATAAATGCCCCAACATCCCACAAAGAACAAAAAGCTGAGAGGGTCTCCATCACTCAGACCCCATTTGCCTGGGGTCTACCAGGGACGCACCTTTCTGTGACTGGGCAGTGAGAGCAGATCAGTAAGGCCTGTTGGCATCCTTGGGCCTCTTTAGCTGGACCTTGAGCCTCTTCATGCCGATCTGAAAGCCATTCATGGCCTGAATAGCTGTCTGGGCACTGGTTGGATTGTCAAAGCTAACAAACCCTGGGGATTTGGACACAGAGGTTAGCTGGGAACTCTGCCTGGCAGACTTCCCTCCTCTCTCTCTGACCAGCCTTCTCTTCTCCCTCCTCCTCAGGCCGTTCCATCAAACATATACCACATCCACCCTCCATTGTTTGCCTGTACATGTACACACACTCATACTTACATGGTCAAATGGTTTGAATTTCATAAAGGTGTGATTCTTGGAAGGACCGGAAGCAATTCTGAGTATGTGGGTGTTGGTTGGGGTGTTTCCCTGTGTTTCCCTAGCCTGGGTTGACTCTTTCCCTCCTTAACTCCCATTCTGGTCCTCTGAACTGCAGTTGGAGTTGGAAGGAAGCTCTGGTCCAGACCCAGACACCTCCTGTCCTGGACAGACTCTAACAAACATCTTCCAGATACCTGATCTTCCCAGATAAACCTGAATTAGACTTGTTCCTGGTCTGGGCTTAGCTCTACCACTGGTCTGTAACTCTGCTTTGTGCTATATGCTCAGTGTTTGGGAATCATTGACTTATGGAGGCACAATCTTAGGCTCTGTAAGGAATGTTAAAGTTGGCAGTGGGGGAGGCTCAGGGGTTGGGCTCAGCTTACCAAAACACTTGCTCTGGTTGGTGGCTCGATCCACAAAGACTTTGGCAGAGACGACAGCTCCAAAGGGCAGGAATGTCTGTACGAGCTCTGCATCACCGAACTCCTGAGGCAGGTGATAGATGAAGAGGTTACAGCCTTCGGGCCCTGCAGGAATAGCAGCAGGCTGGGTCAGGGAAGGGACCCTGAGTGCAGCCCCACCAGGTCCTGATGTCCAGCCCTGTCCCTCACCTTCTCTTTGTTGCTGGGGCAGGGCTGACGGCTGCTGAGGGAAAGCTGTGCTCGCTGGGGCATAGGCTGACGGGCAGGCTGGTGAAAACAGAGGTGGGAGTGGGCACCGAACCTCAGGAGCCATCCCCCAAGCAAGGCCCCGTCTGCCTGGCCAACTTTGACCAATTCAGCCCAGTCCACGGTAACCCTCACCCTTAGAGAGGCCGCTCTGGGCCCAGGGGTTGGGGGAATGGGAGGGTTGACTCCTCAGAAAAGAGCATAATGCCCCCACGCCTCACCCCCAATTTCCTTATTCCTTTCCCGGACCTTTCAAACCCTCCCAGGCTGCGTAGAGCCCAGTGAAACCTGCGTAGTGGTGCATCCCGGCGTAGGCCTGCTGCAGCGGGTCAGCCACACCTGGGCTCGGGGCTGGGGAGAGAAGGGCACAGGCCACAGTGAAGGCCTGCCGGTGGGCAGGATCAGTGAAAGGCAACAGGGGAAGAGGAGAAATCCTTTCCAGGGAGACCCCCCCCCCCCCACACACACACACTCTGCTCCCCCAACTGCCCCGTTTCCCCTCACCCTTGCCCCCGCTCCTCACTCCATTTCGGGGAGATTTTGGCGGAGCGGGGGCGGGAGGGGGCCCACCTGGGTAAGGGGAGAGCCCGTTATGGTAGAGCGTGTCAGGGCCCGGTTGCCCGTTGGTCTGAGGGGTCAAGGAGCTGAATCCATGGACGCCGGGAGGGGAGCTGGCTGCAGGCGGCGGAGGTGGCACGGTCAGGCCCAGCCTCCCTGGGCCCCGCCCGCCCCGCCCCGCCCCGCCCCGCCCCGCCCGCCCGCCCCGCCCGCCCCGCCCCGTACCTGCCGCGGGGAGCAGCGGCGCGGCCACGAGGCTGAAGGCCGCCACGTGCTGCATCTGCGCTGCCACTGCGGCCCCCGGGCCCAGCCCCGCGCCTCGGGCCGCCGCCAGCAGGGCCGCCTGCTGCTGCAGGACCTTTGGGAGGAGAGCGTGGCTGTGGGGGGCCCAGCGGGGACCCGGCCTGGGCCGCCGCCAGCCCACCGCGTCCCCGGGCGCCCGGCACCTACCGCGGCGGCGTAGGCTCCGCAGGCCCCCGGCGGGCCGGCCGTCGGCTGCAGGCGGCGCAGGGCTCGCTCCCGGTCCGTGTCGGCCAGCTTGACCACGAGGCTGGATGAGGCACCCTGGGCGGGGCGGGGAGGCCACGGCGCCTGGTCCAGAGCAGCCTTGGCCCTGGGCTGAGCGCCTTGCCCCCCAGGCCCTTTCCGAGGGCACTGATCACGGGGGGAGGAGCCGGTCCCCACCCCGCGGGCCTCACCCTGGCCCCGGTGCCCGCCCTCACCGCCAGGGTCCGGCTGCCGTGCAGACTCCGGATGGCCGCCTGAGCTTCCCCCTGACTCCCAAACTTCACAAAGGCACAGCCTGGGGCAGGACAGAGGGATCGGCGGCTCAGGCCAAGGGGCCAGAGGGCCCGGGGCTCAGGGAGAGTGAGGATCACCAGGAAGTCCTGGGTCAGCTCAGTCACCTCTACTGGTGCCGTCGGGGCTCCGCAGGACGGTGCACTCCTCGATGCGGCCGAAGGGCTGGAACAGGCGCCGCACAGCATCCTCGCCCTGCTGCTTGCCCAGCATCCCCACGAACAGCTTCCGGTCTTCTGGGGACAAATCCAGCAGTGACTTAGGGACCCCAGTCCTCTTGGACTCCCCAGAGCAGCCAGAGGAACGTAGGGAGGTAGCCCACCACAGTCTCGCACAGGAGAGATGTAGGGAGAGAGAAGGACCGGGCTAGGAGGTTGGGTTTCTTTGAGGGGCAGGATGATCTACAGACAGATCTAGAGTAAAGGAATCCAACCCAGATTTCCATCAGGAAACCATGGGTCTTAGGAAAAACGGAAAGACTCACTGCTGCTCTTGTGGAAATGGATGAGTTGATGTAGTTGGTTGCGTGGAGCCCTGTATTCATCTTTTATATGTGTGACCTTTCTGTTCTTAAAGTTTGGAAAAGGCCATTTTTGGACCATTTCTGCCCTATTAAGGGAGGAGGTCCTCAGAGAAGGTCTTTGTATTCATACTGGGTTTGGAGAAGAGAATTGTACCTTTGTGGGTTAGCCCAATGGTCGGCAAACCACGGCTCGTGAGCCACATGCGGCTCTTTGGCCCCTTGAGTGTGGCTCTTCCACAAAATTCCACGTGCGGGTGCGCACGTACAGTGCGATTGAAACTTCGTGGCCCATGCGCAGAAGTCGGTTTTCGGCCTGGGCGAGTCTATTTTGAAGAAGTGGCGTTAGAAGGAGTGGGGGTGTCAGTCGGTCGGGCCGCGGGATACGCAGCGCGGGGGAGGCGCGCAGTTCATGCACGAGTTGAGTGAGCCGGTCAGTCAGCAGTCTCATGTGCAGTGGTTAGTGCTAGTCGCGCCCGCAAACCGCATGCGGGTGACAAAGGTACCTACTCGAAGCATAAAGTTACCTGTATTTTCCCAACCAGCTGCAAATCCTACAGGTATTTTTGTCGTCAATTTAAGAATTGTAATTATTTTGTGTTGGTGGCTTTATTGTTATAAAATGAAACTTCTTTTTAGGTGCCCTGTTTGACATGGCTACAAAGAAGAAGCAAAGAAAAACGGAAGACGAAAACCGTGAATTTAAAGTTGAATGGACCGAGACTTGCGCGTTTATTCAAAACTTAAATGGCCTTCCGACCTGTCTTATTTGTCAGGAAAAAATGGCGCATAACAAGAAATCAAATTTGGAGAGACACTTTACAACTAAACACGTGTCATTTAGTACTTAATATCCTGTTGGTGATGCAAGGAAGAAAGCAGTTGAGGAACTTCAGAAGAGTCAAGAAAAATCAAGTTCTGTATTTAATTACTGAATGCAATCTTCCAACAATGTTAATATTGCAAGTTTTGTGGTTAGTCAAGAGATTGCTAAGAGAGGAAAACCATATACAGACGGTGAATACATAAAAAGTTGTTTTATAAATGCATCTGAAGAGCTATTTCGGGATTTTAAGAACAAAGCAGATATTCTAAAAAAAATTAAAGAGTTACCATTGTCTGCTAAAACAGTGAAAGACAGAACAGTCAAAATGTCTTCGAATATAACCGACCAGCAAGTCGAAGATCTTAATTTGGTTTCAGCTTTATCAATAGCAGTTGACGAGTCTTGTGACATAAATGATACAGCGCAAGTTTTACTTTTTTTAAAAAAAATATATTTTATTGATTTTTTTACAGAGAGGAAGAGAGAGGGATAGAGAGTTAGAAACATTGATGAGAGAGAAACATCGATCAGCTGCCTCCTGCACACCCCCTACTGGGGATGTGCCCGAAACCAAGGTACATGCCCTTGACCGGAATCGAACCTGGGACCTTTCAGTCTGCAGGCCGATGCTCTATCCACTGAGCCAAACCGGTTTCGGCACAAGTTTCACTTTTTGTATGATTTATTTCATCTACAGGTCCTAAAGAACTTTTAGGATTATTGCCACTCAAAGGTCAAACATGTGGAGAGGATATAGCAAATGCTGTAATTGAGTGCATTGAAAAACATCATATTCCACTCGATAAAATTGTCTCAATTTCAACAGATGGGGCGAAAAGTATGACCGGCGTAAGAAATGGGTTTGTTGCTATTTTGAAAGAAAAAATTAATCACGAGATACTTACTTACCATTGCATCATTCATCAAGAAGCGCTTTGTGCGCAGACATTTCCAGAAGAAATTTGCAAAGTTATGGAATTGGTGATTAACATTATCAACTCCATTATAGCTAAAGCTCTTAATCATCACCAATTTAAAGAATTTTTAGTTGAAATGGAGAGTGAGTACGCAGATCTTCTGCTGCATAACAAGGTACGTTGGTTATCAAGAGGAAACGTTTTGAAACGTTTCGCTTCCTTATTAACAGAAATTAAAGCATTTCTCCTTGAGAAGGGTGTTCACTATCCAGAACTAATGAACCATCAGTGGATCCAAAAATTTTATTTCATGGTAGACGTTACATCTCATCTAAATCAGCTTAATCGTAAACTACAGGAGAAAGGAAACACAATTTTTTCGATGTTAGAAGAAGTTATCTCATTCGAAAACAAATTATCTTTTTTTAAAAAATTTAATAAATCTTTATTGTTCAGATTATTACAATTGTTTCTCCTCCCCCCCCCCATACCTCCCCTCCACCAGGTTCCCTCCCCGCCTCTGCCCTTACCTCCCCGCCCCCGCTGTCCTCATCCATAGGTGTATGATTTTGTCCAGTCTCTTCCCGTACCCCCAACACAGACACCCCTTTCCCCCTGAGAATTATCAATCCACTCCGATTCCATACTCCTGATTCTATTATCTTCATCAGTTTATTCTGTTCTTCAGATTTTTAATTCACTTAACTTTTAGATTCACTTGCTGATAGGTATGTATTTGTTGTTCATAATTTTTATCTTTACTTTTTTCTTCTTTTTCCTCTTTTGAAATAATACCCTTCAGCTTTTCATATAATACTGGTTTGGTGGTGATGAACTCCTTTAGCTTTTTTTTTTTTTTTAATATATTTTATTGATTTTTTACAGAGAGGAAGAGAGAGGGATAGAGAGTTAGAAACATCGATGAGAGAGAAACATCGATCAGCTGCCTCTTGCACACCCCCTACTGGGGATGTGCCTGCAACCAAGGTACATGCCCTTGACCGGAATCAAACCTGGGACCCTTGAGTCCGCAGGCCGACGCTCTATCCACTGAGCCAAACCAGTTTCGGCTCCTTTAGCTTTTTCTTATCTTTGAAGCTCTTTATCTGACCTTCCATTCTGAATGATAACTTTGCTGGGTAGAGTAGTCTTGGTTGTAGGTTCTTGCTATTCATCACTTTGACTATTTCTTGCCACTCCTGTCTGGCCTGCATACTTTCTGTTGAGAAATCAGCTGATAATCGTATGGGTGCTCCCTTGTAAGTAACTAACTGTTTTTCTCTTGCTGCTTGTAAGATTCTCTCTTTGTCTTTTGCCCTTGGCATTTTAATTATGATGTGTCTTCGTGTGGTCCTCTTTGGATTCCTTTTGTTTGGGGTTCTGTGCGCTTCGTGGACTTGTAAGTCTATTTCTTTCACCAGGTGGGGGAAGTTTTCTGTCATTATTTCTTCAAATAGGTTTTCAGTGTCTTGCTCTCTCTCTTCTTCTGGCACCCCCATAATTATGATGTTGGTACACTTGAAGTTGTCCCAGAGGCTTCTCACAGTATCTTCAACTTTCTGAATTCTCTTCTCTTCATGCTTTTCTGGAGGCGTGTCCTTTTCCTCTTTGTATTCCAAATCTTTGACTTGATTCTTGCGTTCCTCTAGTTTGCTGTTGGGTCTCTGTATAATATTTTTTATTTTAGTCAGTGTATGTTTCATTTCTAGTTGGTCCTTTTTCATATCCTCGAGGGTCTCATTAAATTTATCGGCCTTTCCCATGAAATTCTTGAAAAACCTTATAATCATGGTTTTGAACTCTATGTCCATTTGTTTGTTCTCCTCCATTTCTTTTGTTTGGGATCTGTTTCCTTGCCTCCTCATTTCACTGCTTCCCTGAGTTGGTTAGGGTAGCTTTGTGTACTCGGTGTCCTATTGGTTTAACAGCTCAGCCTCCCAGTTACCTGAGGTGGACGCTCTTGGTGCACCCCTTAGTGGACTGTGTGTACAGCTTTGTTGTAGTTAAGTCTTGATTGTTGTTGGTGTCACTGGGAGGAATTGACCTCCAGGCCAATTGGCTGTGAGGACCCGCTGTGTCTATAAAGGAAGAATTGCTGTGCTGGAGACACGTTTATGGGGTGGGACTTGTTCCAGTAGGGCTTTGGCGCTCACTGAGTCTGCCTCTTGAATGTGTCCCTTACGAGCGTGGTTGAAATCTAGTGTCGGTCGTTTCACACTGACCACTAGGATGTCCTAGTTTCTGGATCTCCAATGGGGTGCAGGTCAGCTACTGTCTGAGGCCACCCAGCAGGAGCTACAGAAAGAACTAGTTTTCTCCTCTTTGCTTGAGTGGTTTTGGAGCAGTCTGACTGGAGCTGCAGTTTATTTGGATAAGCTTCCACAGAACAGGCCATTTATATGCAAAAGCTGCTGTGTGGAGCCTGGGCAGGTTTGTAGAATGTGCGGGGCGGGGTCTCAGGGCGTCACTAGGCTAGGGCGTGGCAAACGGCGATGGCTGCTGTCAGCTGTCTCTGCCTTTCCGCATTTCCAAGTCCCCTCGTCCCACGCTCCAGTGCAGTAAACAATGATTGCTGGGCAAAAAAGTCACTCTTACTTTCCGACCTGATGGCCGAGAGTCCAGCTTCTCCCCGTAGGTGTCTGGGTCCCCCGCGTGTCCCCAGAAACTGGATTTCAGAGTGATCGGGAGCTTGTCTCCCTTCGGGTTGAAAAAAAGCTGCGTGCCCCGTCGCCTGCCATCAGCCCGCTACATGCGCCTCCATACCTCAGCTTTTCCGCATTTGTTCTCCTTTCTTTTTCCTTCTTAGTTGTAAATCTACCATTCAGCCAGCTTTCCCGTGGTGTGTGAGGCAGCAGTTTAGTTGTTTAACTTTGCCGCCATCTTGGTTCCTCCCCGTCACAAATTATCTCCTTTTGCTCAAGATTTTGAAAGAGAAACTTTGATTCACTTTCCAAGCCTGTTGAAACATCGCCAAGAAAATAATTCTGATATTGACATTTGCTATTTCAAAACAACACTTTTAAATATGAGGGAAGCTTTTCTCAACAGGTTTCAGGAATTCAGAAACAGCAAAGCGACATTAGCCTTTGTTAAAAAAACTCTTAATGCTACTGTAACAGAATTAAATTTTTCTCTCTTTAATATTGACATTGGCAACTTTGAAATGCAACTGCTGTATTTACAAAACAAAGAATTGTGGAGCTCGAAATTTGAACGTCATAGTGCTGATATAGAAATATTGGAGAAAAACAAATGTGAACTTAGTTCACAGCACAAGTGGTCTGCTTTGAAAGACCTGGAGAAGGAAGATATGTTGATTTTTAACACCTGGAATAGTATTCCTGACTCATATAATCAACTGAAAAAAACTAGCGTTTGCTAGTATTTATGCGAACAATCATTTTCAAGCATGAACCTTATCCAGAGTAAATTGAGAAGTCGTCTTATTGATGAGAACCTGGAATCGTGCCTAAAATTAAAAACAACAACATACAAACCTGACTTACCCAAACTTTCCAAGGAGATGCAAGGCCACTGTTCACATTAGTGTTTGTCAGTCATTGTCATGATTTAATTTTATGGATATTATAAGGGATTTAATTTTATCAATAAATAATATCGTTATTAAGTATGATATCAAGTTTTATTCAAAGTACCTATAGTTTAACTAAGACTTAAAACTTTAAGTAAAGTTTATTAAGTTAATTTTAGGGAACGTTGTGGAGTGAAAGAAGATGTAGTGTCGAGGACTAAGAAAGGTATGTTGAGATGGTTTGGACACATAGAGAGGATGGACAAAAGGAGATAGACGAAACAAGTACACAAGACGAGTGTGGATGGGAGAGTTGGAAGGGGTCGACCTCAGCGAATGTACCTCAATCAGATTGAGGATGTTTTTAGCAAAGGCCAGCTTAGGAGTACCCTAATTAAGTTAATAACAATGCACCTACCTATATAGTTTAAGTTTAAAAAATTTGGCTCTCAAAAAATATTTCAATCGTTGTACTGTTGACATTTGGCTCTGTTGACTAATGAGTTTGCCGACCACTGGGTTAGCCTGATGGCAGTGGATAGAATCAATGGAATCAATGTCCCTTCCTGCTCAAATCGAGGGTTCTGGGTCAAAAAGCAGCACCAGAAGCAGTTGTCTCATCATTCTGTCTCATCCTCAGACACTGAGCTCTGGAATGATGACTCCCAAACCCCAGCACCAAATTCAACTTGAGTGCTCCCAGAGACCTAAAAAAGGCAGGAACCTTGGGTTCCTAAGCCTCCAGCATTATCATTTCCCCCACTACACTTGCTAAGCCCCTGACCCCCCCCTTTTTTTTTTTACCTCCCACATCCACCCTTCCTTCCCTCACTGAGCTGCCAGAGCCCTCACTGAGCCCTGCTCCCTCCTTTCTGACTTTCTCTCTTTTCCTGTCCTGATCCCTCTCCAGGAGGAACAAGTTCTGCGCTACCTGAGAACAAGTCTGATCCCTCCCCATGTCCACCCTTCCTCTGGGAGTGGCAGAGATACCAGAAAAGGGACTGTAAGCTGGGCTATGTTCCTTGGAGAAAGCTGGAGAGCTGGGGCTGGAGACCAGGGCTTAGCTGCACATCCAGTAAATCAGGCCTCAGGAGCACTATCCAGGAGCCTGGGGTAGAGAGGTCTAATCCACAGGGCCTGCTGTCAAAGCCCCGCTTCTTTCTGCATCAAGGTAAGTCTCTGAATTTGGGATGGGGCTTTCTCCAGGTGATACAAGTTGGGGGAGAAGAAGTGGGTGGGGCAGCTGAAACCGGTTTGGCTCAGTGGATAGAGCGCCGGCCTGCGGACTCAAGGGTCCCAGGTTCGATTCCGGTCAAGGGCATGTACCTTGGTTGCGGGCACATCCCCAGTAGGGGGTGTGCAAGAGGCAGCTGATCGATGTTTCTCTCTCATTGATGTTTCTAACTCTCTATCCCTCTCTCTTCCTCTCTGTAAAAAAATCAATAAAATATATATTAAAAAAAAAAAGAAGTGGGTGGGAATCTGGCTTCAGGTTTCACCTTCAAGGTCCTGGAGCCCAAGAAAACCCATCCCAAAGTCCTTTACTCCTTCACAAGCATGGCTAGGCTGATGCGGGTCCTTGGATCTCGGGCACAATGGAGCAAGGCTGGTGAGAGTCAAAAGGAAGAACAGACTACCTGAAATTAGCAGTGAAGGTAATCTCAACAAGGTTATATGTGTGCCCATATTTCACCGGAAGGTATGGGATTCAGCCCAGGCTTTCCTGGGTACCCAGAGGTATCTGTCAGTCAATGCCATGTCTGTGTGGAGGATGGGGGCTGCAGTTTATGTGAGACAGGCATAGTGTGTTTCAGAAGAATCTGTCCAGAGGATTACTGCCCAGCCATCCTGAGGGAGAAGAGATGGATAATGTACTTGTGGCCAGAATTCTAGAGGAGGTGCTGACCTTCTGTAGTGAGAGTACAATCTGGTGGGTGTGCTTCACTTCTGGGAGTGTTAGCCACAAAACAGTGCCATTGGAACATACCACTGGTTTCTCAACCTTTTAAAAAAGCAGTGGAATCCATTGTTCTAACAAAATATTAGGATGAAGTTCAAAATACAGGAGAAAAGCAAAACTGCTCTGAGGTCAGAGAAGTGTGTGTGTGTGTGTGTGTGTGTGTGTGTGTGTGTGTGTGTGTGTGCGCGCGCGCGCGCTGGAGTTCCTCTTGCTTCATTTCCCCCCTAATACTCCCTAGATGGGGCTCCAAGGAAACTTCTTTGAAAACCACTGACCTAAAAGAGAATAGAGTTCCAGAGGGTGTATGAAGAGGGATCTGTGATCATCCTATTCAGGAACCTGAGAAGACAGGAAAGGTCTTTCATCAATCTCTTGACCAATATGATGTTGGTGGCTTTGCCTTGCCATTGGAGGATAGGCCTCATCTGGTCAGGGAATTAAACCTCAGAAAACGGTGTCATTGGTCTGAGGTTGAACATTCAAATATGTCCATGGGGTTGCAATAAGGCCCAGGCGGGGCTGGAGAAAACCCTGGCCCTCCAGAGTCCCAAGCTTAAAGGGGCTTCATGACGCCCTAATTTATGGTGCAGCTGTGTCATTGGGAAGGGTCTACAAGAGAGTGATTGTACCTAGGTAAGATGTCATGCCATATGGACCAGCATCCAGATAGGTAGGAAAAGAGATGTCAAGGCTACGATAACACCCCTAGGATGGAAAAGAGAGTTGTGTGGATAGTAGTCTTATCTTTTATCTGCTCTTCTTCTTGTTGATCTTTTCTGCAGATGTCTGTCAGTTCAAGGTCATATTACAAACCGTGAAATTCTTTTTTTCCAGTTAGAGTCTCCCAAGTTTCAAATTTCCATTTCCATTACAAGGCATGGACCCTGTGGCTCTGGGCTACTGTACTGTACAGAATTTGGAATTGAAATGAGGCCAGGATATAGGCTGGGCTCTGTGCTGCCTGTTTCCCAGGTATTACCTTGAATCTTGATATTCTCTGCCATTTTACAGGGATCTGAATGGTGTTTGGCAGGTGACAGTGACCGTAAGTTTTAGATGATCCACAGCCCTCAAGATTTGGAGGGCTGATCAATGCCCCAAGGGAGAGATAATGATGTGATTTAGTCCAGATAATTAAATTTCCTTCAGGTCAAACTCTACCAATTTGGTATAAAAGAAAAAAAAAAGGAGTCTGTAAGAGTTAGGTCAGAAATGGCTGAATAAAAGCATTCCTTGGGTGGTGGGTGGGTCCCTAGAAAGATGGGAGTATCAGACAGGGAGGTTCAACCTTCCTGAAGTGGGAGGAATTGAAAGATAGCATCAGTGTGGAGGTGAGACACAGTGTTGGAAAGTAAATGGTATACATTTTCCTGTTGGCAAACAATGTGAACTCCTTGCTCTTCTATCAAATACATTTTTGAAATCGAACCGAGTTGTTTGGGTCCAAGAGGCCCATCTCCATGAAGCTGGTCATACAGGCCAGGGACTCTGATATTGCAAATGATGGTGTTGAGAATCCAGAGTCAGTGCACTCCATCTTCCTCAGGAATGGCACCGAGATGCTGTTCAAGAAGGGAGGCCTTGCCTCAAGTTGTCCCAGAGGAATTCCTGAGGTACTTTCAAGTTTCTGGCCTCTAGGTCCCTCATACCCACTCACCTCCATATAGGATGTCATGATTGTACAAACTGTGTAGGGCAAGGTTTCAGCAGTGAGATACCAACCACCAACCACCAACCACCAAACACATCCTAAGAATACTGGTCCACCTTTCCTTCCAAATACCAACACAAGAGTTTCTGCTGGCGGCAGCATTTGGAGCCAAGCATCTCTCCCTGTGCTCTTAGGGATAACTGAAGCTTAAGGAGCCAAGGAAGACGGAATTAGCACAAAGGAAATATCCAGGGCAAACAGTCTTCTGGAAAGATCTGATGAGCATCAAGAAGGGCTTTAATTGCACACACACATCCCTCTTAGAACTGATAAACAAATTAAGCAAAGTTGCAGAATACAGAATTAACAAACAAAAGTCAGTTGTGGCTCTAGTCAGGTGTTGCTCAGTGGTTAGAATGTTGGCTTGATTCATGGTCAAGGGCATGTACCTGGGTTGCAGGTTCAATTCCCAGTGCCAGTGGGCATGTGCAGGAGGCAACCAATTGATGTGTCTCTCTCATATTGATGTCTCTCTCTCTCTCTCTCTCTCTCTCTTTCCACTCTCTCCAAAAGCAATGGAAAAAATATCCTTGAGTGAGGATTAAAAATAAATTTTTAAAACTCAGTTGTATTCCTATACACTAGTAGTGAACAATATGAACAGGAAATTATGAAAATAATTTCACTCATAATAGTATCAAAATAGCCCTAGCCGGCTTGGCTCAGTAGATAAGAGTGTCGGCCTGCAAACTGAAGGGTCACAGGTTCGATTCTGGTTAAGGGCATATGCTTGGGTTGCGGGCTCAATCCCCAGTAGGGGGCGTGCAGGAGGCAGCCAATCAATGATTCTCTCTCATCATTGATGTTTCTACCTCTGTCTCCCTCTCCCTTTCTCTCTGAAATCAATAAAAACATAAAAAAATAGTATCAAAATGAATAAAATACTTAGAAATAAACTTAACCAAGGAGGCAAAAGACTTATACCCTGAAAACTACAAAATATTGCTGAACTTAAAGAATATGTAAATAAATGGAAGATAATCCCTGTTTGTGATTGAAAGACTTGATATTGTTAAATGTCAACACTACCCAAAGTGATCTACAAATTTAATGCAATCTCTGTCAAAATCCCAACGGCATTTTTTGCAGAAATAAAAATCCATTCTAAAATCACGTGGAATCTCAAGAGACTTTGAATAACCAAAGCAATCTTGAAAAAGAAGCAAGTTGTGCTCTGGCTCAGTTGGTTGAGCATCATCCATATATTGAAAGGTTGCTGATTCGATTTTTGTCCAGGTTGCAGGCTCAATCCCTGATTAGGGAGTGTGGGGGAGGCAGCCGATGGATGTTTCTCTCTCTATCCCTCTCCCTTCCTCTCTCTCTCAAATTAATAAACATTTTTTTAAAAGAAACAACTTGAAGGTCTCACACTTCCTGATTTTAAAACTTATTACAGCCTGGCCGGTGTGGCTCAGTGGTTGGATGTCAACTCGTGAACCAAGAGGTCCTCAATTTGATTCCCAGTAAGGGCACATGCCCCAGTTGTGGGCTTGATCCCCTGTAGAGGGTGTGCAGGAGGAAGCTGATTGATGTGTCTCTCTCATCAATGTTTCTCTCTATCCCTCTCCCTTCCTCTCTCTCTAAAACAATCAATGAAAACATATTTAAAAAATAAGATGTAAAAGCTTATTACAAGGCAATAGTAATCCAACAATGTGGCACTGGCATAGAGACAGACACATAGATCAGTGGAATAGTATAGCGAGCACAGAAGTAAGCCCTTGCATATATAGTAAAATGATTTTGACACGAGTGCCAGACTTTTCAACAAATGGTGCTGAAAAAAATTGGATGTTTGCATGCAAAAGAATAAAGTTGGACTGCTACCTCACATCATATAAAAAATGAACTGAAAATGGATCAAAGACCTAAACATAAGTGCTAACA
This sequence comes from Cnephaeus nilssonii, assembly GCF_951640355.1. NCBI lineage: Eukaryota > Metazoa > Chordata > Mammalia > Chiroptera > Vespertilionidae > Cnephaeus > Cnephaeus nilssonii. Next base: position 2,190,248 of record NC_137072.1, on the reverse strand, counting down.
CCATAAAAGTCTTAGAAGTAAACATAGGGGGAAAGCTTCATGACCTTGTACTTGGCAGTGATTTCTTGGATATGACACTAAAAGCATAGGCAACAAAAGTAAAAATAGATAAATTGTATGACAACAAAATTAAAAACTTCTGTGCATCAAAGGACACAATTAGAGTGAAAAGGCAATATAAAAAATGGGAGAAAATATTTGCAGATCATATCTGATAAGGGTTTATATCCAGAATATATAGAAAGCTCCTGACAACAATAAAGCCAAATAATCTAATTAAAAAATGAGCAAAGGACTTTAACAGACATTTCTCCAAAGAAGATATGCAAATGACCAAGAAGCATATGAAAAGATGCTCAACAACATTAAGCATTAAGGAAATGCAAATCAAAACCACAATGAGCTACCACCTTACACCCATTAGGATAATTGTTATAAAAAACAAAAACAAAAACCACTAGTGTGGCAAAGATGTAGAGAAATTGCAACCCTTGTGCATTGTTGCTGGGAATGTAAAATGATATTACCACTATGAAAACCAGTATGGTGGTTCCTCAAAAAAATAAATACGGAATTATCATGTGATCTAGCAATACCAGTTCTGGGTATATATCCAAAAGAATTGAAAACAGGGTCTCAAGGAGATATTTATGCATTCATGTTCACAGTAGCATTATCCATAATAGGAAGCAACCCACATGTCTATCAACCAATGAATGCATAAAATGTGGTATATACATACAATGAAGTATTATTCAGCCTTTAAAAGGAAGGGAATTCTGATATATGCTACAACACAGATGAACTTTGAGGACAATATGCCAAGTGAAATAAACCAGTCACAAAGGCAAATACTGCATGATTCCACTTATATAAGGTATCCAGAGTAGCCAAACTCATAAAAACAGAAGGTAGAATGATGGTTATCAGGGGCTTGAGGGAGGACGAAGGGGGAATTATCGTTTAATAGGTACAAAGCTTGAGTTTTGTAAGATGAAAGAGTTCTGGAGATAGGTTGCACACAATGTGAATATAGTTAACACTACTGAACTGTGCACTTAAAAATAGTAAAGATGGTAAAGTTTGTTATCTCTAATTTACCACAATAATAATAATAATAAAAAGGTAAAGAAGGGCTTTAGGGATGGCCGAAAATTAGGGACTTAGACCAAAAAAGAACTGTGTCATCATCCTAATCCAGGAGGGTAATAAGAAAGGTAAACCCAGCATGACTTCCAGATTCCCTTAAGAGAGACTTTCAGCCTCCCATGACGCCTTTTCCTTTTGCAGGCTGTGCAACTGTACCTGAAGGGCTTATAAGACATTTCGCCATGTCCATGGCCGAAAAGTGTTACAACAATCAGCTTTGGGCAATCCACTCTGAGCTAAGCTGAAGGAAAGCGTTTTCTTTCTTTCTCTTCCTTCCTTCCTTCCTTCCTTCCTTCCTTCCTTCCTTCCTTCCTTCCTTCCTTCCTTCCTTCCTTCCTTCCTTCCTTTCTTCCTTTCCTTTTTAAGTATATTTTTATTGATTTCTGAGAGGAGGGGAGAGGGAGAGATAAATAGAAACATCAATGATGAGAGAATCATTGATCAGTTGCCTCCTGCACACCCCACACCCTGGATCGAGCCTGCAACCCTGACTGGGAATTGAACTGTGACCTCCTGGTTCATATGTCGATGCTCAACCACTGAGCCACACCAGCTGGGCAGAAAGCATTTCTTTTTACCTTTGGAAGTAGGATGCATTTCAGGAAGTGAAATGTTAACTTGAGTAAAGTCTTAAGCAGTACTATGAAGCTTACCCAGCCAGGTCTTATTCAGAAGAATACTTTTTAGAATTAAATAAGTATAAGGATAAAAGACAGATATGACTGCCAACTGACAGAATAGTTGTTGCTAAGGTTCATATTTTATTTTAGTCAGAGGACATGTCCCACTATTATTAAATTCTAAAAATTCTAGCTTAAAGTTTAACGGGAACTCAACATTTAGTTGTTATTAAATACTGAATTAAATAAATATTAGAAAAATTTGGGAAAGAGGGCTCACCTAGATAGTAATATATGTCTATTACTCAAAATCTAGGCTGATATTTAAACAAGCCCTTGCAAATTCAGGCAGAAATTACTTAATTATAGGATAGGGATAGGAGGGTTGATATGAAGACAAATTATTGGATTTTGAGTTAAATCAAGTTTCAAGATTAAAAAAGAGATGCTCACCTCAGAGAATGCTTAAAATTTTAGTTAAAAAAATAAAGTGGCCCTGGCTGGTGTGGTGCAGTTGGTTGAGCGTTGTCCTGTGCACCGAGGGTTGCTGGTTTAATTCCGGGTCAGGGCACATTCAGGCTCAATCTCTGGTGGAGGCAGCTGATTGATGTCTCACTACTCTCACATTGATGTTTCTCTCTCTCCCTCTCCTTTTCTCTTTCTCTAAAAATTAATAAAAAATAAAGTGAAAAGAGTGCATGGATTGACTATTTAACCTATTTCTGTACCTTAGGAATCTTGGATACGAAATATTTGCTGAGTAAAAAAGACAGCAAATTTGGGGGATGGAACCAGCAGAGCAATCCCCGTTGTGATTATGACTTTATTGATTTTAGGCTATGAAACTGGAAGAGAGGAGAGGATATATAGTTCAATGATTTTGTAGATTTTGCCTTAGGACTGAAAAATGCTTTTCCTATAAGATTGGTACTTATAATTTAACGTATTTTTCTTAGTGCTTTCATAGTAGAAATATCGTAAGTTAGGAAAAATCAGCCACAGTCTTCATGCTGAAGAGCAAAATAAAATAGACCTATTCAGTTACCATTGTCCAAGAGATTTAGGGATCTCTAGCTCTGACCTCATATAATTTGAGGTTAACATTTTGAAAAGTATGAACGTTGAATTTTTATGCAGACCAACATCTTAATGTTTACATTTAAGTAAATCCAAATGTTACAGGGAAAGTTTTTGGCACTATGTATGTTTACTGTAGAAGTGGGTACCTTTAGTATATTAGAAGATAATTTTATTTAAGAAAATTAGAATAATCTTCCTTTGAGAGTATACTGCTCAGTGCCCCAGGATATAAAATATAGGCATGGAGTATATGAACAGCGTGAATTTAGCTACAAAATTTATGGGAACTGGTTGGGATACATTAAAAGGCTGCTATAATATAGTCATGAAGACCTGGATAACCATCTGGCACTCCAACTGTTACCAAGACTGGAGGGGATGGCCTTGGAAGAAGAGGACCCCAGCACCTCCTATCAGCCAGATCCTGTTGTGTTGCTGCTATTATTGAATTGCAACAATATATTATTGTTACAAGCATTGAATGTGCATGTTACCAATATCTTCTATAAGTAATACAATATACAATGTGCTTAAAATGCAGGATATTTCAACCACAAACCTCATGTCTCTTCATTAAAAACAAGAGAAAGACTACTCTGTTGATTGGCATCAAAACTCAAGAGACAGAATGTAAAGTAAGCATTTTTGTGTAGAAGGTAAATGGGAAAAAAAGGAGTCTTTGGGCCAAAAAAGCAAACCTGATAGGTTTGGTTAGACTCTCATAGTGCTGGTCCACTCTAAAAATTGAGTTAGTTGGCAACATTTAATATAATTAAAATGTATTTTTTAAAATTAAATTATGACAGTCTCGTCCACTTAGGGTTACTTACCTGACTCCTGTAGCATTTGAATTGGTGACCCCAATTTTATGGAAAGAAATATCTAATAATCACTTGAAGAAAAAAATAGCAGAATTTTGGAAGATTATATTTGTTTTGATACCCCTTGGATTATGCCTGCTTTGATACTAGTATTTTTTTAAAAATATATTTTTATTGAATTCAGAGAGAAAGGGAGAGGGAGAGAGTGAAACATCAATGATGAGAATCATTGATTGGCTGCCTCTTGCACGCCCCTTACTGGGGATTAAGCCCTCAACCTGGCATGTATCCCTGACGGGAATTGAACCTGGGACCCTTCAGTCCAAAGGCCTGCACTCTATATACTGAGCCAAACCAGCTAGGGCTTATCAGATATAAAAAATCACTGTTAGGCAATCATTGTTAGGCATTTAATTTAGGAATAATAAAAAACACGCAGATGCACAGGCTGTGACCATTAACTATGATGATTTATAGAATGTTTGAGATCGCAGAGATAAGACTTGAATAGGACAAGATGTCCCACATTGGTGTCAAATGTTACATTTCAAAAGCAAAATCCAATACCATTTTAAAAGTTGAGTTTCTAGAACTTTGGAAGAGATATGTGATAACATTGAAGAAAATGAATACATTTTTGAGGAGGGGAAGATGGCTGCGATGGGGGAAAAAGACCGCAAGATAGTGTATGAGTGAGAAAAGAAAGGGAGAGTGTGCGGTTTCACGGGGAGTGTTTGTTGGTGAGTTGAGGGACAGCTATACTCCAGGAGACTGTGGGGGTCTGCCATACGAGGCTCCCCTGACCGGGCAGCCCCCATTGCTGCTGTGTTCCCTCCTGGAGCGACTGGCTTGGACGCGGAGACTGCACCATCTTGAAGGGGAAAGTGGATGTTATCGGAAGCTTGAAAAGCCCAGGGAATCTACAACTACGGCACCCACTAAATGCTGCAAACCCGAGAACACTGGTCCCCAAGTGGCACAAGCACACGGATTTAGAGGAGTTCTACACTCCCTCATGGAAAGGAGAGGGAGAAATACATAACCAGACACCCAGAGAAGAGAGATCCTGGGGAGACAAAGAAACAGCCCACATATGAAAGAAAAGCAGGCATCACCAGAAAAGGAAGTAAATGAAATGGAAGCAAGCAACCTGTCAGAGAAAGAATTCAAAAAAATGGTCATAAGGTGGATGAAAAGAATGGAAGGCAAATTCGACAATATGTGTAAGAACCAAGAGGAAATGAAGAAGAACCAAGAAGAAATGAAAAATGACATCGTGGTTGTAAAGAACTCAATAGAAAGCATCAAGAGTAGACTAGAAGCAGAGGACCGCATCAGTGAGCTAGAAGACAAGGTAGAAAAAAATACCCAAGTAGAGCAGCTTCTAGAAAAAAAAAATTAAAAAGCAAGAGGAGAGACTAAGGGAACTTTGGGACAACACGAAACAAAACAAAACATCCGCATAATAGGGGTGCCAGAAGGAGAGGAAACTGAGCAAGGAATATAAAACCTGTTTGAAGAAATAATGACACAAAACTTCCCTGATATAGGCAAGAAAAAAACCACACAAATCCAAGAAGCTCACAGAGTCCCAAGCAAAATGAACCCAAAAATACCGACACCAAGGCACATTATAATTTAACTGGCAAACACCAACGACAAAATAAGAATTTTAAAGCAGCGAGAGAGAGACAGAAAGTTACCTACAAAGGATCCCCCATCAGACTAGTGACTGATTTCTCAACAGAAACACATCAGGCCAGAAGGGAATGGAATGAAATATACAAAGTCCTGTAAAGGAAGGGTCTGAATCCAAGAATACTGTACCCAGCAAAGCTATCAATCAAAATTGAAGGTGAAATCAGGAGCTTCACAGACAATAAAAGACTGGGAGTTTATTACCACCAAACCAGCAATGCAAGAAATGCTAAAGGGTCTGCTGTAAAAAAAAGAAATAGGAAGTGAAGAAGGAAAACGGGTAAAGAATAAAAATGCCGACAAACAAGTACCTATCAATAATAACTTTAAAGGTAAATGGATTAAATACCCCAATCAAAAGACATAGGGTAACGGATTGGATAAGAAAACACGACGCATATATCTGCTGTCTACAAGAAACCCACCTCAGAAAAAAAGACGCACACAGACTGAGGGTGAAGGGATGGAAAAAGGTTTCCCCGGTGAATGGAAAAAAAAAAAAAAGCTGGTGTGGCAATACTTATATCTGACAAATTAGATCTCAAAGTGAAGGACATAAAAAGAGATAAGGAAGGCCACTTCATAATACTAAAGGGAGAAATCCAACAAGAAGAAATAACTCTGGTAAACATATACGCACCCAATATAGGAGCACCCAAATACATAAAAAAACCTCCTGGAGGATATCAAGGGAGAGATTGACAGCAATACAATCATAGTAGAGGACTTTAATACCCCACTATCACCATTGGACAAATCCTCTAAACAAAAAATCAGCAAAGAAACATCAATCCTAAATGACTCACTAGACCAGATGGACTTAATTGATATCTTCAGAACATTTCACCCCAAAGCCACAGAATATACTTTCTTCTCAACTGCACATAGGTCATTTTCTTTTTTTTTTTTTTTTTTTTTTTTCAATTTTTTTATTAAGGTATTATATGTGTACATATCTTACCATTGCCCTCCCCACACCCCCCTCCCATATATGCCCCCACCCCCCAGAGTTTTGCATCCATTGGTTATGCTTATATGCATGCATACAAGTCCTTTGATTGATCTCTTATCTCCCCCACCTCTCCCTAACCTTCCCCTTGTAATTTGACAGTCTGTTTGATGCTTTACTGTCTCTGTATCTATCTTTTTGTTCAAGATTATAATGTTCTTTATTATCCATAAATGAGTGAGATCATGTGGTATTTTTCTTTCATTGACTGACTTATTTCACTTAACATAATGTTCTCCAATTCCTCCCAGGTTGCTGCAAATGATGAGAATTCCTTCTTTTTTATGGCAGCATAGTATTCCATTGTGTAGATGTACCACAGTTTTCTGATCCAGTCATCTGCTGACGGGCACCTAGGCTGTTTCCAAATCTTAGCTATGGTGAATTGTGCTGCTATGAACATAGGGGTGCATATATCCTTTCTAATTGGTGTTTCTAGTTTCTTCGGATATATTCCCAGGAGTGGGATTACTGGGTCAAATGGGAGTTCCATTTTCAGTTTTTTGAGGAAACTCCATACTGTTCTCCACAGTGGCTGCACCAGTCTGCAATCCCACCAGCAGTGCACGAGGGTTCCTTTTTCTCCGCATCCTCGCCAACACTTGTCGTTTGTTGATTTGTTGATGATAGCCATTCTGACAGGTGTGAGATGGTACCGCATTGTTGTTTTGATTTGCATCTCTCGGATAATTAGTGACGTTGAGCATGTTTTCATGTGTCTCTTGGCCTTCCTTCTGTCTTCTTTTGAAAAGATTCTATTTAGGTCTGTTGCCCATTTTTTTATTGGATCATTTATCTTCCTTTTATTAAGTTGTATAAGCTGCCTGTAGATGTTGGAGATTAAACCTTTATCAGTGATGCCATTTGCAAATATGTTCTCCCATGCAGTGGGCCTTCTTGTTGTTTTGTTGATGGTTTCTTTTGCTGTGAAAAAGCTTTTTATTTTGATGTAGTCCCATTTGTTAATTTTCTCTTTAGCTTCCATTGCCCTAGGGGCAGTGTCAATGAAGAATTTCTTTTGGCATATGTCTGACATTTTGCTGCCTGTGGATTGCTCTAGTATTTTTATGGTTTCCCGTCTTATGTTTAAGTCCTGTATCCATTTTGAGTTTATTTTTGTGTATGGCGTAAGTTGGTGATCAAGCTTCATTTTTTTGCATGTATCTGTCCAATTTTCCCAACACCATTTATTGAAGAGACTGTCTTTATTCCATTGTATGTTCATGCCTCCTTTGTCAAATATTAATTGAGCATAGTGGTTTGGGTCAATATCTGGATTCTCTATTCTGTTCCATTGATCTATATGTCTGTTCTTGTGCCAGTACCAGGCTGTTTTGAGAACAGTGGCTTTGTAATACAGCTTGAAATCTGGTATTGAGATCCCTCCTACTTTATTCTTCTTTCTCAGGATTGCTGTGGCTATTCGGGGTCTTTTTTTATTCCAGATGAATTTTTGGAGAGTTCTTTCAAGGTCTGTGAAATATGCCGTTGGTATTTTAATGGGGAGTGCATTGAATCTATAGATTGCTTTGGGTAGTATGGACATTTTAATGATGTTGATTCTACCAATCCATGAACATGGTATGTTCTTCCATCTGTTTACGTCTTCCTCTATCTCTTTTTTCAGTGTCCTGTAGTTTTCCGTGTATAGATCTTTTACCTCCTTAGTTAAGTTTATTCCTAGGTATCTTAATTTTTTTGGTACGATGGAAAATGGGATTGCCTTTTTAGTCTCTCTGTCTGTAAGTTCACTATTGGTGTATAGAAAGGCCATAGATTTCTTGGCGTTAATTTTGTATCCTGCTACATTGCCGAATTCATTTATTAAGTCTATTAGTTTTTTGATGGAGTCTTTTGGATTTTTTATGTACAATATCATGTCGTCTGCAAATAAAGACAGCTTTACTTGTTCTTTTCCAATTTGGATGCCTTTTATTTCTTCTTCTTGTCTAATTGCAATGGCTAATACTTCCAGTACTATGTCAAACAGGAGTGGTGAGAGTGGGCATCCCTGTCTTGTTCCTGTTCTTAGGGGAAATGTTTTTAGTTTTTGTCCATTGAGTATGATGTTTGCTGTGGGTTTATCATATATAGCTTTTATTATGTTGAGGTATGAGCCATCTATTCCCACCTTGTTGAGAGTTTTTATCAAGAAAGGGTGTTGGATTTTGTCAAATGCTTTTTCTGCATCAATTGATATGACTATGTGATTTTTATCTTTCAATTTGTTTATGTGATGTATCACGTTTATTGATTTGCGGATATTGTACCATCCTTGCATTCCTGGGATAAATCCTACTTGGTCATGGTGTATGATCTTTCTGATGTACTGCTGGAGCCGATTTGCTAGAATTTTGTTGAGGATTTTGGCATCTATGTTCATGAGGGATATTGGTCTGTAATTCTCTTTCATTGTGTTGTCTTTATCTGGTTTTGGTATTAGGGTGATGCTGGCTTCATAGAAGGAGCTTGGAAGTGTTCCTTCCACTTGAATTTTTTGGAATAGTCTGAGGAGGATAGGTTTTAGTTCTTCCTTGAATGTTTGGTAAAACTCTCCTGTGAAGCCATCAGGCCCCGGGCTTTTGTTTGCCGGAAGCTTTTTGATGACTGCTTCAATTTCGTCCATAGTTATTGGCCTATTGAGCTGTTTAGATTCTTCTTGATTGATTTTTGGAAGGTTATATTTTTCTAGGAATATGTCCATTTCCTCCAGGTTGTCCAGTTTGTTGGAATAGAGTTGTTCGTAGTATTTTGTAACAATCCTTTGTATCTCAGCGGGGTCTGTTGTTATTTCACCTCTTTCATTTCTGATTTTGTTTATTTGGGTCCTCTCTCTTTGCTTCTTGGTGAGCCTGGCTAGAGGTCCATCAATCTTGTTTATCCTTTCAAAGAACCAGCTCTTGGTTTTGTTGATCTTATGTATTGTTTCTTTGGTCTCTATGTCATTTATCTCCGCTCTGATCTTTGTTATTTCCTTCCTTCTGGTTACACTGGGCTTTTCTTGCTGCTCTTTTTCTAGCTCTTTGAGTTGTAGGGTTAAGTAATTTATTACCATTGTTTCTTGTTTTTTGCAATAGGCCTGTAGAGCTATGAACTTCCCTCTCAAGACTGCTTTCGCTGTGTCCCATAGATTTTGGATTGTTGTGTTTTCATTGTCATTTGTTGCCATGATGTTTTTTATTTCTTCCTTGATGTCTTTGGTAACCCAGTCCTTGTTTAATAGCATGCTGTTTAGTCTCCATGTGTTTGATTTCTTTGGATTGTATTTATTGTAGTTGATTTCCAGTTTTATGCCACTGTGATCTGAGAAGATGTTTGATATAATTTCTATCTTCTTGAATTTGAAGAGACTTTGCCTGTGACCCAGCATATGGTCTATCTTTGAAAATGACCCATGTGCACTTGAGAAGAATGTATATTCTGTGGCTTTGGGGTGAAATGTTCTGAAGATGTCAATTAATTCCATCTGGTCTAGTGAGTCATTTAGGATTGCTGTTTCTTTGCTGATTTTTTGTTTAGAGGATTTGTCCAGTGGTGATAGTGGGGTATTAAAGTCTCCTACTATGATTGTGTTGCTATTAATCTCTCCCTTGATATCCTCCAGGAGTTTTTTTATGTATTTGGGTGCTCCTATATTGGGAGCGTATATGTTTACCAGAATTATTTCTTCTTGTTGGATTTCTCCCTTTAGTATTATGAAGTGGCCTTCCTTATCTCTTGTTATGGCATTTACTTTGAGGTCTATTTTGTCAGATATAAGTATTGCTACCCCAGCTTTTTTTTCATTTCCATTTGCCTGAAAGATATTTTTCCATCCCTTCACTTTCAATCTGTGTGAGTCTCTTGTTCTGAGGTGGGTCTCTTGTAGACAACATATATATGGGTCGTGTTTTTTTATCCATTCAGCTACTCGATGTCTTTTGATTGGAGCATTTAGTCCGTTTACATTTAAAGTTATTACTGAAAGGTATTTGTTTGCAGTCATATCTATTTTTGTGTCTGTATTCCTTCTTACCTGTTTATTTCTTCTTTTTACAGTATTCCCTTTAGCAATTCTTGCATTGCTGGTTTGGTGGTGATAAACTCCCTGAGGCTTTTTTTGTCTGCAAAGCTCCTGATTTCCCCTTCAATTTTGATTGATAGTCTTGCTGGATATAGTATTCTTGGATTCAGTCCTTTGCTTTGCAACACTTTGTATACCTCCTTCCATTCACTTCTAGCTTGTTGTGTTTCTGATGAGTAATCATTTGACAATCTGATGGGTGTTCCTTTGTAGGTAACTCTCTGTCTCTCTCTTGCCGCCTTTAGGATTCTCTCTTTATCATTTATATTTGCCATTGAAATTATGACATGTCTTGGTGTGGGTCTTTTGGGGTTGATCCTGCTTGGGACTCTCTTTACTTGCGTAACTTTTATCTTTCCCATATCCGGGAAGTTTTCTGTCATTATTTCTTCAAATAGATTTTCTAATCCCTGCTGCTCTTCTTGTCCTTCTGGCAGCCCTATTATACGCATGTTACTTCGTTTCATGTTGTCCCGAAGCTCCCTTAGGCTTTCCTCCTGCTTTTTAATTTTTTTCTCCAATTGCTGTTCAGCTTGAGCTTGTTTCTGTACCTGATCTTCTAACTCACTAATTCGGTCCTCTGCTTCTTGTAGTCTACTGTTGAAACTTTCCATGGTGTTTTTGATTGTAGCTATATCACTTTTCATTTCTTCCTGATTCTTGCATAAGTTGTTGATTTTCTCATCCATCCGATGTATAAATTCCATGACCATTACTCTGAACTCCTTTTCGGTCATGTTGCAAGCTTCATTTTCACTAATTTCCTTTCTTGGCGACTCCACATTTTCTTTCCTCTGTGAGTTATTTCGTTTCCCCATTCTGGCTATTACCAGAAAGCTCAAGCTTCTGTTTGCGTGGACCTGGGCCGTGTGCTGTGGGGACTTCGCTCCACCCTAGTTTCACTGAAGTGCTCTGACACTAGGACGTGTGGCTGTCTTTGGTTGGTGGGAACCAGACTTGCCCAGGATCAGTGTCCCCAGTGTTCTGTGTGGTCTCATGTGCACATTTAGAATCAGGGGCCCTGTCTGCACCACACTGTTGGTATGTGCCGAGAATGAGATCCTTAGCTTGTGCCAGGAGTCAGAGTTTCCCTGTGTCTGCACCAAGACTCGAGTGTCAAAGTCTCTGTTGCCTTGTGCGGTTTCTCGTTGAGAATCAGGGTCCCTGTGTGTGCACGCACCAACAATTGGGGTCGCTGGCTCTTAGTGTGAATGCGCTGTGAGTCAGGGATCCCAGGCAGCTGTGTCCGGCGTGCCAAATTCCCTGAAGTGGAGCTGCGTCCTGTGTGTGCTCTCTCTACTGAGCCAAACCGGCTAGAGCGCACATTCTTAAAAACCTGAAGGTGAGCCTGCTCAGTGCACTCTCCCAAAGTCCCAGAAGGGGGGCGGAGTCCGTCCTGCGCGCCAAATTCCCCAAAGGGGAGCCCCTCTGTGCACGATCTTAAGAATCTCCGGAGGGGGAGCTGTGACCCGCGAGCCAAATTCCCCCAAATTCCCCGAAGGGGAGCCTTCTGTGCGCACTGACAGATTTCCCCGACGGGGAGCTGCTTCTGTCCCGTGCGTGAGCGCGCGCCAAGTTCCCTAAGAGGGAGCGCGTCCCTGTGCAAAGCTTGGCAGCTTGGGTCGGGGGCGGGTCTATCAGTTACTATGGCGCTGTCTGTGCACGCCCCTGTGAGCAGCTTGGGCAAAGGGCGCGTCTATCAGTTACTATGGCGCTTTCCGCGCGCCTGTGGGCGCTCAGCAGCTTGGGGGAGGGGCAGGTCTATCAGTTACTATGGCGCTATCAGCGCCTGCGAGGAGGGGGATAGGCTCTTTGACTCACGGAAATCTGCTGGGAAGTCTGGATTCTTGTTGTCCTTTGGTCTGAAGCTGTGATAGCAGTTCTCTGTCCCCAGTGGCTGCAGGGTCCTGGTTTGTGTCAGAAGCCAGGATCCGAGTCTCAGGCAGCTCTGTTTCTCAAGATGGCGTGGTCTCTGCGTCCGCACCAGCCGCCCCGCCGAGAAGTGTCCGCTTTGTGCGCGGGGCTCCGCCGTCTAGGGCTGCCCTGTTCGGGAGCCCCTTGGAAGACCTGCAGAATCTAACTGACCCTATCTCATACACACACACACACCACACACATCTACACTCTCCTCTATGGGTTCCTCACTCACACTCTCTCTCTCCCTACCTTCCTGCCGGTCGCCATCTTTCACATAGGTCATTTTCAAAGATAGATCATATATTGGGTCACAGGCAAAGTCTCTTCAAATTCTAGAAGATAGAAATCATATCAAGCATCTTCTCAGATCACAGTGGCATAAAATTGGAAATCAACTACAATAAATACAACCCAAAGAAATCAAACACATGGAGACTAAACAGCATGCTATTAAACAAGGACTGGGTCACCAGAGAGATCAAGGAAGAAATAAAAAACATCATGGCAACAAACGACAATGAAAACACAACAATCCAAAATCTATGGGACACAGCAAAAGCAGTCTTGAGAGGGAAGTTCATAGCTCTACAAGCCTACTGCAAAAAACAAGAAACAATGGTAATAAATTACCTAACCCTACAACTCAAAGAGTTAGAAAAAGAGCAACAAGAAAAGCCCAGTGTAAGCAGAAGGAAGGAAATAATAAAGATCAGAGCAGAGATAAACGACATAGAGACCGAAAAAATAATACAAAAGATCAACAAAACCAAGAGCTGGTTCTTTGAAAGGATAAACCAGATTGATGAACCTCTAGCCAGGCTCACCAGAATCAAAGTGAGAGGATCCAAATAAACAAAATCAGAAATGAAAGAGAATAAATAGCAACAGACCCCACCAAAATACAAAGGATTGTTAAAACATACTATGAACAATTATATTCCAACAAACTGGACAACCTGGAGGAAATGGACAATACCTAGAAAAATACAACCTTCCAAAACTCAATCAGGAAGAATCTAAACATCTCAATAGGCCAATAACTATGGAAGAAATTGAAGCAGTGATAAAAAAGCTTCCAGCAAACAAAAGCCCGGGGCCAGACGGCTTCACAGGAGAGTTTTACCAAACATTCAAGGAAGAACTGAAACCTATGCTCCTCTGACTATTCCAACAAATTCAAGAGGAAGGAACACTTCCAAGCTCATTCTATGAAGCCAGCATTACCTTAATACCAAAACCAGATAAAGACAACACAATGAAAGAGAATTACAGACCAATATCCCTCATGAACATAGATGCCAAAATCCTCAACAAAATTCTAGCAAATCAGATCCAGCAGTACATCAGAAAGATCATATACCATGACCAAGTAGGATTTATCCCAGGGATGTAAGGATGGTACAGTATCCACAAATCAATAAACATGATACATCACATAAACAAATTGAGAGATAAAAATCATATAGTCATATCAATTGATGCAAGAAAAGCATTTGACAAAATCCAACACCCTTTTTTAAAATTTAATAAATCTTTATTGTTCAGATTATTACAATTGTTTCTCCTCCCACCCCCATATCTCCCCACCATCCAGTTCCCACCCCTTCCCCCCGCTGTCCTTATCCATAGGTGTATGATTTTTGTCCAGTCTCTTCCCGTACCCCACCACACAGACACCCCTTTCCCCTTGAGAATTATCAATCCACTCCCATTCTATGCCTCTGATTCTATTTTGTTCACCAGTTTATTCTGTTCCTCAGATTTTTAATTCACTTGACTTTTAGATTCACTTGTTGATAGATATGTATTTGTTGTTCATAATTTTTATCTTTACTTTTTTCTTCTTTTTCCTCTTTTTAAAGAATACCTTTCAGCATTTCATATAATACTGATTTGGTGGTGTTGAACTCCTTTAGCTTTTTCTTATCTGTGAAGCTCTTTAGCTGACCTTCAATTCTGAATGTCAGCTTGGCTGGGTAGAGTAATCTTGGTTGTAGGTTCTTGCTATTCATCACTTTGAGTATTTCTTGCCACTCCCATCTGGCCTGCATAGTTTCTGTTGAGAAACCAGCTGATAATCTTATCGGTGCTCCCTTGTAGGTAACTAACTGTTTTTCTCTTGCTACTTGTAAGATTCTCTCTTTGTCTTTTGCCCTTGGCATTTTAATTATTATGTGTCTTGGTGTGGTCCTCTTTGGATTGCTTTTGTTTGGGGTTCTGTGTGCTTCCTGGACTTGTAAGTCTATTTCTTTCACCAGGTGGGGGAAGTTTTCAGTCATTATTTCTTCAAATAGGTTTTCAGCATCTTGCTCTGTCTCTTCTTCTGGCACCCCCATAATTCTGATGTTGGTACGCTTGAAGTTGTCCCAGAGGCTTCTTACACTATCTTCAACTTTCTGAATTCTCTTCTCTTCTTGCTTCTCTGTAGGAGTGTCCTTTTCCTCTTTGTATTCCAAATCTTTGACTTAATTCTTGCATTCCTCTAGTCTGCTGTTGGGTCTCTGTATAATATTTTTTATTTCAGTCAGTGTATGTTTCATTTCTAGTTGGTCCTTTTTCATATCCTCGAGGGTCTCATTAAATTTATTGACCTTTTCCATGAAATTCTTGAAAAACCTTATAACCATGGTTTTGAACTCTATGTCCATTCGTTTGTTCTCCTCCATTTCTTTCATTTGGGATCTGTTTCCTTGCCTCCTCATTTTTGCTGCTTCCCTGAGTTGGTTGGGTAGCTTTGTTGTCCTATTGGTTCAACGGGTCAGCCTCCCAGTTACCTGAGGTGGACACTCTTGGTGTACCCCTTTGTGGACTGTGTGTACAGCCTTGTTGTAGTTAAGTCTTGATTGTTGTTGGTGTCACTGGGAGGAATTGACCTCCAGGCCAATTGGCTGTGTCTATATTGGAAGAATTGCTGTGCTGGAGACACGGTTATGGGGCAGGACTTGTTCCAGTAGGGCTTTGGTGCTCACTGAGTCTGCCTCTTGAATGTGTTCCTTATGACAGTGTTTGAAATCTGGTGTTGTCTCACACCGACCACTAGATACACTAGTGTCTGCATCTCCAATTGGGTGCAGGTCAGCTACTGTCTGAGGCCCCGCAGCAGGAGCTACAGAAAGAAATACAGTTTTCTTCTCTTTGCTTGGGCGGTTTTGGAGCAGTCTGACTGGAGCTGCAGTTAATTTGGTTAAGCTGCTACAGAACATGTCATTTATATGCAAAAGCCACTGTGTGGAGCCTGAACGGGTTTGTAGAATGTTTGGGGCGGGGTCTCAGGGCGGGGCGGGGTCTCAGGGCGTCACTAGGCTAGGGTGTGGCAAATGGCGATGGCTGCCGTCAGCCGTCTCTGCCTTTCCATGTTTCCAAGTCCCTGCGTCCCGCGCTCCAGCGCAGTAAACAATGATTGCTGGGCCCACTTCTGCAAAAAAGTCACCCTCACTTTCTGTCCCGATGGCCGAGAGTCCAGCTTCTCCCCGTACGCATCTGGATCCCCCGCGTGTCCCCAGAAACTGGATTTCAGAGTGATTGGGAGCTTGTCTCCCTTTGGGTTGAAGAAAAGCCATGTGCCCAGTCACCCGCCACCAACCCGATTCACGTGCCTCCGTACCTCAGCTTTTCAGCTTTTGTGCTCCTTTCTCTTCTTAGTTGTAAATCATTCACTCAGCTAGCTTTCCCCTGGTTCTGGGTGGTAGATGTTTTGTCTTTTAGTTGTAGTTTTGAAATTGTTGTGCGAGGCGGCAGTTTAGTTGTTTACCTTTGCCGCCATCTTGGTTCCTCCCCAACACCCTTTCTTGATATAAACTCTCAACAAGATGGGAATAGAAGGATCATACCTCAACATCATTAAAGCCATATATGATAAACTCACAGCCAACAACATACTCAATGGGCAAAAACTAAAACCATTTCCCCTAAGAACAGGAACAAGACAGGGATGCCCACTCTCACCACTCCTGTTCGACATAGTACTGGAAGTATTAGCCACTGCAATTATAGAAGAAGAAATAAAAGGCATCCAAATTGGAAAAGAAGAAGTAAAGCTGTCCTTATTTGCAGATGACATGATATTGTACATAAAAACCCGAAAGACTCCATCAAAAAACTATTATACTTAATAAATGAATTCGGCAATGTAGCAGGATACAAAATTAATGCCAAGAAATCTATGGCATATCTATACACCAATAGTGAACTTACAGAAAGAGAGACTAAAAAAGCAATTCCATTTACCATCGCACCAAAAAAATTAAGATACCTAGGAATAAACTTAACTAAGGAGGTAAAAGATCTATACGCGGAAAACTATAGGACACTGAAAAAAGAGATAGAGGAAGACATAAACAGATGGAAGAACATACCATGTTCATGGATTGGTAGAATCAACATCATTAAAATGTCCATACTACCCAAAGCAATCTATAGATTCAATGCAATCCCCATTAAAATACCAACGGCATATTACACAGACCTAGAAGAACTCTCCAAAAATTAATCTGGAATAAAAAAGTCCCCAAATAGCCACAGCAATCCTGAGAAAGAAAAACAAAGTAGGTGGGATCTCAATACCAGATTTCAAGTGTATTACAAAGCCACTGTGCTCAAAACAGCCTGGTACTGGCACAAGAATAGACATATAGATCAATGGAATGGAATAGAGAACCCAGAAATAGACCCAAGCCACTATGCTCAATTAATATTTGACAAAGGAGGCATGAACATACAATGGAGTCAAGACAGTCTCTTCAATAAGTGGTGTTGGAAAAATTGGACAGATACGTGCAAAAAAATGAAACTAGACCACCAACTTACACCATACACAGAAATAAACTCATAATGGATAAAGGACTGAAACATAAGAAGGGAAACCATAAAAATACTAGAGGAATCCACAGGCAGCAAAATCTCAGATATATGCCGAAGCAATTTCTTCACCGGTATAGCTCCTAGGGCAATGGAAACTAAAGAGAAAATAAACAAATGGGACTACATCATAATAAAAAGCTTTTGCACAGCAAAAGAAACCATCAACAAAACAACAAGAAAGCCCACTGTATGGGAGAACATATTTGCAAATGTTATCACTGATAAAGGTTTAATCTCCAACATCTACAGGGAACTTATACAATTTAATAAAAGGAAGATAAATGATCCAATAAAAAAATGGGCAATGGACCTAAATAGAATCTTTTCAAAAGAAGACAGAAGGAAGGCCAAGAAACTTATGAAAACACTAGAGGCGCAGTGCATGATTGAATCATGCACGTGTAGGGTCCCCTACATGCTTTCGCTTTTGATCGCGTGGTAGCTGGGTGCCTGTCTGCTGGTGCACCAGGCCTTTCAGAAGCCTCCGGCGCGGCGGTGGCTTCCGAAAGGCCTGGTGCCAGAGTGGACAGGCACCCAGCTCCCCCGCTTTTGATGGTCCGCGCGGGACGTGAGCTCGCTGCTCCAGACGCCCCTTCTGTTCCGCAGCATAGCCATGGCAATTTACATATTACCATTTTATTAGGTAGGATGCTCAAAGTCATTAATTATCTGAGAGATGCAAATCAGAATGACAATGCGGTACCATCTCACACCTGTCAGAATGGCTATCATCAACAAATCAACAAACGACAAGTGCTGAGGAGGATGCAGAGAAAAAGGAACGCTCCTGCACTGCTGGTGGGAATGCAGATTGGTGCAGCCACTGTGGAGAACAGTATGGAGTTTCCTCAAAAAACTGAAAATGGAACTCCCATTTGACCCGGTAATCCCACTCCTAGGAATATATCCCAGGAAACTAGAAACACCAATCAGAAAGGATATATCCACCCCTATGTTCATAGCAGCACAATTTACAATAGCTAAGATTTGGAAACAGCCTAAATGCCCATAAGCAGATGAGTGGATTAGAAAACTGTGGTACATCTACACAATGGAATACTACGCTGCTATAAAAAAGAAGGAATTCTTACATTTGCAGCAGCATGAATGGACCTGGAGAGCATTATGCTAAGTGAAGTAAGCCAGGCAATGAAAGAAAAATACCACATGATCTCACTCATTTATGGAAAATAAAGAACATTATAACCTGATGAACAAAAAGATGGCTACAGAGGCAGTAAAGCACTGAACAGACTGTCAAATTACAGCTGGAAGTCTGGGGAGTTTGGGGGAGGGGGGGAAAGAGATCAACCAAAGGACTTGTATGCATGCATATAAGCACAACTAATGGACAGAAGACACTGAAGGAGCGGGGGTTGGAGAGGGCATGTGACAGGGGGGTAGGGGAGGCTGGGGGAAGGTCAATGGGAAAAAAGAAGAGATATATGTACTACTATATGTAATACTTTAAACAATAAAAAAAAGAATGCCAAAAAAATGAACACATTTTGATTAGTAAGAAGATTATCTAACACAGATCAGTTGGTAGTAAAATACTTAGAAATTGTAAAGGCCCAAGACTTAATACACATGCCTCCTCTCTCTTACATATGTGGCAGAGAACATTTAGAAACTAGGAGTGAGAGCAGGAAGGAATTGAAAGATCTTGTCATCAAAACCTGCAAGAAGGATTATCCATGGATGCATTTGGAGTATATATTCCTTAAGACCCATCACTTGTCAAGTAATATCTGTGTAACATGTAACTACTAAAATTATGAATTCTACTGCCAGACAGATTTGCTTTTCTTGATCTCTTGAGCTGATCTGAATATAAACAGGTATTGATGTGGGATGCCACATGCAGAGAATTTATCAATGATGTGATACTTGAAAAACTTGTACAAAAAGGAAGAGAAAAATGATAAAACTCAGGCTGGTGTCACTGGTTGGGGCCCAGATGACCAGGACATATGGACCAGAACAAGCAGAAGTATCATTGGCCTGGAGGCTTCCTTTGTGCAACTGCCCTCAACCTGACAAGAAGTGTTGGATTCCAAACAACAGGAGAGCCCCAGCACTGTGAACTTAGTTCCCGAACCAGACTCCAAGTTGCACCATGTTCTTCTGAGCTCTGGGCATGCCTGCCCACCCGCTTCCTCCTTTTTCTATTGACTGCTTTTTGTTCATCCTTGACATTTCAGCTTAAACATTTCTACCTCTGGGAGTCCACCTTGACCTCCCTAAATAATTATGTGCCTTTTGTTTGTGTCCCCACAGTTCTCCCAGGACTTGAAAAGAACTGATCATGCTGAATTATACATCGCTTTAGAGCTCCATGAGGCCAAGTGCCAGGTCTGCCTTGCTCACATCTGTATTTCTAATATGGAGTAGAAGCTATTGGTTGGATGGTTGAATAAACTGCATTCCAGCCTGTCTGCTTCTTAGCTCATTGGATACTCTCAGCTGTGGGACTATAGTGTTTGTAGGTAGGGCATAGAAGCTGGCCAACAATGACCTCGATGCCTAACAGAATTTCAAGCAGAAATTTTTGGGACAAGTAAACCAGAGGTTTGGTATGTGGCCTGTCTGGAAAGAATGAGATGAGAAAGGAGTATATGTGTGTGGAGGGGAGGAAGGAAACTTAGTAATATCTTTTTAGGCAAAGAATGGGTGATACCATCTTGACCAGAAACTGAGAATTGGAGACCAGAGGTCAGAAAATCCAAAAGGATGAAAGAAGAATTTCTTAGAGGAACTAACTCTACAATAGAACCATGGAGCTACCAGAGCCCCTTGTTCTGAGCATGAAGTCTGAGAGGGTATGCAGAATGAGTGGAGGTCAATAAATGTCTGTCATTTGGATGCCATTCTCTCCCTGACCTTGGAAAGCTTCTTTCTCCTAACAAAGCCATGGCTGATCTTGGGTAAGGCAGGCAGAGGCTTATCTAAGGAATATAGTCAGCAGACATCAGGGAGGGCTACAGGTGAATGAAGAGGGAGAAAGACATCAAGAACTGACACCAACGTTAGCATTGCTTTTCCAGCATGGAAGCTGATCAAAAAGCACAGGTTTCAACCGCTCCTGTTCTTAAGGAGCATTGGTCTTTCTGCACCAGGAAACAGTGCAGCTAAAAACCTTTCAAAATCATCCCATGGTCTTCAGCATAGAGTCAAATTCCTTAATGTGGCCTACAAAGTCTATTATATCAATCTCATCTTTGACCATGAATAGCCAGGCAATTACAATGAAGTAATGAGTGGCCCAACCTAGAGTGGACTGGGTTCTCTGCAATCAGAAGAACCTAGAAAAGGAGACTAACTCTAGCCTTATTCTTAAAACAAAGAAGAACCTGGAAAAACAGGAATAAACCCTCTCTAGGGGAAAGGCGACAAGAGCCTCCTTCCTCTATCTCCAGCATCTGCTTAGGCTCTTCCAGCCTCTTTTGGGTCTGGGGACCCTGGGGCCTCATCCCTTCTTCTTTATTTTTAAGATTTTAAAATTGATTTTTAGAGAGAGGGGAATGGAAAGAGAGAAACATCAACCAGCTGCCTCTTGCACACCCCCTATCAGGGATGGAGCCCACAATCCCTGGCATGTGTTCTGACTAGAAATTGAACTGGCAACCTTTTGGTGCACAGGACGATGCCCAACCAACTGAGCCACACCAACCAGGTCTCAACCCTTCTTAGTCTGAGCTGGGATGGCTAAGCTGTTTCTAGAATGGAGCAACTCTGGACCCCACTTGTCCCCTTACCCAAGGAAGTTCTAGTAATAAACCATGGGTAGAACTGACTCCAGGAGTGGATCCATCATCCCCTACATGGGTGATACCCCAGGTTTGTCAGGCAGGGAAGTTACCTCCTCGGCCCTCACTGGCAGCTGGCTTCACTTGGATTGGACGGTTCATCTGAAAGACATCGGACCAACATACCCAGTCAGCATGACTGCCTGGCCCTTGGGCCTCCCGGCTTCTCCATCCCTGACTCCTTAGGATCTAAGCTCTGGCACCTTTGAACTCTGCACTCCACCTGTCTCACTTGGGATTATAGATTTTCTCCAAGATTCCTTTCTTAAACCTGGGAATTTACAAGGTGCTTAAAACCTGAAGGGTTGGGTGTTAGAAAGCTCAGTGGCAAGTGCAGGAGAGACTGTGGAGACTAATGAGATTCTCTTGCCTTGGGCTCTGGGCAGGGACCATGTGAGGCCTGTCCCTCTGGCTCCTGGACTTCCTTGAAGGCTTTGGGTGGGAAAGTAGAACTGATCTTGCAGATTTGTGGCCTCAAATAGAATATAATTCTGTGTCATTTAGATTAAATAATCTGGAACCAGACAGACTTAGTGCTGTCTATTCCCAACTCTGCCATTTAATGGTTGTATGATTTCCAGTAAGCTACTTTCTTATTCAACTTGTTAAATGGGGGAGAACCTTTACCAAGCTTTTGTGTCACCATAGTTTCTACACCTCAGTCCCCTCCTGGGTCCCCCTTCCCCTGAGGATGTTGGAGTTCTTCAGGGCATCATCTTCGGCCCTGCTCATTCTGCTCCTCTCATTCTTCCTGGATAATCTCATCCAGCCACCCATCTTCTGAGCTTCAGACCCACATGCCCAGCTGCTTGCTGGGCATCCACTAGAAAGTCTCACTGGCACCTTCCACTTGACACATCAAAACCAGAGTTCATCTTTTTGCCCAAACCTGATTCTTCCAGTCATCTAAGCTATAAACCCAAAAAACACCTTGATCCTTCCTCCGGCGCCCCCCTCCCCAACCAATTTTACCTTCTAATTCAGGGGTTCCCTGATCAGGGGTGGATAAAAATCACTTGGGAACCAAATCAGACTCTTAAGTTGGGGGATTTGTACAAGTTCTTAGGTGATGTAAATATACTCCACTCCACACATTCCCATTCCCCAATCACCCTGAGACAATTCATGACTGAATCCCAATCTCACTTTCCTCTTATGGGTGTTGTGGATCACATGCAATAATGGGGGCACAAAAGGTCTTTGTAAATGGCCAAGAGCTGGGTGCATAGGGTGTGAGGAATTATTGTTGGGACAGACAGCTGATTGCCAGGAGGAAAGAATAGTGGCCTTCTAAGTCATGGAGAAGGAGTACTGATGTCCATATGGTCTGAGAAGGTTATAATCTGGCTCCCTCCTCTCAGGACATGCACTATTTTTGCACCAATCAAGAGTCATTCCATCCTCTACCAACGTGCTTGTTGCCGAGCAGCAGGCAGCTTCCTGTTACCATAGCCACAAGTGCTACCTAGTAACCATGGTAATGCCCTGGCAGTCACAGCTGAGCAATTTCCTTTGGATAAAATTTGAAGATGGGGAGTGAGGAGGGCTTATTTAAAAAAAAAAAAAAAAGGAAAGGAAAACAGGCCAAGCCTCAATCAGTGCTATTACCCTCTCACCCAAAGCTCATGTTCTTGTCTGCTCTGCTCTGACGCGCCCATCACTGGTGGGGGAGCACCTACTGTGAGTGGGGACCAAGACACCAGCAGGACTCAGGCTGCAGTCTAGAGAGGGTGACAGATCAATCCAAGCAGATCAGGGTGAGCTGGACAGGTCTGGACTGGCCTGGACCAGAGACCAGGAGGACAGGACCTGTCCCTTGGCATGGCCACCTGTGATTGTGGAGGAGAGACCAAGAGATAGAAGAGTGGAGACACGAGATGGAGAGAAATGGGAAGACAGAAAAAATGAGAGAGAGAGAGAAAGAGACAGACCTAGAAAGGGGCAAGGGAAGAGAGAAATACTGGTGGAGATGAGAAGGAAATAAGGGGACAAGGGGTCAGGAGGGAAAGGCAGGGAGGAGAGTGGTGAGGGGGGAAGGAAAGAGGAGAAGATGCTTAAATAAATATTGAGCATTTCTCTCTGGAGCCTAGAGTAATGAACACATGTGACAGCAGTGGTTTCCACAGCAGCTGCCTCCTCAGGCTGGATTTCTGGGGACATAGAGCTCATCGGTGTTCTGGGGGATGACCCTGTCCTCCTCTCCAACTTTCCCACTCTTTGATGGAGAGTGGGCATTAGGTGGTACGTACATGTCCCACATGGACCAGGAGTGAGAAGCTGGGCAGCTAGGCTTTCCACCACTTGGGCATGCTACTAGCATTTTCTGAACTCTGTGAAGATCCCCAGGCTGGGCCTTTTGGGGAGACAGTGATGACCACAGGAACCATATCCTCAAAGTCTCACAGAGGGGAACATAATGCCACCATTTGCTGAGAGCCTAGTGTGTGCCAGGCCCTTCCTGGGGCACTTTACATATATTGTCTCTAAATTTCTTTCAACCACTGTGCAAGGTAATATCATTGTCTCCATACTATAGAGGAGAAAGCTGAAGGTGAGGGAGGATAATCACATGTTTAAGATCACATGGTGGGCAAGTAGTTGAGCTAAAATTTGCACCCAGTTCTGTCTGACACTGAAGTCAGTGATTTTTGCATTGAGCTGCTGGACTCTGTTTTTAAGACATGAACACAAGAAAAGGGGCACAGAGGGACTGAAGCCTTAGGAGGAGTGCTCTGGGAGAAGCTGACTCCAGGTGGAGAGGCTGACTCAGGGAAAACTTCATAGAGGAGGCAGATTTGACCTGGGGGTTCATTTGCAGGACTGGAGTCATTGGGTCATGTGGAGATGATGGGAGAGGTAGGGCTGCAAGCTGAGCACTCCAGATGCCTTGGGCATGGAGAGGGAGCTGCCAGTCTGAATAAAGAGCAAGGGTTCTGGTGGGTATGGAAGTAGCCAGCATGGAACAAATTACTTTAGAGTCAGATAGACGTAGCTCAACCACTGTCAACTAAGTTCTCTGAGCCACATTAGTAAAAAGGAAAATCATGACCTTACTTTGCAGGGTTGTGGTGAAAATGACAATGGCTAGGTCTTAGTAGGTGCATCAAATGTAATACGGGCTTCTTCTTCTTTTCTTTTTTTAGTGGGAGGGTGTGAAACAAAGATAGGCAGGGGCCAGAACAGGACAGGTTTTGAAAACCATGACAAAGTATTTTGACTTTGTTGTATTTCAAAGGCAATAAGGATCCAGGGAAGGATTTTAACTAGGGGACTAATCTTATGAAAGATCCCATGAGCTGTCACCATGCCGAGAAAAGATTTGAAAGGGGAAGATTAGAGGTAGAAAAACCAGTGTGATACAGGTAAGGGGGGAGGGTAATCTAGAGAGGGCAGAAAGAAATGGACAGATTCAAGAGATGTTTCAGGAGAATTAACTGGACTAAAGTTCTAGTGGATGTGGCGATTGAGGGAAAGGAGAAAATGTTGGCTGACTCTGTTTATAGCTTAGGTTTTGGGGAAGTTGGCAGTTTGTAAGTGCAGGGAAAATCTGCAGGAGAGTAACCCAAGAGGATGAGGACAAAATTGAGCTCTGGGCCCTCGGTTTCCACAGGAAATGGTTAGGGAGGACACCCACAATTTAGGTGCACTGCATGTGGCTGAAGGAGAAAAAGGGTTGCCCACCTGAATTTCCCAGTCAACCCTGCCCTGCCTTGTTCCTGCCACAACCAGGGGACAGACTTGGGAGTGGGATGAGATAATCATGGTTCCCCTTTGGGAACCTTTACCTTCTTGGCCAAGAACTTGTCATGAGAACTCAAGTAAGTTCTTGAGCTTGTCTGAGCACCTATTCCCTTGATAGTTTCTTAGGTAGAGTCCAGGCTCATGTGTTCTTCAGAACCAGCCTTGGATGGGAAATCAAGAGAGAGAACACCAGAAAGAGAAGAGAACAACCTACTCCAGAGAGTGAAGTGGGGAAGGTTGGAGGCAGTATAGATAGGCACGAAACCCTGGTCCTTCTGCCCCATCAACAGAGGGAAGGCAATACTATACCCCTTATCTCTCCTTGATTTGCCTAAAATCCCTGCCTTTGGTCTCAGCACTGATCTCTTCAGACTCTTCTGCTCTGATGCCAAATCCTCCCTCCACTCAGCACTCATGCCCTCAGTCCCTTCCCCTACCATGGAAAGAGTGTTTATCAGAACTTTCCTGAAGAAGGGACCACTGGTGATTCTCAGAGAGGTGTCATGGGTGCAGGGAAGGGTAATGCAGAGAAAAAGCAAATGTCAGTATTTTCAGCACATTGTTCTATCTTACCCCCTTCTCTAATTCAATCTACTACCAAGTCTCATTGGTTCTAGAATCTATATAGAGATCCTCAAGTTCCTCCTCTTCTCCCATTCCTGCCCTATCCCCAGCTCCAGGTTAGTGTCATCATTCATTTGCACTCAAGCAACAATGTTCTAAAGGGTCACCCTGCCTCCAATGTTGCTTCCTTTCCAAACCAACCTTCACACTGTAGCCTGAGTGATCTTTTAAAACCAGTCCCTCTTCCATGCTTAAAAGCTTCCAATGGTTCTCCATTGCAAGCCTCCCAGTAAAGCCCGAGATCCCAATCCCAAGACTGGCAGTCAAAATGTGTGAGTCCTGCCTGCCCTGCTGCCCAAGATACACAATACTCTCCATTCATATAGAGCCTTAGCCATCTTTGCTGGACACCTTCCCTACCAGTTCTCACACTGACCCCAGAATTCCAGAAGTGGCCTTTGTCTTTAGGTTTCCAGATCCTCAAATATGATGATACTAGAGGCCCGGTGCACAAATTTGTGCATGGGTGGGGTCTGGCTGGCCCACCCTGATTGGGCCTATTGGGCCAGGCTGGCCAGAGGGAGGAGCCACGGGCAGTTGGCAGGCCGGCCCCACTCCCTGGTCAAACTCCCAGTTGAACTCCCGGTCGAGGGGACAATTTGCATATTATCCTTTTATTAAATAGGATCTGATCACTATTCAGCTCTGATAGCATCTCCTCTGTGAAGCTTCTCCCTCTTCACTCCTGATGCTTCTTTTACACACTTAGATGTGAACCCCCCTGAGATGCAATGAGTTACTTCTAGGCTTGAAGCTTTTTGAGGACAAAGGCTCTGACTCACTGGGTGGCTACTAGCACATAAATGCCTTTATGTGACTTAGAAAAAATGTGTCCCATTCTCTGGATGACACATTTCTGTGCTAATGCACATGGCTTGGTCAGTAGAGCATGACTGGATTTTAGCCCCTATCTGCCCTTTCCACTCAAGCTGTTTTGTGCAGGGCACAACCTGCAAAAGCAAATGTACTCAGTTATATCTGTCTCCTTCACAGTGTTTTAAGGGTTGGATGCCCAAGGGAAAGAAGGTCATAGGCAGGGAGAGAGACAAATAAAAGGACAGCTTCTGAAGGTAGGGCTGAGGTTGGGCTTCACCTTCCTTAGGTAGATTCTAGAGCCTAAAGTGAGACTGAAAGAAGTATTTCTAGATTCATGGAGAAGGAGCTGCAGAAGATGGAACAGATGACTGACGTCTGAAGGAAGACAAGCTTTGATAGGTGACAAAAATTAGCAGGTGGAAAGGAACCAAGGAGAGGTCCCAGATCAGCAGTTACCCTAGGGCCATGGTCGGCAAACTGCGGCTCGCGAGCCACATGCCGCTCTTTGGCCCCTTGAGTGTGGCTCTTCCACAAAACACCACGGCCTGGGCGAGTCTATTTCGAAGAAGTGGCGTTAGAAGAAGTTTAAGTTTAAAAAATTTGGCTCTCAAAAGAAATTTCAATCGTTGTCCTGTTTATATTTGGCTCTGTTGACTAATGAGTTTGCCAACCACTGCCTTAGGGGTTTCTCTTTGGAGCTAACCCAACATTTCCTGGGCCCAATGATAGTCCTGCCTGTCTCTAGGAGCCCAGATTGATATTATTTCTGCTCTCCAGCAGATGGCAGCTATGCCCAAGACCTAGTGCTTGCAGAGAGCTGGGCACCTCCCTCCCTCCATGCTGGTGTGGGTGTGAGGCCAGGTGACTAAAGCTGCCACTGCCCCTGGCAGGCCCAGAGAAAAGATTGATGGCACAGACATTGCTGGGGCTGGCCAACAAAGCCACTGATTTTCATTTAGGAGAATTAAATATTAATTTTCACTTTGTTAAACTAGAGAGGGTGAATAAAGCCAATTCCTGCAGTACCAAAGGAAGCCAGGCTATATTGGAAGACTGCAGATGAAATGGTCAGAGGGGGGGCAGATGTATTCAGTCACCAACCCTTCCAGAATCTTAGACTTCTGTCTGTCACCACATTGGCTCAGGTAACTGTGAATGAATTCTGGAGCCAGACTAGCTGGCCTCAATGCCCAGATCTTCCCATTAGTAGCTACAAGACCTTGGGCAAGTCACTTAATTTCTATGTGTAATTTCTTCACCTGTAAAATGGGAATGCCAATAACAAAACCTTCTTCATAGAATATTAAATGACTTCGAACATGTAAAGTTCTGGAATCAATAAATATTGCCTTCCTTATTTCTCTTTTCTCCCCCAGAAATTATCACAGAAGTCTTATATCAGGTGCCCTCAGACTCATAGAGTCCTCTAGGTATTCCTTATCTTGTGGAGTCCTATGGCTTGTTGAGAGGGGTTTTATTCTCCCAAAGTTCATCTTAATTCTTTCCAGGGGCTTTCACTTGCTTTCAGGATAAAATCCAAACTCTTCAGCCTAGCATCTAAAGTTTCCTCTTCAACCACTGCCCTCTATGGATCTTCTCTGTGGCCAGGCCCATGCTCTTATAGGCCCTCCTCCATGCTTCCAACCTCATTTTATACCCATCCTGTTCCTTTTGTCTCTGCACCTTTACCATGCTCTTTCCTACATGAAATGTTACAGTTTGCCTCAGTGATAATTCTAATTTGAGCAGCAGAAGTCACTTACTCCTATGGTTGGATGAAAGACTTCTACTACTCCTACAAATAATGCTACCATTTTACCACTACTACCACCAGCTAACTATTGACTGCTTACTGTCTACCAAGTACTGTGTTAAGCACTTTACATGACTTAGTTTATTTAATTATTATAACATCCCTATGAATTCAGTTTTACAGAGAGGAAGGTTAGGCTTAGAGAGATAAAGACTTGCTCCATGTCACAGAGTTAGTGAGTGGTGGGGTCTGGATCCACACCCAGGTCTGTCTGACTCCAAAGCTTGCATACAGAGGATTGGTAAGGGTGATATGTTGGTGTTACTTGACACTGAATCTTCAAGAGTGAGGCTCAAGTTGCTTCAATCACTAAGATATATTCTAGGATCTGACACCTCATTAACAGCTTGATCACCTCTAGGCAAAGCTTGTCCCATTTCTTGGCATATGCAATTCAAAGGGATGACTTCTTTATACTGAACTGAAATTATTGTGTCTGTTCTTTATACCCATTGATCCTGATCCTGGCCCCTGGGGCTACCCATAAAAACCAAATCCCTTTAGAATCTGAAAGTGGTTATCCCCACCTCTAACAGTAATGTTTATCAAGATCCTACTCTGTGATAGGCTCTTGCTAAACCTCAGTTAATCCTCATGAGAGCCTAGTGAACTAAGTGTTAGTATAACCCACTCTTTATACCTGAGGAAATTGAAGTTCAAGAAGCTATATAATGTATTCAGAGACACCAAACTGGTAAATGGCAGAGCTGGGATTCAAATCCAGGTCTTTGAGACTAGAAAACTAGTACTCTTAATTATTACGTTATGATGCCTCCCTATTAAAGCTCCCTGACTAAACCCTACCTTCTCAGCGAAATATCTCCAATTTCTTCAAACTATAATTCCATATATTAGTATATTTTATGTCCTATCATGGTCTCTTTAGGGTAGGCTAATGACCCTCTTAAATCTGAAGCCTAGAACTGGATATAGTCCCAGGTTTGACCTGACTAGGGGCATTTCATTGTGCTTTTGTTTTAGACACATCACTCCTTGGACAAGAGAAAATGAGGATGGGTACTATGACTACTGCATCTTGGTGAATCTATGCTAGTTCCTAACAATCACCACTTTGTTCCTGCCACATGGTCAATAGATCCCACTTTGCCTTTTGGCCAGTGATTAGCCATTAGCCAAGGCCATATTAGGTGCCACTGATATATAATGTCCCAGCTGCCTGTAGAATCATGTCTCTCTTAACTTTAGCCAACTGTTTAAGGTATAGAGGGAAGGCAATATTGGTGAGTCAAAGTATCCCCAAAAAATTACAGGAAGAGGACCAGAGGGACCTGCCATTAAGGATCCTAGTACTGGAGGACATGAAATACCAGCCCAGCAGAGCCTCTAAACTGTGTATCTGCATCCATGCTCACACCAGTGACAAATGTCACTAGAAGCCATGATTTCAGCCAAGGTGGACAAATTGTATGGCCCACAACACTGTTGCCTCTCCTAAAAGATGGGGTGGGACACTTGGGTCTTGAGCCCATTTTTTTGAGCCAGAAGACTGAATATAAAAAAGAACTTGTAGCTGTTCAGGGCACAAGCAAGCCCTCTTCTACAAAGATGCTGCTGCTGCTAGTTTCTGGTTCCAATCCAGCTCCTACATGCTGCTTTGGTATGCATGTAGGGCATGTCCCAAGTCTGAGGTGACTCCCATCCCCACCCCCAAATGCTGGTGGACTTACCCCTGGCAGGGTCTTCTGCTCGTGCAGTGCACTCTGAGCCTTGAGAGCAGAGTCCCGGGCGCAGTAGGTGAGGAAGGCACAGCCTGGGGAGGAAGAGGCTGGCTCAGGGGATTTCCTGAAACCCCCAAATGCTCTTCCTATAAAGACCCCATTAAACTGACAAACTCAAGGTCACTTTCCTTTAACCAAAGACACTGCTTCTTCTCTGCCTCCTACCTTCTCTGAAGGGAGGGGCTTCATGTGCCTCTGACTCTTTCTCATTTTCTCTTGGCCTTCTGCCTAGGAAACATGTGTAGTCACACCCAGTCACATGCTTATACAATCCCACATCTCTCCTCACCACTCCAGCCATAATCGTGCTGAGGTTAAACCTCACTAAGCCACTTTGCCTTCAGCTTTAACCCCAGCTTTCCCTTTCCTTTTTGGAATCATACGGAGTCTCCCAACTCATTTTCA
Source organism: Cnephaeus nilssonii (assembly GCF_951640355.1). Lineage (NCBI taxonomy): Eukaryota > Metazoa > Chordata > Mammalia > Chiroptera > Vespertilionidae > Cnephaeus > Cnephaeus nilssonii. The sequence goes on along the minus strand of NC_137072.1, from coordinate 2,160,084 downwards.
ATGAGAGGAGGCAGAGAGGAGGAGGAGGGTTGGGGTCCAAGCCCAGAACCCCACAACTTCTTAATACTTCCTTCCTCCAAGTTTGAAGCCGAGGAATGGGTTAATTTGAGGCTTGGTAGATGAGGCTGGTTTAAGGGCTTCCTGTAGGTGAGAACTTCCAGTGCTCTCTCATCCTATCCAAGGAGCTTGATCTTGATAGTTCTCCCAAGTCTTCAAGATAGGGCCTCTTAAAGCTTATTGTGCCTCAAATCTGACTTCTTTAAAACAGCCAGTAGAAATAGGGCAGAGGAGGAGTCTGAATTGAACCAAAGGGTCAGTCCTAACCCTCTTTGTTCAGCCTCAGAACCTTAGCCTGCTAGGATCTCTTCCTTTCCAACAGGCATTGAGCACTCACTCACTTATTTTGATGGGGCCTTATGATGGGCTTGGGGATAAAGTGGCAACAAGACAGACACATTCTCCGCCCACATGGGAATAATGTAAAGGATTATGAGGAGCATGAATCTGAGTCCAAAGAATTGAGAAGTGTCTCAGAGTACATCGAGTTCTCAATAATAAATAGAGTTTAACCAGGTGACAAGAAGGGTGGTGATTATTTCAGACAGAGGAAATATGAAGACTCAGTTGAGAATTCAGTGTGTTGGGGAAATGGATGGAAGGCTAGTATGGTTGAAGATTGGTAATGGGGGCAGAGTGGCCAGTTAGGTATTCAGGGATCAGATCATCTATAATCTTGTCTGGATTTTGAACTTTTTTTCCTAGGAGCAGTGGAGAGCTGCTAAAGGGTTTTAAGCAGTGTTGTGACATAAGATATGTTTCTAAAGAGAGTCTTGAGTGTAGGAAGGAGAAAGACTGAAGGAAGAGAAAGTAGATGTGGGGAGGAACTTGGTGCAATTTTTCACTTAGATCTCAGCAGACTAGAAAGGCAAATGGGAACATTTTCTTCTATGTCTTCTATTTGGGTGCCCCTTAAGGTGGGTGGATATCTGCCATTTGTTGCATGAAAGGAACCTTAGAGAACTCCTGGGACAAACACTTATTGTATCAATAGGGAAACTGAAGCCCAGAGAGTGTGTCAGTGGCAGGATTGGATTTGGAGTCTCTTAACTCCTAGGCTAAGGTTGTTTTCAAAGCACTGTGGCTGCCTCCCTCTGTACCCAGCCACCAAAAGGAAAATGAGTCACTCTGGCTTTTGGACGTCACTGTTGCTGGGGAGGGGGTGGGGGAAGATGCTGACTTGGAGACCCTCCCTGATCATCTTGCAAGGCAACCCTGTCTTGGAGAGTTGCAGGTTGGTTTGGAGCTAAATCACCAAACACCTGATTCTGCTTACATCTCTGCTCCATCTTCTACCAACATGCCACATCAGCTGACATCGGAACTGGGCAGGGCTGGGGCCCTGTCTGAAAGGTTCAGGGGCCCAGTTGTGGCCTAAAGGAGCCTGTATGGACTACTGGGATGGGGATGGGAGAATGAGGAATGGAAAAACAGGGAAGCATGTAAAGACAGATGAATGAAAAACAGGAAGAATTAGAGTTAAATAGAGAAAGGGGGAGGGAGGAAAAATGGGAGGGAGGGAGAGAGAGGATAAGGAAATAGTCAGAGACTCTGATGGTGAAAAGAGTGAGAATTAAAGGTATTCTATACACTGCCCTTATTGTAAAGATGGCCTTAAAAGATTAGCTTGAACTTACATACTGAAATAAGTGTCTAGAAAATAAGAAAATAAATTGCTATGGATGTGGACAGCCAGGCAGCTGGACTGAATTAGAAGAAATCTGGGTGGTATAGTCTTGTCCTTTTATGCTCCATTTAATATAACCTCAGCCCAAAAGGTAGAAGATACACTGCTACCTAGCTGGTCCTAGATCTTCTATGGGCATTTATTTTACTGAAGCCCCTATATTAGTGTGCCTAGGAACTCCCCAAGATGCCCCAGTGGAAAAGAGGTGGCAGCCTGATTACAGCTCTCAGCCCTTAGGAAAGTACATTTAGCTGTTACCCAGGGCCCACAACTTCTTTCCTAAAAAGATCATAGAGGATAGTAGGTAAAATTGCCTTCTTCACCAAATCCTGAAACCACAATATGGTGAAGGTAAGGAGAGATAAAGGTGTTTCTCCTCATATCATGTCCTTCCCCCACCCATGTATGACATGTGACTCTGGCTCTCTTACTCCAGCTAGCTTGGACAGACTTGTCTGCATGTAAACAGCCTCCTCCTTCTCTCTACGGGAAGAAAGGGGTGTGGCTGCACAAGACTATGTTGTCTCTGTCTCTCTAGCAAGGGCAGGGAAAAGACCCCTTTCTGCCTCTTCAACCTGACCAGGACTAGACTGTGGGGAGGGAAAGCAGAAAGCTGCAGGAGGATTGCGGAGGGACAAAGATGAGATACAGGATTGGGGAGATTAGAGCATGAAAGTAGTGTGGGTTCAGCTGAGAGAAAACCTGAGATGAGGGAGCACAAGGTGGCAGGAGTTCCAAGCTGAGGTCAGGGTTCTGGACTCAAACCAGAAGCAGAACACTGTGTTGTGATTCTGGCAGGGGTAGGAGAGATTTACTATTAAACATGAGGGTGGAATTTAGAGCTAGGAGGAGGATTGAATTTTGTGAGTTAACTAGGCCTGGGTTCTGAAGAAGGGTCGAGTTTGGACCTGTGGCATTTCAGGTTGTCAGTCTAAGAGTCAAAAGAAGGCTCTGGAGGTTGGCTGGGCTTGGAGGCCAAAATGAGTGGTACAAGTCCAAGATATGTGTATGGATTGTTGGGTCTGAGTAGGGTGGCACCAGATAGGGATATTCAGGAATGATATGGTCCAGCATTTGGGAAATTGAGGTCATTAGAGACCAAGAAGGTGGAATAAGTTTCCAAATTCCAGGATTTGGGATGTCGGATGAGAGGGATGCAGGGAGGTCCAACTGAAAGGCGGGGACTGTTGGGATGTAGGAAGTTGGAGGTTAGAGTGCAGAACATGTCAGGGAATCAAAGGGATGATGAAAGGGGGCATGTCAGAGAAAATTCTGGGTTTGGGGCTCTGTGAACTGGGGAGGATACTGGGTTGAAGTGAGGCTGGTATTAGACTGGTGTAGGACTGGATCTAGGTAAGGCTAAGGTTGGGGCTGCAGTTGAGGCTGGAGTTTGGGCTGGGCCGAACTCTAATGGGATTGGGGCTGGGCTGGGCAGGGCTGGGCAGGGCTGGGCAGGGCTGGATAAGGCTGGGCTGGGCTGACCCCGCGCACCTTTATGGAGGCCGGTGAGCCGGTCCTTCAGCACCGTCAGCTCGTAGATGCGGCCGAACTCCTCAAACAGCGGCTTGAGGTCCTGCTCATCCAAGCCCCGCGGGATCTGCCCCACGAAGAGCTTGATGGCGTCGTGGTCCTTCATGGGCGCGGCAGGACCGGGGTGTAGCCTGCTCAAGCCGACGCCGCTGTCCGCGGTGCTGAAACCCAAGCGCGGGCCGGGGCCGGTGGGCGGCGCTGACCCTCCGGGCGCCGCGGCCATCTCCCTGCCCGGCCCTCCCTCCCTCCCGCCGGTCCCGCCGTCCCCTCCCAGGGGGGCGCCGCACAGGGAGGGGTCCTGGCGGAGGGGCGTCCAGAGGGTGGGGCGGACCAAAAGGGGCGGGCGCGGGGCGGGGCGGGCCCAGGCCGGCTGGCGGGACCGGGGCGGGCCGGAGGCCCCGTCGGAGCTGTCTGGGCTCCCGCCGAGCTTCCCCGGAGCCCAGCCCTAAGCTCCAGGCTCGTGATGGGTGACGTCAGGCAGCGGTCCTCGGAGTCTACGCAAATGATTTGCATAATCAGGAAGCGGCGGCCAATCAGAGCTGGCGTTGACGAGGCTCTGCTGGGGGCGAAGGGGCGGCTGGACTCCCGCGCTCCGCTCGCCATGGCAACCAGCCCGCCGACTCCGGGAGTGAGAGCGGCGCGGCCGAGGCGCGCGTGTGGCCGTGGGCCGCGGGGGGGGAAGCGGCTTCGTCAGGCGGCGCTGTCCGTGGAGTGGCAGCTCCCCTCTCCGCACACGCTGGCGCACACGGCACCGACGCCAGGTCACCGGGCCTCTCCGGAGGGGGGTGGTTAGGCCTCCTCCATCCTCGGAGCCATCCTCCTCCCCATCACACCTCTCTCACTCCGGCGTCGCCCACCCTTTCCTTACCCACAAGCCTCAAGCACGTTTGTCTTCCCTGCTTCCCCCCCCCCCCCCTTTTTTAATTGTAAAGAAAAATTTGAATAAAATGAAAACTGCAAAAACACTCCTTGAACACCGATTTCTCCTCGGGAGAGTGAGGGAACGTGTTTTAGCCACATGCCCATGTACCTGGTTCATTCCAAGTCTGAACTAAGGAGCGCCACCTACCTTTTCCAGACAGGAAAGCTAAGGGTCCGAGAGGAGATGGAGGTCAGGCCCACCCCTAACATCTGCTGAGCCCCGGGCAACAGAAGAAGCGGACACAGACACACTGTGTTTACATGTTTAAAAGCTGTCACCTGCCCGTGGCTCAGCTGGTGGAAGAGCACACCAAGACGCCCACGCTGGTTTGGTCAGTGGATAGAGCCGCCGCCTGCGGGTTCCATTCGGGTCAAGGGCACAAGCCTCGGTTGCAGGCTCCTCCCCGCCTGGACTCTGGTGGGGGCGTGCAAGAGGCAACCAATCGATATGTCTCTCTTACCCCTCCCACTCTCTCTAAAAAATAAATAAGAAATCAATGAAAAAATATCCTCGGGGTGAGGATTTAAAAAAAGAGTACACCAAGATGTTTCTCTCTGACCTCTCTCTCTCTTAAATCAATAAACATATCCTCAGGTGAGGATTTAAAAAAGTTGTAAATCAAGTTAAAATGTTTGTCTCCCATTTTTACAAATACACATTCATAATAAAAATGAAAAAATATACAAAGCTGTTTTTTATATGACAAAGTTGGCAAAATATTCGAGCTGATGGAATATTATTACTCTTGCTCATGTCTGAGTATTCTCTTGATGGGCCAGTGATGTTTGGACAGAGGAGTAATACGATAAAGATAAACAATTTATACATTTATTTTAGAAAATGTTTTCGTGCCTTTTTTTCAAGTAAAATTTCTAACCTGTGTCCACTGATTACTTTAAGAAACTTCTCAAGAGCGGCAGTAGAATTGGAATCAACAAAATATTATCACAACAAAATTCAAACTCAGAAATAAATTGTGATTTCAAAAATATATTTTTAGTGATTTCAGAAAGGAAGGGATAGGGAGAGAGAGAGATGAAAACATCAATGATGAATAAGAATCATTGATCAGTGCCACACCCCCCACACTGGGGATCAAACCTGCAACCCGGATATGTGCCCTGATCAGGAATCAACCATGACCTCCTGGTTCATAGGTCAACCCTCAACCGCTGACTCACACCGACTGGGCTAAATTGTGATTTTAAAAAAGTTATTTTAAACTTTTAATAAAAGTTCTTATTTAACTTTCATTGAGTTCATCATGTTTTGAAATTTCCTTTGACCCACATTATTTATAAATATATTTGTAGTTTTCAAACATTTAGAGATTTTCCTGTTATCTTTCTGTTACTGATTTCCAGTTTGAGTCCATTATGGTCAGAGAACATACTCTGTATGATTTCAATTATTTTAAGTTTTTGAGGTTTTACGACCTTCAGAATATGATCTATCTTGGTTAATGTTTTGTTGTTACTTAAAAAGAATGTATATTCTGTTGTTGAGAGGAGTGTTCTTACCAGTAAATGCTAATTAGATCTGTTGGTTGATGGTGTTGTTGAGGTTTATATTCTTGCTGACTTTATGTTTAGTTGTTTTGTCAACTGTTGAGGGAGGGATTTTGAAGTCTATAATTGTGAATTTATCTATTTCTCTTTTCAGTTATATTAGTTTTTGCTTTATATATTTTTCAACTGTTGGTTAGTGCATACACATTTAGGATTGCTATGTCTTCTTTTATCATCTATAATAATAAAAGCATTATATGCTAATTAGACCGGACAGCCGAACAACCTTCCGGACATAATTCTGGACGTCCTTCCGGATAAAGCTGCCCCAGTGGGGGCCGAGGCAGAGGCAGTTAGGGGCGATCAGGCAGGCAGGCAGAGGGGTTAGGGGTGATCAGGCAGGCAGGCAGGTGAGTGATTAGGAGCCAGCAGTCCCAGATTGCAAGAGGGAACCCAAATTGCGAGAGGGTGCAGGCCAGGCTGAGGTACCTGCCCCCCTGTGCATGAATTTCGTGCACTGGGCCTCTAGTTATACTATATCACTCTGAATTTGTGATCAATTTCTTGCTCTGAGATCTATTTTATCTAATAGCCAGTCCTGACTTCTTTTGGTTAATGTTTGCATAGTATATTTTTTCCATCCTTTTATTTCCAACCTACCTATACTGTTATATTTGAAATGAGTTTTTTTTTTTTTAATCTTTATTGTTCAGGTTATTACAGATGTTCCTCTTTTTTCCCTTGATAGCTCCCCTCCAACCGGTTCCCACCCCACTCCAGGCCTTCCCCTGTCCCCACTGACCTCGTCCATAAGTGTAAGCTCTTTGTCCAATCTCTTCCCGCACCCCACAACCCCTTCCCCCCGAGAATTGTCAGTCTTCTCTCTTTCCATGCCCCTGATTATATTACATTCACCAGTCTGTTCTGTTCATCAGGTGTTTTTTTAAAAATATATTTTATTGATTTATTACAGAGAGGAAGGGAGAGGGATAGAGAGTTAGAAACATCAATGAGAGAGAAACATCAATCCGCTGCCTCCTGCTGGGGATGTGCCTGCAACCAAGGTACATGCCCTTAACCGGAATCGAACCTGGGACCCCTCAGTCCGCAGGCCAACACTCTATCCACTGAACCAAACCAGTTAGGGCTTCATCAGGTTTTTTATTCACTTGATTTTTAGGTTCACTTGTTGATAGATATGTATTTGTTGTCACTTTGTTGTTCATATTTTTTATCTTTACTTTTTTGTTCTTCTTTTTTTAAATAAATCTTTATTATTCTGATTATTACAATTGTTCCTCCCCCCCCCCCATACCTCCCCTCTTCCCGGTACCCACACCACCCTCTGCCCTTACTTGCCCCCCCCGCACTGTCCTCATCCATAGGTGTACGATTTTTGTCCAGTCTCTTCCTGCACCCCCCACACCCTTTTCCCCCTGAGAATTGTCAGTCCACTCCCTTTCTATGCCCCTGATTCTATTATATTCACCAGTTTATTATGTTCATCAGATTTTTTATTCACTTGATTTTTATTTATTTATTATCATTATTATTTAAATTTAATAAATCTTTATTGTTCAGATTATTACAATTGTTTCTCCTCCCCCCCCGCCATACCTCCTCTCCACCCGGTTCCCACCCCCCCCTCTGCCCTTACATCCCGCCCCCCGCTGTCCTCATCCATAGGTGTATGATTTTTGTCCAGTCTCTTCCCGTACCCTACACACAGACACCCCTTTCCCCCTGAGAATTATCAATCCACTCACATTCTATGCCCCTGATTCTATTATGTTCATCAGTTTATTCTGTTCCTCAGATTTTTAATTCACTTGACTTTTAGATTCACTTGTTGATAGATATGTATTTGTTGTTCATAATTTTTATCTTTAATTTTCTTTTATTTCCGCTTTTTAAAGAATACCTTTCAGCATTTCATATAATACTGGTTTGGTGGTGATGAAGTCCTTTAGCTTTTTCTTATCTGTGAAGCTCTTTATCTGCCCTTCAATTCTGAATGATAACTTTGCTGGGTACAGTAGTCTTGGTTGTAGGTTCTTGCTATTCATCACTTTGAATATTTCTTGCCACTCCCATCTGGCCTGCATAGTTTCTGTTGAGAAACCAGCTGATAATCGTATGGGTGCTCCCTTGTAGGTAATTAACTGTTTTTCTCTTGCTGCTTGTAAGATTCTCTCTTTGTCTTTTGCCCTTGGCATTTTAATTATGATGTGTCTTGGTGTGGTCCTCTTTGGATTCTTTTTGTTTGGGGTTTGTGTGCTTCCTGGACTTGTAAGTCTATTTCTTTCACTAGGTGGGGGAAGTTTTTGGTCATTATTTCTTCAAATAGGTTTTCAGTGTCTTGCTCTCTCTCTCCTTCTGGCACCCCCATAATTCTGATGTTGGTATGCTTGAAGTTGTCCCAGAGGCTTCTTACACTATCTTCAACTTTCTGAATTCTCTTCTCTTCTTGCCTCTCTGGAGGAGTGTCCTTTGCCTCTTTGTATTCCAAATCTTTGACTTGATTCTTGTGTTCCTCTAGTCTGCTGTTGGGTCTCTGTATAATATTTTTTATTTCAGTCAGTGTATGTTTCATTTCTAGTTGGTCCTTTTTCATATCCTTGAGGGTCTCATTAAATTTATTGGCCTTTTCCATGAAATTCTTGAAAAACCTTATAACTGTGGTTTTGAACTCTATGTCCATTCATCTGTTCTCCTCCATTTCTTTTGTTTGGGATCTGTTTCCTTGCCTCCTCATTTTCGCTGCTTCCCTGAGTTGGTTGGGTAGCTCTGTGTACTAGGTGTCCTATTGGTTCAACGGGTCAGCCTCCCAGTTACCTTAGGTGGACACTTTGGTGCACCCCTTTGTGGACTGTGTGTACAGCCTTGTTGTAGTTAAGTCTTGATTGTTGTTGGTGTCACCGGGAGGAATTGACCTCCAGGCCAATTGGCTGTGAGGACCTGCTGTGTCTATAATGGAAGAATTGCTGTGCTATTCACTTGATTTTTAGATTCACTTGTTGATAGATATGTATTTGTTGTTCATAATTTTAATCTTTACCTTTTTCTTCTTCCTCTTCTTAAAGAATACCTTTCAGCATTTCATATAATACTGGTTTGGTGTTGATGAAGTCCTTTAGCTTTTTCTTATCTTTGAAGCTCTTTATCTGCCCTTCAATTCTGAATGATAACTTTGCTGGGTAGAGTAGTCTTGGTTTTAGGTTCTTGCTATTCATCACTTTGAATATTTCTTGCCATTCCCTTCTGGCCTGCATAGTTTCTGTTGAGAAATCAGCTGACAATCATATTGATGCTCCTTTGTAGGTAACTGTTTTTCTCTTGCTGCTTTTAATATTCTCTCTTTGTCTTTTGCCCTTGGCATTTTAATTATGATGTGTCTTGGTGTGGTCCTCTTTGGATTCCTCTTGTTTGGGGTTCTCTGCACTTCCTGGACTCATAAGTCTATTTCTTTCACCACGTGGGGGAAATTTTCTGTCATTATTTCTTCCAACAGGTTTTCAGTATCTTGCTCTCTCTCTTCTTCTGGCAACCCCATAATTCGGATGTTGGTACGCTTGAAGTTGTCCCAGAGGCTCCTTACATTATCTTCATATTTTTTTGGATTCTTTTTTTTTTTTTTTTTTTTTGCTTTTCTGGTTGGGTGTTTTTGCTTCTTTGTATTTCAAATCTTTCACTTGATCCTTATTATCCTCTAGTCTGCTGTTGGATCTCTGTATACTATTTTTTAATTTCAGTCAGTGTATGCTTAATTTCTAGTTGGTCCTTTTTCATATCCTTGAGGATCTCGCTAAATTTATCAGTTTTTCTAGAAAATTCTTGAAAAACCTTATAACCGTGGTTTTGAACTCTATATCCAGTTGTTTGCTTCCCTCCATTTCTTTCATTTGTGACCTGTTTCTTTATCTCTGCATTTTGGCTGCTTCCCTGAGTTGACAGAGTGGCTTTGTGTGTTAGGTGTCCTATAGGGCCCAGTGGCTCAGCCTCCCCAGTTACCTGAGGTGGACACTCTTGTGCACCCCTTTGTGGGCTTGTGCACAGTCTTGTAGTTAAGCCTTGATTGCTGTTGGTATCACTGGGAGGAATTGACCTCCAGGCCCATTGGCTGTGAGGATCAGCTGTGTCTACGCTGGGAGAACTTCTCTGCTGGAGACACCCTTATTGGGCAAGACTTGCTTCAGTGGGGCTTTGGTGCTCACTGAGTCTGTCCCCTGAGTGTCTCTCTCTTTTTTTAAAAATAATTTATTGATATTTTTACAGAGAGGAAGGGAGAGGGATGGAGAATTAGAAACATTGATGAGATGAAAGAGAAACATCGATCAGCTGCCTCCTGCACACCCCCTACTGGGGATGTGCCCGCTACCAAGGTACATGCCCTTGACTAGAATTGAACCTGGGACCCTGCAGTCCACAGGCCAATGCTCTATCCACTGAGCCAAACCAGTTAGGGCCTGAGTGTGTCTCTTATGGATGTGAAGAGTTGTAATCCGGATGGTCTCACTCTGACCACTGGGTACACTGGCTCTTGGATCTCCAAGGAGGTGCAAAGTCATCCACTGCCTGAGGCCACCCAGCATGAGCTACAGAGAGATCTGCAGATTCCTTCTCTTTGTTTGGGGTTTGGAGTTGCCCAGATAGGCCCATCTGTGAAGCAATGCAAGCTGCTGTCCAGCCTTGGCCCTTCTTTTGGAGGCTCTGGGCCTCTCTGACCCAGCTGCAGTTTGTTTGGTTTTAGATTGCAAAAGGCCAGGCCATTTATATGCAAAAGCCTCTGTGCTCAGCTTGGGTGGGGTGGTAAATTGGGTGGGGCGGGGTTTCATGGAATCACCAAGTCAGAGCAAACAGCAATGGCTGACTGTCTGCCCTTCCCCAAAGAGGTCTTTGGGTCTCTGTGTCCTGCAGCACCATGCAGGAACAATGATCGCTGCAAGCACCTCTGAGAGAAAGCCGCCCTCATGTTCTGGCCCAATGCCAGACAGTCCAGTTTCTCCCTGTATGAGTCTGGGTCCCCAGAGTCTCGCCAGGAACTGGAGTTCAGAGCAGTTGGGAGCTTGTATCTCCCTCCTGGTTGAAAAATACAGCAGCGTACTCAGTTGCCAGCCCTTTTCTGTGCACGCCTCCGTACCTCCACACTTCACTTCTGCCCCTCCGTACCTCCTCCCAGTCTCAGTGCGCTTTTCTCTTTCCTTCTAGTTGTATACATTCCACTCAGCCAGCCTTCCCGTGGTTCTGGATGATGTCCGTTTTGTCTTTTAGTTGTAGTTTTGATGTGGTTGTGCGCGGCAGTAAGTTCAGGTGTTTACCTATGCCGCCATCTTGGTTCCCCCTCATTCTTCCACTTATTTATATATTCTATCTCTTTTCCAACGTCCTGTAGTTTTCCGTATACAGGTCTTTTACCTCCTTATTTAAGTTTATTCCTAAGTATTTTAATTTTTTATTGCAATGGTAAATGGGATTGCTTGTTTACTTTCTCTTTCTGAGAGTTCATTATTGTTGTATAAAAAAGCCACTGATTTTTGGGTGCTGATTTAGTATCCTGCTACATTGCCAAATTCATTTATTAAATCTAGTAGTTTTTTTGTGAAGTCTTTAGGGTTTTCTATGTACAATATCATGTCATAATGTAATGTGAATGAGAGTTTTACTTCTTCCTTCCAATTTGGATGCCTTTTATTTCTTCTTGTCTAATAGCTGTGGCTAGGACTTCCAGTACTATGTTGAATAAGAGTGGTGAAAGCAGACATCCCTGTTTTATTCCTGTTCTTGGGGAAAATGCTTTTAGTTTTTGCCCATTGAGTATGATGTTGGCAGTAGGTTTATCATGTTGAGATATGCTCCATTACCACTTTGCTGAGAGGTGTTTTTTATTTTTTATTTTTATTAATAATGGGTTTGGCTTTTGTGGAATGTTTTTCTGTGTTTTTTGATATGATCATGTGATTTTTGTCTTTCAATTTGTTTATGTAATATTTATTGATTTGCAAATATTGTATCAGACTTGTATCCCTGGAATAAATGCCAGTTGGTCATGGTTTTAATATATTGCTGGATCTGATTTGCTAATACTCTGTTGAGCATTTTAACATCTGTGTTCATCAGGGATACTGGCCTATAATTCTCTTTCTTTGTAGTATCTTTTTTTGTGTGTGTCTGTGCCTCATGCGGCACCAGGATGGGCAAGGCCGCCCACCCCCTGGGTTGCTAAGGGCTACTCTACCCCTCAGTTCTGGCTGCTGGGAGCAGAGGAGCTCTGGGTGGGCAAAGCCTGAGAGGACCTCTTTGTAGTGTCTTTATCTAGTTTTGGGATTAGGATAATGGTGGCCTCATAAAAAGAGCTTAGAAGTGTTCCTTACTCTTGGATTTTTTGGAAGAGTTTGAGTATAGGTGTTAGTTTGGTAAAACTCCCCTGTGAAACTGTCTGGACCCGGGCTTTTGTTTGCTGGGAGTTATTTTATTACTGCTTCTATTTCATCAGTTGTTATTGGACTATTCAGGTTTTCTGATTCTTCCTGATTCAGTTTGGGGAGATTGTATTTTTTATTTTTTTTTTAGGAATTTGTCCATTTCATCCACATTTCCAGCTTATTGGCATAGCTGTTCATAGTATTTCCTTTTAATACTTTGTATTTCTGTGGTGTCAGTGGTTACTTCTCCATCTTTGATTCTTTTTTAAATAAATCTTTATTGTTCAGATTATTACAGTTGTTCCTCGTTTTTCCCCCCATAGCTCACCTCCACCCAGTTCCTACCCCACCCTCTGCCCTTACCACCCCCACTGTCCTTATCCATAGGTGTATGATTTTTGTCCAGTCTCTTCCCGCACCCCACACCCCTTTCCCCCTGAGAATTGTCAGTCCACTCCCTTTCTATGCCCCTGATTCTATTATATTCACCAGTTTATTCTGTTCATCAGATTTTTTATTCACTTGATTTTTAGATTCACTTGTTGATAGATATGTATTTGTTGTTCATAATTTTTATCTTTACCTTTTCCTTCTTCTTCCTCTTCTTAAAGAATACCTTTCAGCATTTCATATAGTACTGGTTTGGCAGTGATGAACTCCTTTAGCTTTTTCTTGTCTGTGAAGCTCTTTATCTGACCTTCAATTCTGAATGATAGCTTTGCTGGGTAGAATAATCTTGGTTGTAGGTTCTTGCTATTCATCACTTAGAATATTTCTTGCCACTCCTGTCTGGCTTGCATAGTTTCTGTTGAGAAATTAGCTGACAATTATATGGATGCTCCCTTGTAGGTAACTAACTGTTTTTCTCTTGCTGCTTTTAATATTCTCTCTTTGCTTTTTGCTCTTGGCATTTTAATTATGATGTGTCTTGTTGTGTTCCTCTTTGGATTCGTTTTGTTCGGTGTTCTCTGTGCTTCCTGGACTTGTAAGTCTATTTCTTTTACCAGGTGGGGGAAGTTTTCTGGAATTATTTCTTCAACTAGGTTTTCAGTATCTTGCTCTCTCTCTTCTTCTGGCACCCCCATAATTCAGGCAGCCCCATAATTAAGATGTTGATGCACTTGAAGTTGTCCCAGAGGCTCCTTACACTATCTTCATATTTTTGGATTATTTTTTTCTTTTTGCTTTTCTGGTTGGGTGTTTTTTGCTTCTTTGTATTTCAAATCTTTGACTTGATTCTTGTGATCCTCTAGTCTGCTGTTGGATCTCTGTATACTATTTTTTATTTCAGTCAGTGTATGCTTAATTTCTAGTTGGTCCTTTTTCATATCCTTGAGGGTCTTGCTAAATTTATTGGCCTTTTCTAGAAAATCTTGAAAAACCTTATAACTGTGGTTTTGAACTCTATATCCAGTTGTTTGCTTCCCTCCATTTCTTTCATTTGTGACCTGTTTCCTTGTCTCTGCATTTTGGTTGCTTCCCTGAGTTGACAGAGTGGCTTTGTGTGCTAGGTGTCCTATAGGGCCCAGTGGCTCAGCCTCCCCAGTTACCTGAGGTGGACACTCTTGGTGCACCCCTTTGTGGGCTGTGTGCACAGTCTTATTGTAGTTAAGCCTTGATTGTTGTTGGTATCACTGGGAGGAATTGACCTCCAGGCCCATTGGCTGTGAGGATCAGCTGTGTCTACGCTGGGAGAACTTCTGTGCTGGAGACACCCTTATGAGACAAGACTTGCAAAAGCCTCTGTGTTCTGCTTGGATGGGGTGGAGTCTCAGGGTGGTGCAGACAGCAATGGCTTCCCATCAGCCCTGCCCTAAAAGGCCCCTGGGTCTCAGTGTCCTGCGGTAATCGCTGCTGCATGCACCTCAGAGAGAAAGCCTCCCTCGAGTTTCGCCTGCTGCCAGACAGTCCAATTTCTCCCAGAAATAGTCCCAGAGTCTCACCCGGAACTGGAGTTCAGAGCAGTCTAGAGCTTTTGTCTCCCTCCCGATTGAGAAAGCCAGCCACTACCCAGTTGCCAGCTCTCTCTGCGTGTGCCTCCATACATCTGCCTTCTGCAGCTCCTTGACTCTCGGTGTGCTTTTCTCCTTCCTTCTAGTTGTAGAATTTCCACTCAGCCAGCCTTCTTGTGGTTCTGGATGATGTCCGTTTTGTCTTTAAGTTGTAGTTTTGAAATTGTTGTGTGAGGCAGCAGTTCAGGTGTTTACCTATGCCGCCATCTTGGTTTCTCTCCATCTTTTCTCTGATTTTATTTATTTGGGTCCTCTCTCTTTATTTCTGGATTCATCAATTTTATTTATCTTTTCAAAGAACCAGCTCTTGGTTTCATTGATATTTTTGTACTGTTTTTTATTTTTTAGTCTCTATGTCATTTATTTCTGCTCTAATCTTTACTATTTCCGTCCTTCTATTTAGTCTGAGCTTTCCTTTAAAAAATTTTTTTTTATTGATTTTACATACATGAAGGGTGAGGTATGGAGAGTTAGAAACTTCAATGAGAGAGAAACATCAATAAAGAAATGGACAACACACAGAGGATTATTCAGCCATGAAAAAGAATAAACTCTTGCCATTTGTGATAACATGGATAGACCTAGAGGGGTATTATGCTAAGTGAAATAAGTCAGAAAAAGACAAATATTTTATCATTTAACTTATGTGTGGAGTCTAAAAAAATTAAACAAATGAACAAATAAACAAACCAACTCATAGATACAGAAAAACTGATAGTTTCCAGAGGGTTGGGTGGTGGGAGTATGGGCAAAAAGGTGAAGGGGATTAAGAGGTACACACTTATAACATATATTAGTCACACAGATGTTAAGTAAAGCATTGGGAATGCAGTCAATAATATCACAATAACTTTGTGCAGTGACAGATGGACAGTGATTTTTTTGTGATGATCACTTCGTAAGCTGTATAGACGTTATATACTTAAAACTAATAATATTGTATGTCAACTCTACTTTAATTAAAATTTACATTCCAGAATAAAAATTAGGTATGAGAAATAAAATTGTGGCATGTGAGTTTCCTGGATGAGTTAGTGATGTGGGCTGAGAATCACAAGAGATGTAGTAGAAAAGTCAGGGAAGAAAGATGTCACAGAAGTCCAGGAAAAAAGAATTTCAAATTAGTGATCAAAATCTCAAAATACAAGTGAAAGCCAAGTAATGTTTTACACTATTTATTTGTTTATTTTTAATTTTATTGTATTTATTATTTTTTAATTGTTTAAAGTATTACATAAGTAGTACATATATCTCCTTTTGTCCCCCGATTGACCTTCCCTCAGCCTCCCCTACCCCCTGTCGCATGCCCTCATCCCACCCCACAGTGTCTTGTGTCCATTGGTTGTGCAATTGTGTGCATACAAGTCCTTTGCTTGATCTCTTTCCCCCCCTCCCCAAAACTCCCAGCCTTCCCGCTGTAATTTGACATTCTGTTCGGTGCTTTACTGCCTCTGTATCCATCTTTTTGTTCATCGGGTTATAATGTTCTTTATTTTCCATAAATGAGTGAGATCATGTGGTATTTTTCTTTCATTGCCTGGCTTATTTCACTTAACATAATGCTCTCCAGGTCCATCCATGCTGCTGCAAATGTAAGAATTCCTTCTGTTTATAGCAGCATAGTATTCCATTGTGTAGATGTACCATAGTTTTCTAATCCACTCATCTGCTGATGGGCATTTAGGCTGTTTCCAAATATTAGCTATGTTGAATTGTGCTGCTATGAACATAGGGGTGCATATATCCTTTCTGATTGGTGTTTGTAGTTTCCTGGGATATAGTCCTAGAAATGGGATTACTGGGTCAAATGGGAGTTCCATTTTCAGTTTTTTGAGGAAACGCCATATATGTTCTCCACAGTGGCTGCACCAGTCTGCATTCCCACCAGCAGTGCACGAGGGTTCCTTTTTCTCCACATCCCCGCCAGCACTTGTCCTTTGTTGATTTGTTGATGATAGCCATTCTGACAGGTGTGAGATGGTACCGCATTGTAGTTTTGATTTGCATCTCTCAGATAATTAGTGACTTTGAGCATGTTTTCATGTGTCTCTTGGCCTTCCTTCTGTCTTCTTTTGAAAAGATTCTATTTAGGTCCGTTGCCCATTTTTTTATTGGATCATTTATCTTCCTTTTATTAACTTGTATAAGCTGTCTGTAGATGTTGGAGATTAAACCTTTATCAGTGATAACATTTGCAAATATGTTCTCCCATACAGTGGGGTTTCTTATTGTTTTGTTGATGGTTTCTTTTGCTGTAAAAAAGCTTTTTATTTTGATGTAGTCCCATTTGTTTATTTTCTCTTTAGTTTCCATTGCCCTGGGAGTGGTATCGGTGAAGAAATTGCTTCGGCATATGTCTGAGATTTTGCTGCCTGTGGATTCCTCTAGTATTTTTATGGTTTCCCGTCTTATGTTTAAGTCCTTTATCCATTTTGAGTTTATTTTTGTGTATGGTGTAAGTTGGTGGTCCAGTTTCATTTTTTTGCATGTATCTGTCCAATTTTCCCAACACCATTTATTGAAGAGACTGTCTTGACTCCATTGTATGTTCATGCCTCATTTGTCAAATATTAATTGAGCATAGTGGTTTGGTTCGATATCTGGGTTCTTTATTCTATTCCATTGATCTATATGTTTGTTCTTGTGCCAATACCAGGTTGTTTTGAGAACAGTGGCTTTGTAATATAGCTTGAAATCTGGTATTGAGATCCCACCTACTTTGTTCTTCTTTCTCAGGAGTACTGTGACTATTTGGGGTCTTTTTTTATTCCAGATGAATTTTTGGAGAGTTCTTTCTAGGTCTTTGAAATATGCCGTTGGTATTTTAATGGGGATTGCATTGAATTTATAGATTGCTTTGGGTGGTACGGACATTTTGATGATGTTGATTCTACCAATCCGTGAACATGGTATGTTCTTCCATCTGTTTATGTCTTCCTCTATCTCTTTTTCCAGTGTCTTGTAGTTTTCCACGTATAGGTCTTTTACCTCCTTAGTTAAGTTTATTCCTAGGTATCTTAATTTTTTTGGTGTGATGGTAAATGGGATTTCTTTTTTAGTTTCTCTTTCTGTAAGTTCACTAATGGAGTATAGAAATGCCATAGATTTCTTGGCCTTAATTTTGTATTCTGCTACATTGCTGGATTCATTTATTAAGTCTAATAATATTATGATGGAGTCTTTAAGGTTTTCTATGTACAGTATCATGTCATCTGAGAATAAGGACACATACTTCTTCTTTTCCAATTTGGATGCCTTTTATTTCTTCTTCATGTCTAATTGCAATGGCTAATACTTCCAGTACTATGTCAAACAGGAGTGGTGAGAGTGGACATCCCTGTCTTGTTCTTGTTCTTAGGGGAAATGGTTTTAGTTTTAGCCCATTGAGTATGATGTTGGCTGTGGGTTTATCATATATGGCTTTTATGATGTTGAGGTATGATCCTTCTATTCCCGTCTTGCTGAGAGTTTTTATCAAGAAAGGGTGTTTGACTTTGTGAAATGCTTTTTCTGCATCAATTGATATGACTGTGTGATTTTTATCTCTCAATTTGTTTATGTGATGTATCACGATTATTGATTTGCAGATATTGTACCATCCTTGCATTCCTGGGATAAATCCTACTTGGTCATGGTGTATGATCTTTCTGATGTACTGCTGTATCCGATTTGCTAGAATTTTGGCATCTATGTTCATGAGGAATATTGGCCTGTAATTCTCTTTCATTGTGTTGTCTTTATCTGGTTTTGGTATTCGGATGATGCTGGCTTCATAGAAGGAGCTTCAAAGTGTTCCTTCCTCTTGAATTTTTTGGAATAGTCTGAGGCAGATAGGTTTTAGTTCTTCCTTGAATGTTTGGTAAAACTTCCCTGTGAAGCCGTCTGGCCCCGGCTTTTGTTTGCTGGAAGCTTTTTGATGACTGCTTCAATTTCTTCCATAGTTATTGGCCTATTGAGATGTTTAGATTCTTCCTGATTGAGTTTTGGAAGGTTGTATTTTTCTAGGAATATGTCCATTTCCTCCAGGTTGTCCAGTTTGTTGGAATAGAGTTGTTCATAGTATTTTTTTAAACAATCCTTTGTATTTCTGTGGGTCTGTTGTTATTTCTTCTTTTTCATTTCTGATTTTATTTGGGTCCTCTCTCTTTGCTTCTTGGTGAGCCTGGCTAGAGATTCATCAATCTTGTTTATTCTTTCAAAGAACCAGCTCTTGGTTTTGTTGATCTTTTGTATTGTTTTTTTTTTTTTTTTTTTTGGTCTCTATTTCATTTATCTCCACTCTTATCTTTATTATTTTCTTCCTTCTGCTTACACTGGGCTTTTCTTGTTGCTCTCTAACTTTTTGAGTTGTAGGGTTAGGTGATTTATTATCATAGTTTCTTGTTTTTTGCAGTAGGCTTGTAGAGCTATGAACTTCCCTCTCAAGACTGCTTTTGCTGTGTCCCATAGATTTTGGATTGTTGTGTTTTCATTGTCATTTGTTGCCATGATATTTATTTCTTCCTTGATCTCTCTGGTAACCCAGTCATTGTTTAATAGCATGCTGTTTAGTCTCCATGTGTTTGATTTCTTTGGATTGTTTTTATTGTAGTTGATTTCCAGTTTTATGCCACTGTGATCTGAGAAGATGCTTGATATGATTTCTATCTTCTTAAATTTGAAGAGACTTTGCCTGTGACCCAATATATGGTCTATCTTTGAAAATGACCCATGTGCACTTGAGAAGAATGTATATTCTGTGGCTTTGGGGTGAAATGTTCTGAAGATGTCAATTAATTCCATCTGGTCTAGTGAGTCATTTAGTGCTGGGGTTCTTTTCCCAGCCTTACAAAGGGTTCAGTATTCTGGAGAAAGGGGCTGATGTGTAGATGATTAAAGAGTCCGGAGACGAAAGATAATTTTGAAAGGCATTGTGGGTCAGAGGAACTGAAGACTACTTCCTCGACTCAGGACCCTGTTTTTATTAACACAATTTGTCCTAAAGCAAGGTGGAGATAATAAACTTCAAAGGGTAAGGTTACAGAAGCATTATCAGTTTGGGGAATAGCCTACAGCTGTTCAGGTGCTTGGCCAACAGGAGGCAATAAAATGCCCTGAGTTATCTGGCAGCAGACAATCCTATTCAGGTTTGGGGGAAGTGCCATTTAGCCATTTCCAACAGGTAAACTACATATGTGACTCACCCTTGTTGAGCTGCCCAAGCTTCACCAACCTATTGGTGAAACTCTCATAATTATGACATGCTGGAATTGGTTCCCAGCAATTTAGGATTGATGTTTCTTTGCTGATTTTTTTTTTTTAGAGGATTTGTCCAATGATGATAGTGGGGTATTAAAGTCCCCTACTATGATTTTATTGCTGTCAATCTCTCCCTTGATATCCTCCAGTTTTGGTTTTTTTTTACATATTTGGGTGCTCCTGTATTGGGTGCGTATATGTTTTCCAGAGTTATTTCTTCTTGTTGGATTGTTCCCTTTAGTATTATGAAGTGGCCTTCGTTATCTCTTTTTATGTCCTTCACTTTGAGATCTAATTTGTCAGATATAAGTATTGCTACCCCAGCTTTTTTTTCATTTCCATTCACCTGAAAAACCTTTTTCCATCCCGTCACTCTCAGTCTGTGTGCGTCTTTTCTTCTGTGGTGGATTTCTTGGAGACAGCAGATATATGGGTCTTGTTTTCTTATCCAATCCGTTACCCTATGTCTTTTGATTGGGGCATTTAATCCATTTACATTTAAAGTTATTATTGATAGGTACTTGTTTGTCGCCATTTTTATTCTTTACCCCTGTTTTCCTTCTTTGCTTCCTATTTCTTTTTTTTACAGCAGACCCTTTAGCATTTCTTTTTTTTTTCTGTTCATCAGATTTTTTATTCACTTGATTTTTATTTATTTTTAAAATTTCTTTATTGATTAAGGTGTCACATATTTGTCCTCATCCCCCCATTCCCATCCCACACCCCTCCCCATGGATGCCCCCACCCCCCTGTTGTCCTTAACCATTGGTTAGGCTCGTATGCATGCACACAAGTCCTTTGGTTGATCTCTCCCCCTACCCCCAACCTCCCCTATCCTCCCTCTGAGGCCCGATAGTCCGATCGATGCCTCCTTGTTTCTGGGTCTGTTCTTGTTCATCAGTTTATGTTGTTCATCATTTCCCCTAGATGAGTGAGATCATGTGTTACTAGAAATATACTTATAAGAACCGAATGTGAGATGAGCAATAATAGTTATGCTGACAGGCAAATGAATCAGTCTGTAGTGAGTTTCTTTCTGGACCAACAGTTCTTTTGAGACCCAATTTCAATGTCCACCAGTTCCTTATGTGTACATGTCGGCACTGACTTTTCAGTTCTGGGTGGTGGACAAATGGTGGTAATGCAGGTCCGACTCCCTCTGGTTTGGTCTTGCCTGGACCCAGGGTCGCGGCCTCACCTGGACTCAGGGGCATGCGGCCTCACCCGGACCCAGGACCCAGCATCACCCGGGCCCCAGGGCACGTGGCCTCACCCGGACCCAGGGGTGCATGGCCTCACCCGGACCCAGGTGCGCGCCCTTTAGCATTTCTTGCATTGCTGGTTTGGTGGTGATAAATTCCCTTAGTCCTTTTTTGTCTGTGAAGTTCCTGATTTCACCTTCAATTTTGATTGATAGCCTTGCTGGATACAGTATTTTTGGATTCAGACCCTTCCTTTGCAGGACTTTGTATATTTTATTCCATTCTCTTCTGGCCTGATGAGTTTCTGTTGAGAAATCAGTCACTAGTCTGATGGGGGATCCTTTGTAGGTAACTTTCTGTCTCTCTCAGGCCGCTTTTAAGATTCATACTTTGTCGTTGGTATTTGCCAATTTAATTATATTGTGCCTTGGCGTCGGTCTTTGGGGTTCATTTTGCTTGGGACTCAGTGAGCTTCTTGGATTTGTGTGGGGTTTTTTATTCCCTATATCAGGGAAGTTTTGTGTCATTATTTCTTCAAACAGGTTTTCTATTCCTTGCTCAGTTTCCTTTCCTTCTGGCACCCCGATTATGCGGATGTTTTGTTTCGTGTTGTCTCAAAGTTCCCTTGGGCTCTCCTCCTGCTTTTTAATTTTTTTTTCCTAGAAGCTGCTCTACTTGGGTATTTTTTCCTAGCTTGTCTTCTAGCTCACTGATGCGGTCCTCTGCTTCTTCTAGTCTACTCTTGATGCTTTTTATTGAGTTCTTTACAGCAGCGATGTCATTTTTCATTTCTTCTTGGTTCTTCTTCATTTCCTCTTGGTTCTTACACATATTGTCGAATTTGTCTTCCATTCTTTTCATCCACCTTATGACCATTTCTCTGAATTCTTTCTCTGACAGTTTGCTTGCCTCCATTTAGTTTACTTCCTTTTCTGGTGTTGCCGGCTTTTCTTTCATATGCAGGCTGTTTCTTTGTCTCCCCAGGATCTCTCTTCTCTGGGTGTCTGGTTATGTATTTCTCCCTCTCCTTTCCGTGAGGAGTGTAGAACTCCTCTAAATCCGTGTGCTTGTGCCACTTGGGGACCAGTGTTCTCGGGTTTGCAGCATTTAGTGGGTGCCATAGTTGTAGATTCCCTGGGCTTTTCAAGCTTCCGATAACATCCACTTTCCCCTTCAAGATGGCATGGTCTCCGCGTCCAAGCCGGCCGCTCCAGGAGGGAACCCAGCAGCAGTGGGTGCTGCCCATTCAGGGGAGCCCCGTACGGCAGTCCCCCACAGTCTCCTGGAATATAGCTGTCCCTCAACTCACCAACAAACACTCCCCGTGTGACCACACACTCTCCCTTTTTTTCCTCACTCACGCACTATCTTGCAGTCTTCCTTCCCATCGGCAGCCATCTTCTTTCTCATGTTTTACACTCTTATTGAGAAATGGCCCTTGATTGGCAACATGTCTGTTATTGTTGGCCTGAGTGAGTGCCTTCATGAAGACTGGATGGGAAGTGGACACAAATTTGAAATTGTTCAGGCAACCTGACTGAGAAAAAGCAGGATTGTGTTTTTAATTTATTTGAATATAAGGGATATTTGCCTATTTGTGTGCTGAGAAAAAAGAAGCCATTCACAAAGGAAGTGTTTTGAGAGGAAATGGACACGAGCTCAGATATAGCTGAGAATCCAGCTTCATTCCATGTCTGAGTGCAATGTCTAAGAGCAAGATGTCTGGTGCAGAGTGGGAAATGGCTGATGGCCCAGTGAGGTACAGGGCAGAATTAACTAGATGAGCTTTGTCAACGTAAGACATATTCAACCCCGTTTTGTGAGTTTATTTGAGTCAAACTGTCAAGAATTGCCAGGAAGCAAAATCTCAATGGATTGAGATAATGCTATGGAGAATGGCAGTTTTGCACCTTATTTTATGCATTACAATTAAAAGAGGAGATATATGTTGGTTACATGAAACCCCTTGGTAATAGATTAGGGAGTCAGGAGAGAGCAAAGCAGGGAAATCTGTGGGATTGGATTAAAAGTAAAATGATGGACACATACTTCCTTTATTTAGATAGGTACAGGATAGTTAACAATTAACTCAATAACATGAGGGGATTTGTGGTCTCTCCAGAGCAGTGCTTGTGCTTTGAGGGGTTTAGAAAAAGGTAAATTACTTTCACATTACAACAATATGTTATCGTAGACAACATAGACAGGCTCAGTTAAGGTAAAGATTGACTTTTGTCAAGAAAGATATAAGCCTAGGACATGACTGCCACCATAAACTGCTTTTAGTTTAAAAAGTTTTTGTTTTTTTAAATATATTTTATT
This sequence comes from Cnephaeus nilssonii, assembly GCF_951640355.1. Taxonomy (NCBI): domain Eukaryota; kingdom Metazoa; phylum Chordata; class Mammalia; order Chiroptera; family Vespertilionidae; genus Cnephaeus; species Cnephaeus nilssonii. The sequence goes on along the minus strand of NC_137072.1, from coordinate 2,137,184 downwards.
GATTTTTTACAGAGAGGAAGAGAGAGGGATAGAGAGTTAGAAACATCGATGAGAGAGAAACATTGATCAGCTGCCTCCTGCACACCCCCCACTGGGGATGTGCCCGCAACCAAGGTACATGCCCTTGACCGGAATCGAACCTGGGACCCCTCAGTCTGCAGGCCGACGCTCTATCCACTGAGCCAAACCGGTTTCGGCAAAAAAGTTTTAATTTCATTTTTTGTGGTTACTTTAGGTCTCTGAGCTAGTCAATTTAGCATGTGGCCTCTTTTCATCCACAGCTTGATTCCATATTTCCTGAGTACCAATTCTAACTCAGCCTAGCTGTGTAACCATGAACAAGTCATTTAACCTTTCTATATCCGTTTACTTATATGTCAAATGAAGAAAATACTGATACCTATATCAGTGATTGGGATGAAGATTAAAGAAGTTAATGTCCAAGAAAGTGCTTATAACAGTGCCTGAAAGAGCAAGCACATAAAAATGTCAGTTTTCATTCCCCTGGATGTATCTCCACAAATATCTTCATTCAAATTTCTGACTTACATAGTTTTCACTGAATTTTCATGTTTGAATACCTTATCATAATAGACTAGAGACCTGGAGCACGAAATGTGTGCAGGGGGCAGATCCCTCAGCCCAACCTGCACCCACTCCCAATCTGGGACCCCTCAGGGGATGTTTGACTGCCAGTTTAGGCCCGATCCCGAGATTGGACTAAACTGGCAGTCAGACATCCCTCTTGCAACCTGGGACTGCTGGCTCCTAACTGCTCACCTGCCTGCCTGCCCGATCACCCCTAACCACTCGCTTTGCCTGATCTCCCCTAACTACTTGCCTGCCTGATTGCCCCTAATCCTTCTGCCTGCCTGCCTGATTGCCCCTAACCATTTCTGCCCCAGCCCCCACCATGGCAGCTTCATCTGGAAGGACGCCCAGAATGACATCCGGGAGGTCTTTGGCTGTCTGGTCATATTAGCATATTACACTTTTATTATTATAGATTACACAGATACCCCCATTATGTCCCTTCTCATGATCAGCAGCACACCAACACAGCACAGACATGCCCCATTTCCCAGCCCCTGTCTGCCTGCCAACTGGTCTGTCTCCTCTCACAAACACAATTTTTGAGTTGATTCTAAAACATCCCTTTGTAATTTTCTATATAGTGAGTCATAAAGAATTTATTAACAATAAAGAAAAAGTACAGCTAAATATCGGACAGCCTGAGGAAATGAAAATTAAAATAAATTCTTATTTTGGGAAGGGACTGGGGGCATATATAATGTTTCAGCTAAATAATATCTGAAAATATATGACTATTAAAATGTGATAAAGCTGGGTGGTGGTTATACTGTGTTCATTATTTTATTCTGTACATTTTTGTTTGAAATATCTGAACTAATTAAGGATAAAAGTACTTACTGTGGTAGGGAAGACATAACATGATTGTGGTTAGAGTACAATGATTGCTGTGAAAGTAGGCAAGGTTCATGGGCATTTTTATTTTACTTTTATTTTTTTAAGGTTTAAACATTTTTTAAATCTTTATTGTTCAGATTATTACAGATGTCCCTCTTTTTCCCCCCATAGCTCCCTTCCACCCAGTTCCCACCCCACCCCAGGCCCTCAGCACCCCACTGTCCATGTCCATAGGTACTGCATATACACATATAAGATCTTTGTCCAATCTCTTCCCACACTCGCCATACCCCCTTCCCCCGAGAATTGTCCGCTTCATTTCCATGACCCTGATTCTCTTACATTCACCAGTTTATCCTGTTCATCAGATTTTTTATTCATTTGATTTTTAGATTCACTTGTTGCTAGATATGTATTTGTTGTTCATAATTTTTTATCTTTACCTTTTTCTTCTTCCTCTTCTTAAAGAATACCTTTCAGCATTTCATATAATACTGGTTTGGTGGTGATGAACTCCTTTAGCTTTTTCTTGTCTGTGAAGCTCTTTATCTGACCTTCTAATCTAAATGATAGCTTTGCTGGGTAACCTTGGTTTTAGGTTCTTGCTATTCATCACTTTGAATATTTCTTGCCATTCCCTTCTGGCCTGCATAGTTTCTGTTGAGAAATCAGCTGACAGTTGTATGGGTACTCCCTTGTAGGTAACTAACTGTTTTTCTCTTGCTGCTTTTAAGATTCCCTTTTGTCTTTTGCCCTTGGCATTTTAAATATGAAGTGTCTTGGTGTAGTCCTCTTTGGATTCCTCTTGTTTGGGGTTCTTTGCACTGCCTTGACTTTCACCAGGTAAGGGAAGTTTTCTGGCATTATTTCTTCAAATAGGTTTTCAATATCTTGCTCACTCTCTTCTTCGGACACCCCCATAATTCGGATGTTGGTACACCTGAAGTTGTCCCAGAGGCTCCTTACACTATCTTCATATTTTTGGATTCTTTTTCCTTTTTTGCTCTTCCAGTTAGGTATTTATTGCTTCCTCGTATTTCAAATCTTTGACTTGTTTCTTAGGATTCTCTAGTCTACTGTTGAATCTCTGTATATTCTTTATTTCAGTCAGTGTGTGCTTAATTTCTGACTGGTCCTTTTCCATTTTTTTTTTTTTTTTGGCATTCTCACTAAGATCCTTGAAGGTTTAAGTTCCTTGGAGGTTTCTAGAAGATTCTTGAATCACCTTATAACTGTGGTTTTGAACTCTATATCCAGTATTTTGCTTTCTTCCATTTCTTTCATTTGTGACATGTTTGTCTCCGCATTTTGGCTGCTTTCCTGTGTTAGTTTCTATGTACTGGGTAGCTGCTAAGTCTCCTTGAGTTGATAGACTGGCCTTGTGTGGTAGGTGTCCTATAGGGCCCAGTGGCTCAGCCTCCCCAGTCACCTGAGGTGGACACTCTTGGTGTACCCCTTTGTGTGCACAGTCTTCTTGTAGTTGAGTCTTGATTGCTATTGGTATCACTGGGAGGAATTGACCTCCAGGCCAATTGGCTGTGAGGATCAGCTGTGTCTACAATGAAAGAGCTGCTGTGCAGGAGAAACCCTTATGGGGCAGGACTTGCTTCAGTGGGACTTTTGTGCTGAGTCTGCCCCTTGAGTGTGTCACTTATGGATGTGAAGAGTTGTATTCTGGTATGGTCTCACACTGACCACAGGCTACATAGGCTACATTTGCTCTTGGATCTCCAAGGAAATGCAAAGTCAGCCACTGCCTGGGGCCACCCAGCAGGAGCTACAGAGGGATCTGCAGATTCCTCCTCTTTGTATCATGTTTGAAATTATCCAGATGAGGCCCAACTGTGAAGCAAGGCAGGCTGCTGCTGGTGCCAGCCTTGGGCCTTCTTTTGATAGCTTTGAGGCTCCCTGACCTAGCTTCAGCTTGTTTGACAAGTTTTAGGCTGAGAAAGGACAGGCCATTCATACGCAAAAGCTGCTGTGCACAGCTTGGGTGGGGCAGGGTCTCAGGGAATCTCCTGGGCGGAGCAAACAGCAATAGCTGCCAGTCAGCCCTGCACCAGGGAGGTCCCAGCACAGGAACAATGACCATTGCGAGCACCTCTGTCTGAAAGAAAGCTGCCCCCATGTTCCTGCCCCGATGCCAGACAGTTCAGTTTCTTCCTGTATGTATCTGGGTCCCTGAGAGTCTTGCCCAGCACTGGAGTTCAGAGCAAGCGGGAGCTTGTATCTCCCTCCGATTAAAAAGCGGCACACCCTGTTTCGTGCCTCCACACCTTCTACCAGTCTCAATGTGCTTTCTTCTTTACCTCTCTAGTTGTAGTGCTTCCACTCAGCTAACTTTCCCATGGTTCTGGTTAATAGTTCTGTATTTTAGTTGTAATTTTGATGTGGTTGTGGGAGGCAGCAAGTACAGGTGTTTACCTATGCTGCCATTTTCAAGCTGAACCTTTATTAACCCTTTGCACTCGCTTGCTTTTCTCTCGATTCCTTTATTCTACTCGGAATTTAATTTTTTAAATACCCCAGATTTTACAAAGCACAGCAGAAGAATAAAAAACTGGAGTTTCTTTTCATACAAACTTATTTATTTGGATTTTTTTATATTTCAAATTATTGATACATTCAATACAATTCGACATACGAGCTGCTACCGACGCTAACCGTGTCGAGTCACACTCGACATCCGAGTGCAAAAGGTTAAGATTTTAAATTTGATTTTTAGAGAGGGAGAGGGAGAGGGAGAGAAACACTGATCAGTTGCCTCTTGCATGCCCTCTACTGGGGATACAGCCAGCAAACTGGGCATGTGCCCTGTGGGGTACTGAACCAGCAACCTTTTTGTGCAAGGGATGTTGCCCAAACTGAGCCACACCAGCAGGGTGATAGTTTCATTTTAAAGGTCTCATTGAAAAATGCACGAACATACACACACCACACACAAGTTTTAGGCTGAGAAAGGACAGGCCATTCATACACAAAAGCTGCTGTGCACAGCTTGGGTGGGGTTGTAAATTGGGGTTAAAAATCCTTTAAAAAGGATTTTTAAAAACAACTGTCAGGACTGAAGGGTGTCCCCCCAAAATACACACACACACACACACACACACACACACATACACACACACATATATACACACACACATATACACACACACACACTTTATGTATGTATTTTAATAAACATCACCTTTATAATTATTCAAAGTGTATGTATACATTTTTGGGGACTATATATATCTAGAAAACATTTCACTAAAACTAGTTAATATGGATTTATGTTGTACATATATTAAAAGGACAGTAATTTTCAAACTTTCAGAGTTTATTTATTTACAAAGAAAAATATACAGAATGATTCTAATAAACAAAGCACCCGATTCCTACTTAAAATATATATATATATATATATATATATATATATATATATATATATATATATATATTTTAAATGATTTCAGAGAGGGAGAGGGAGAGACAGAAACATCAATGATAAGAATCACTGACTGAGCCTGCAATCTGGGCATGTGCCCTGACCAGGAATTGAACTGTGACCTCCTGGTTCGTAAGTCAACACTCAACCACTGAACCACACTGGCTGGGTCCAATTCCTACTTTTGTAGTGGGGGAAAAAAGGAAAATGTATGTGATACACAATTGTCATGGCCTGTATTGATTAATTTTGCAAATTAAATTGACAAAACTATAAAAATCTAAATTTTAGAGTGCTAATGTTGTCAACAGACATGTATGTCTACATTTATATAAATTTAGTCTATAACCATATAATTTCTTTTGACCCTTTCCTAGTACATTTGACTTTCATCACCCCCTTGCTGCCCCATCTCTAGTGTTGTGGAGCACCTGTGCCCTAGTCCTTTGCTCCCCATACATGTGCTAATCCACTGAGATGTACCTGAAAATACTAGATTCCAAGAAGGGGTGGGTACCTGGCACATGGCCTCAACTTCTACCAAGGAGAGGGGGCCTGGATGTGTTCCCAGCCTCCATGCACTCTTTTACTTGTATTCCCACTAGGCCTGCTTTGCATCCTTAGGAGATTCACAGGAAAGAGAGGGGCAGACTCTTTGTGCCACAAGATGACTGGAACCAGCAAATAAGTCTGGGCATTTCTCCATCCCTGGTGGTGCCCAGAGAACACAGGCAGGTTGGGCAGGGTGGGGCACTAAATCCACAGCCCACGTGGAAGGAGCTGAGGTGGGGAAGCATTGGGAGCAACTGGGTGGTTGCTGTGGTCAGCAGTTCGAGGTCTGATGATCTGATAAATGCCCTCATGTTCATTGGGCCCAACAGCACATCCCACCACTGAAGGTCTTGACTGAAGCACCCCACAGGATTCTTGGGTAATGGACATAAGGGGGGTCCCTGGTGGGTGCACGTGGTGTTCCTCTAGGCCAGAGCCCTAGGCATGGCTCCTCTGGGCTGTGTGAAAACCCCACCCCCAAAAGGGTTCTGCAGGTAAAAGGTGCCTACCCAGTCCTTACAGAAATAGTACAAGAAGGCAGGGCTGGTGTACTCCAACCAGGTCCCCAAAGAAAAATGATTGAGGGACTGAAGGATGCTATTTAAGGACCAAATCTTACTCAGATCCCTTCTCAGTCCTGTCTTCCCCAAGCTTCTGAGTCCACCAGACTGGGAACTTTCTGAAAGAAATGCCTGGGAACCTCTCAGGACCAGGACCAGGTGAAAGAATGTCAGTAATGGTCAAAGAAATCCTTATCTAAAACTGTTGCTGTGCACTATTGCCCCTACCTCTGGGCGGCACTGTCACCTCTGAACATGAACCCCTCCAGGGGACAGACTGGGTCCACCATGAGCCACTTCCTCCTACAGAAAACTGGTCACTGTTCAAAGACCTTCTTCCAGAGTAATATGCCCACCTCCTGGACCCCCGAGGCTTTCTTCTCCTGGTCTCAGCTGTGCCATAAATTCTCTAAACGATGTAGTTGGGCCGAAAATGAGTGGGAGGATGGAAGTCGTTGGCTTTGGGGGCCTCTTGGGACCAAGTCCTTCATATTCAATACCTACCACAGTGCCAAGACCATATGTGTTCTATAACATTTAAATAATGGTTGCATAAAATTGAAGTAACAAGAAACTCAAAGCAGAAGAAAAGCTTTAGGAGAGAAGTATGTGAGCATGCATGGAACAGGGCTATTCTGTGGCCAGGTTGGGTCTGGAGCCCTCACTACTGCCAGAATTTCTTTGAACCCCTATATGTCTTTATATACAGAAGCCTTGGAGGTCTAAGTGACCTCCCCACTTGGAGGGAAGTATCTAGAGGATGGGGGTATGTATCTGGACTACGTGTGAGCGTGGAGAGGCAGGACAGCACAAATGCTATGGGTTTCATTCTCAGTCTTCAGCTTACAAGATCCCTCCAGGGGCAGATACTGAGCCCAACCTGGCTGGGCCCTACTGAGTCCCACCACTCAGGAGCAGACTCCAGTCCTGGCAGCTCCCCTCCCCCAGGGCCACTCACATTTTTTTACACAGATAATCCATGGTCATGGTTGAAAAATGTCACCATCGCTCTTTATTGAAAGCCAGCACAGCACCAGACCTGTTCTCTCCAGCCAGTGGCACGTGGGCAAGGGGCTCCGACCCCCGTCCAGGAAACAGTGGGAGCCTGGCCCCGCCATCACTCTTCTAGGGCCAGCACCCTCCTCAGTGCCTGGGTTGCTCGCTCAGGTTTGTTCAAACTCCTGTTCACAGTAGCCTACACTGAGGGGCTGGGCCTGAACACCTCGTCTGCAAGAGGACATGTAGAAACAGGATGAGATGAGCCATTCAGAAGGGGATCAGTCTTAGGCCACAGCAACACCTCACCACAATAAAGTATTCCTTTCCCACATTTCAGTGTGTCACAAACTGTCACTGTCTACCAGTATTACTTGGATTCTCACCTCCAGAGATTCTCACTTCGGGTGGGGCCAAGTGCTGGCAAGAATCTGCATTCTGAACAGGTGCTCCAGATGATTCTGATACAGGGACACCCGGGAACTTTGGGGAGCACCTCCATATTTCTTTTAAAATTTATTTTATTATTTTCCAAATAATTAAAGACCATTTTATTACTCTGTGAAGATTAATAGTCCTAGTCAAATATTTCATTTTCAACAATAATCCGTTCCATCTGTAGAATCTAAAATGTATACATGCTTTTGCTATAATAACGATGTGAACTAATGCGCACTCTGCCGTGGTCTATAAGATACTATTGATTTTCAAAGGGATGTGAATTAATATTAATTTGGTAGCAAAGTTTTGTTAGATACTGAGCTTTTTTTTATTAAAAATTTTAATGTTGACATAATTGCAGGTGTCCCCATTCCTCCCCCTTTGCCCACCTCCACCCACCCTTAAGTCCGCCTCCCTTGGCCTTTGGGGAATGCCTATTTCTTTTTAAATTTATTTTATTTAAAATTTTTTATTTATTAATTGATTTTAGAGAGAAAAGAAGAGAGAGAGAGAAAGAGAGAAACACTGACTTGTTGTTCTACTTATTTATGTATTCATAGGTTGATTCTTATATGTGCCCTGACCAGGGATTGAACCCACAACCTTGGTGTACCGGGACGACGCTCTAACCAACTGAACTACCTGGCCAGGGCAGCGCCTCCCTATTTCTGACCTGTCTGTCTTGGTACCCCAGTCCTTAATACTCAGTTCCTTTAGAAAAAAAGTAGATGCCTGACGGGTATGCAGTATTCCTGGCCCACTGAGTCCCCCTTTAAGGGTTCTAAAATACTGTGAATGTGGTGGAGGTAGGGGACTGAGATGCTACCCAATCTATACAGGCATGAAAATCTGTCCTTCGTTCTCAGCCTCACCTCTAGGCATGACTCCTTCATTATCCAAGTAAGCGATGTGCTTAGAGACGGTCGGGAACTAGCTCAGTCACCCAGTGAATTACAGACAGTTGAGACGCTTGGCTCTCAGCCTGGGGCTCTGCTCTGCACTAGGCTGAATCCCTTAGGTCCTCAACCCCTCGTCAATAAATCGATCAGGGAAGTAACCATCTTATATAGTCTTATCCCCAAGAGGGGCAAAGGGGTCACGAGAGCCCAGTAAAGCATAGCTTAGTCTCTAAAGTTGGCCTGGTTCAAATCCTGATTCTAAGTGACTTTGGGCAAGTTCCTTAACCTCTCTGTGCCTCAGATGCCTATCTCTAAAATGAGGATAAAGCTATGTCTGCTATATGGAGTTGTGGTGAAGACTCAACAAAATAATGCCTGTAAAAGGTTAAGCACAGTGTTTACCACCAGTTAGCCTCTACCAGTGTAAGTGTTAGCGATTATTGTGTTCTTTTCCTGTCAGTAAGGGGTCCCAACCCCCTGACCCGCTCCCCTCCTTGGGAAGGCCCTATAGCCTGCTTACCTCAGCAGCTCACAGCGGAAGTGTGCCAAACGTTTAAAGGCAAAGTCCGGGTCAGTCACCACCTTGTTGCTCCACAGCCTTTCAGCAACAGCCCCTGCTCTGGGCCTGGAGGAAAGAGGATATGCACCAGGTTTCCCGGGATTCCCTGCAAGGAGGTGGGACACCCACAGGCTATTGCCTCTTGTTTAGCCTCCGGGCCAAGGGATGTGACCAACACCTATTCAGAGCGACAACCTGGCTGAAGGGCTCCCAGGGACCTCAAGGTTCAGCTCTATCTTCATTAAATGTGGTAAGTGATCCCACTCTTCTCTCCCACAGACCGGAGAACCAGAGCAAGTCTTAAAGGCATCATGTTACTGACAGTATCGGCAGTGGCAGGTGTTGTGAGAATATCAATTCCACACCCTCCCGGCGTGGTGAGGCCGCTGAGGCAGTCTAGGAAAGTCTTGCCATAGGAATCATGGACTCCCGTGCTGGATCCTGAGCAAATCATCTGTGCTCACCAGGCCTCAGTATCTCTTTCTGTCCTACATACCTAACTGGTGTTGGAGAAGCACAGGTGGAAGTCAGGTGAGAGGTGGGTATTACTACAAACAGAAGGATCACTGCAATGCCCCTCTCAGGCCTGAAAGAAGGATACTAGTCTGGGGGTGGCTAGACAGGATTGAGTCTGTACAGGAGACCCTATACCCACAACCCCAACTTCCATGTCCTCAGAAAACCCTTACCAGAGCCTGGGGACCAGGTTTGTGCTGTCCACATACTCTCCCCACATACAGGCCTCTCCACCAATCACCAGAGCCTTCTGCTCGGGACCACCTATGGGAAAACAAGCAACAACAGGTAACTCTAAGGTTCCCCTTCAACCACCTTCTCCTCAGATAGGTTGTTCCATCTCCTAACCTCAAATACCCAGCCCAGACCCTTCTGCCTTCCACCCTATGCCCAAGCCCAGCCTCCTTTGGTCAGTAAGGAGAGCACCCTGCTTTCACCTTCAAATGACAGGGGATCCACCCTGTAAAAGTCCTCCCAGTCAGGGCCATAACTTATGCGGTTCAGGTACCAGGGGGCAGAAAGCAGAGCGCGGAAGCCGGCTTCGGTGATCAGTGCCAGCTCCTTCAAATAGCTTACTGGTACTTCTTCTCGCCATACCTGGATGATTGTGTCTGGCCGAACCTGTCACAAAGGTCAAAGGGTGGTAATGGCATGAAGCTGAGGAGATTCCTGGGCCACACTGTTATACAGGCAACAGGCCAAGGGGTGTGTACTCCCTCTGCTTTCCAGCAGCAAAGTACTTCTCTGTGGCTCTGAACCACTGAGCTCCTAGCCCAGTGCAGAGGTCAAGGATTCCACAGGCCATCGGAGAGCTCCCTGTTGCTTCGTCCCCCTGTCTGAGATAGTAATACTGGCTGTGAGCTAAGGGAGGCAAGCAGTGAGGCCCAGCAGAATCATTGGAAGCTACCATGTCCGAGTCTCTAGATATTTCTGAGGATGCGACAAGGTTCCTGGGGAGCCCTGGCATGTGGAAGGAAGCTGGGATCTCATTGATGAACAATGAAGGAGAGGGAAACCCTGCTTTTGCAGACCTGTAAGACCTTAGTCTATGACTCGGGAAGAAAAACCTAACCCATTAAGCCAGTCTTGGGAATCCAAGTTACCTAGCAGCAGAAATAACTCTTGATCAATCTGTAGTGAGGGAAGCTACAGAGAGGCTCCAAAACCCACACCCAGATCTCTGCAACCTTTCTAGAGGGGAAAGAGGAGATGGCTCCTAGTATTCTGAACATTAGAGCCTACTCCAAATCAGGAGGACCAGGCTACGCAGGGAAGGGCTGGGAGACCAGAGGGAGGCACTGAAGGTGGTTCATTCTCCCCCTGCCCCTGGCTCACCTTTACTTTATTATCAAACACCTCCTGCCACACCACGTAGCCCTTGCCATAGGCAGAGACGATGTCGAGCAGCCTGAAGAGTAAAGAAAGTGTCTGCTCAGCTCAGAGAGGCTCTAGGCTATTGGTGCCAGTGATCTGGGGGTTGAGCCTGGCTAGGGGCCCATTCCTGATTAAACAGTGTCTTCCCCACTTTGGAAAGGACCACGCTAAGACAAGAGACTCTTTTCAGGGGCTCAGTGAGTTTGTCAAGAAAGGACCTCGCCCTGGTATGGTCTCCCATATGAGGTGACCCAAGGGATCCTGCCCGCCCTCCTTCCTTCCTCACGTCTGGATGTAGAAGGACTCCAGCTGTTTGAAGTCATTACCAAAGCCTTTCTTCTTCATAAAGGCCTGGACATCTGGGTTGGACTTCCTAAATCCCAAGAGAAAATGAAGATTAATTCTTTCACCATCCTAAAAGCCTTCCAAAGCCTGGGGACTAGTCACCTGGCTTCCCACAACTTCCTTTACACCTGAAATAATAATTAACGGAGGATCTCAGAGACCCCAAATATGGAAGGTATTGCTGAACAAAGCTGTATGAAGGGGCCATTGATATAGGCTGAGCCTGGGCCTGAACAGCTTTAAGTTCCAACTCTCTAAGAGAACACATACTGATCTCTCTGGACGGTGGCATGGAGCTCTGAGGTCTTGACCTGGGGCTCTGGCTTCCCTCTCCAACCCCCACCCTGGGCATGTTTTGTTTTTCTCTTATTCTTTATTCTCTATTCCAGTTGGATACAAGTGTTGTTGCCACTCCCTTGCCCCACAATGTCTTTTTTTTGCTCACATTTTCTCCTGGAAAGTTTTTCTCCTCTTCCATGTCTTGGAAAAAACCAAACCGCTTCCCCAGATCCAGCTCTAGTGCCCACTCCTCAGAGAAGCCCTTCAACCTCTTCTGAGCTAAGTAGATCTGAGGATTTGGAACTTACAACTTAACACTGTCATCTATTAGTCTCAAATTCATCCGTGTCTTGCCTCTTCAACCAGACTATTTTAAGCCTTCAAAGGCATAAATTATTTTCCCCTATCCTGGATTTTAACAAAACAATTCTGGGCCTAGAGCTGGTTTTCCCATAAATATCTCAAGGATATGGCAAGAGGAAGGGGGAGTTTCACATTCACAGCCTTGCCAAAACCAGGCAGGGCCGCTCCGTAGCTGGAGAGGGGAAAGGCCCAAGACCTGAGCCATCCAGACTGAGAAAGAATGCTGTCTCAGAGGTCAGTCCCTGAGCAGCACCTGGGACAGGTAGCCTGGCAGGGCTTCATCTCTAAACTGAGCAAGTAATTCATCAGGCTGAGAGGGGAATAGCAAAGGGCTCATACCAGCAGGCGAAATCAACCTCATCTCCTCCAAGGTGAAGATAAAAATCCGGGAAGACAGAGCTGACCTCCAAGAAGAATGTCTTCATGAACTCATAGGTACTGTTGAGAATGGGATTCACTGGTCCAAAGGTACCAGAGGGCTGAGACCCAGAGTAGCAAGGAGTCAATAATCCAGAGACACCTAAGCCAGTGGAGAACCCCACACAAGTATCACAAATACATAGACCCCCTTGCCCAGCCATATATATAAGGAATTAAGTCACACTAAGTATCATAAACATTATACTCACACAGGTAGAAACACCCAGGGACTCAAAGACACTGGTAATCATGAGTGTTTAGTCACAATCAAAGAAATACATCTATATCCACAATCACAGACAGATAGAGGGTGGCAGGTAGTCAAACTGTCAGCACACACTCTTGCCTTGACACACTGCTTCCAGCAGGGGTCACCCTCGCTCCCAACGGCAGCTCTCAAACTGCCTTTAGGAAAAGCAGAGAGCCAATTCAGCCAAATTGGCAAAATCTTTCCTCCCACTCTAGGGCATGACCACCCACAAGGGATTCATTAAGACAAGGACACCTGAGAAGAATTTGCCCATATTTTAACATTAAGAAGTGGTCTCCTTCGCCCAAAGTAAGTTCTGCCTATCTAATTCCCAGGTGGCAGAGGTTGACAGAAAACGTTCTTCTAGGAGAAGGTATGGCGCTAATGCCCTAAAGCCCCAAGGAGGGGAGGACTTCCTCCAACCCCTGACGTTATTCTTACCTCGTCCCCAGGAAAGAGTGTGGCCAGGAGTGTCAAATTCTGCCAATACACGGATCCCCCGAAGCCGTGCATATTCAATCACCTCCTTCACATCCTGTGCTGTGTAGATGTGGGTGGCAGGGTTATAGGACCCCTGAAAGCACAAGACATCCTTAAGGATCTTATTTCCTGAAGGCTTATATATTAGTGGATACTAACAATGCCTCCAGGACTCCCTGGATATCAGAAAATCTACCCATAGCCCTTTGGTATCAGGGACTATCTTTATAGAACTTATTCATAAATTCCCACAAGTTATCACATATATAGTTTTATTTGTGTACCACAACACCAGTGGAGTGAACAAGGTAGGTATTATGCCCAGCTGACAGAATATAAACAAACAAACAAAAAAAAAATGAGACCAGAAGAGATTGTCTCCTGAAGGTTACAGAGCAAATTAATGGCACAGCTTGGACTCGAACTCAGGTCTCCTGATTTCAAATCCAGTGCCCTTCCCATGTCAGTGTGTCCCTAAAACTGGCTGGGTAGGAGGAGAGCTAGTGTCCTTGCCATCAGCTCCACAGCTAGGTTCAAACATCATCCCATAAACTTGGTCAGGGTGAAATCAACACATACCTTTCTGGTGAGCTCTGGAAAAGCGAAGCTCTCGTATGGGAAGGAAGAGTCGTCGACCAGATGCCAGTGGAACACATTGAATTTATTGTATGCCATGGCATCCTGCAAGTTAGAGCATGCACTGTGAACTCACCACAGATGTTCCAGACTCAGCCTCTAGCCTGGGAAGCTGGGCAGACTTCCAGGCTGCTCCACATACCCTCAGCCAGCCCCAGCGTCCGGTTAAGTGTTAACAGGATCTATCAAACCTTCCCATCAGGGAGTGCCTGACATGGAGGGGAGACACGGCATATTTCTTCTTTCCCCAGGGCACAACCAAAGACGGCTGACAGAATCAGAGCCTCCTCTTTTTGAGGTAAGTTGTTGCCACACTGCGAGGAGGGTTGTAGCTATGTGTCCCCTGGAGTCTTCTAAAAGCTCCCAAATACCCCAAAGACTAACACTTCCTCCTGCCATTTGTTCTAGGTAATAAAAAACAAACAAGCAAGTAAATAAACAAATTGCTCCCAAACTGACTAGTATTTATCCAAATTGTGCGGTCTATTGTGAATTTAGTAGCCCCATAACCCATAAATCTCAGAAGCCAAGACTGATGGATGCCTCCACTCCTATGATTCCACCAGAGGAGCGAAGGAAAAGGCAGGCACCTGAGTTGGATCAGAACTGTCAGATAAGACTGCCCATCAAACTCAAGACAGTGAGAACCGTCCCCGGGAAGGCTTTGGCACATCGCCTTCCTACGACCTTGTCCTAACTAAACTAAAGTCGGCTCAGCTGGTCAAAGCAGCCAATCCCATAACACCGTCTGCATCCCAGAAGACAGGCTGGACACTGGTCCACAGTAACCAGGGGGGTAAATTTAAATCACCCTTGTTATGTTTTTGAGTTTTAGAGCACACCAGCCTTCACATTTTTCCTAGGAGCCCATAAAATTACTTATACTCTCCAACTCTTGAGGAATATGGCACCTGGGCTATCCCCTGACCCATCACCACAAAGAAGGCCTTAAGGCCTGGGTACCAGAGTGTCCAGGATGCTCTGCAGTGGGAGATAGTGTCGAGATGTGTCCAACAACAAGCCCCGGTGCGGGAAGCGAGGAAAGTCCTCAATCTCCGTCTTGTTAATAAAGAACTGTGTGGACCAAACAGTAAACATGTCAGGGTTCAAAGGGAACTCACTATGAGGGTGGGGTGGGGTGGGGTGGGGGATGAGGAAAAGTCTCCCAAGATCTCTGAAAAGCCACCCTGTGACCATGCTGCAGGGTAAGTGTCTCCCCAAATGTCCCACACCTCTACCCCAATGACAATAAGCAGGAACCTGACCAGAGGGCAACTGTCCCAGGCTAGTTAAATACAGTTGTCCCACAACCTCAGCCTCCAGAGCAGGGGTCCTCAAACTTTCTAAACAGGGGCCAGTTCACTGTCCCTCAGACCGTTGGAGGGCCGGACTATACTTTAAAAAAACTATGAACAAATTCCTATGCACACTGCACATATCTTATTTTGAAGTAAAAAAACAAAACGGCAAAAACACCCGCATGTGGCCCGCGGACCGTAGTTTGAGGACGCCTGCTATAGAGTCTACATTTTCACTGTTAATACGCTGTTTTCTTCAGAGCGATGTGTAAGTCTCAAGTCATTACTAAATAATAACTCAGGGGAACTAAATTACAGTGACTCCAAACAGGCCAAATCTACCAAACCAGTTTCCACGCTGTACACTCTTGCTGAGGCCATTTCAAGCCTTCAGGACTTTGTCTTAAAGCAAAATAAGATTTCCAGGACTATGGACATTGGTAGCAAACCCAAGTTTTAAAAGGAGCCCTTTTTTGAGGGCCCACACTTACTGTGCCCTCAGGAGATCTCCAAACAAGCTGGCTAAACGTCTCCAGACCTACAGGAAGTAGAGGCAAAATAAAGACTCCAGGAGGTGGGAAAAGATGGATCCATGTGGGAGGTGCCCCATGTGGCAGGGGATGACATCGGGGCATAAAGTTAAAGTGGGTGTAATGGAGGCTTGATGATTCTCAACACTACGAAAGGGGGATATTAGGATGCCAGTATCAATTTTTACTCTATTTTATTTTGGAAGGTGGCTGTATAAGGGGTTTTAGTGCCCCTTCTAGAAACACATTAAGCCTAAAAACCTACCTCCCTCCTACCCATATTTCCAAAGGTGTGAACTCACAAGAATAATAAAAAGATGTGTGCTTGTAAGGACAGATGCAGGGACAGTCGGCCTGCAAGAGCTTAAGGCTTTCTAAAGATAATACTCAGAAGAGCTAAGGGAGCTGAGAAAAGAACACCCAGTTTGCTGCCCCTTCACATCTCCTAGACGGAATTGTGAAAATATGATCATAAGATTGATTTCCACATCTGGACCTACAAAAAATCATCCCCCTTTCCTCCTCAGGGATTGAGAAGAGACCCAGCTAAATGGGTCTGAGGTGTAGCAGGCAGCAGCCACCCCAGTCCACAGGACACAGACTCCTAGATTTTGGCTAGGCCCAAGGGCAGGCAAGTTGAGTCCAGAGCATTGTATATTCTCAACAGCTGGAGGCCCCACGAAGGAATCCCAGTCTCCAGTTTTCAGAATGAGAGAATCCATGGTCACTCAGCACCTAATTTGAGGCAGACCCTAGGATACTGTTTGGCTTTTCTCCACTCTGACTCTGACGCCCAGCGCTCTGGAGTCACAGATTCCCCCTGTCTGACCGAAGTAATCATTAGCACGTGCACAAAAGGTACAAGAGGGCAGAACGGGAGTTGGCATGCTGTTTCTCCAAAACATAGGAGAGGGGAGAGGGGAGGCAAAGGAATAAAGACAAACCCAACCCAGGTTTGGAATTCTCGGAGAATGTCCCTCATCCTTTACGAGCAGGTGTTTTAACAAAAGTGGAGGTATTTGGCTAAGTCTGTATCTAGGGACCAAATTCCTTTTCAGTAAACCAAGAGGAGGGGCTTTTTTTACATTTATTTCTTTGATGTAGTTTCCTTTTTATAAAGCCTGGCCAGCTGAGTGTCTTCAATGAGAGCTGGACAGGCAGTGTTTGTGGCAGTCGCCCCTCTCCTCAGCTCCCTATCCCCCCTGGCACCCTGAACAGCAGCCTGCAGGGTCTCCCACTGTTTCCCCAGAGCACCCGCTCAGCGGAGCTGCTGCCACTCACAGGTAACACCTGTCACCTTCCCGGGAAAGCTGCAAGAACACTCTGGGGGCTGGGGAGGGGGGGAGAGAATATTCTACTTGCCCTCTACAAAGAAAGCTTCTGAAAATGCCAGTATGCGGGTAGTCACTGGGTCCCCAGTCCTGTCCTCCCACCCCACCAATGCCAACTGTCCCACATCACCGCTGGTCTCTCCCAGCCTCAGCTCCACCTTGTTACCTCGAAGAGCTCCCCAGACGGTCTCAGACAGAAGGAAACACTGCTCATTGTTTATGGTCAGGGTGTCTGGAATGACAGAAATGACCCAACGTGGTTAAAGATTTCTACTCTCAGATTACATACCACATGTTCTGTATTAAAAGACAACAGCAAGATCACTTTCTTTTTCTTTCAAAGAGGAGACATCCCCAGAGCAGGGCAATCGCAAGGCGGCCAGGCCTGAGGCCAGAGTGGAAGGGTGGTTACTTGGGGCTCTGCAGGCCCTAGGAGACGACACATGACGCGGGTCAGGCTACAGCAGAGTCCTCTACAAGCCACCACCTGCTTGTGGGCCAGTTTCTCCCCCCAAAAACATGAACTCCTGCCATCCTTTAGCTGGAAGTATGAAGTCTCCTGCTGGCAAAGGAACAGTGATGCTGGGGAAGGAACAGTGATGTTCGGACGGTGAGTGCAGGTTCTGATGTTCACAAAGACTTTGTAACCACCCTCCTTTCTCCAAGCTTCAGCAACCTCATCCAAGAATGTGAGGAAGAAGCCAAGACTTGAATTTCACTTTGGAGACTGGGAAGTGCCCAAATGCTGCCGATCAGGAAAGACAGGCAATTACAGGACTCGACCTCATCTCAATTCAAATGACCCAAGTCCTCCTCTTCCTGTGTAAGATCTCTCAGACAGTATCAGCAAAGTATACACATATTCCCAAAATGGCAAAAGAATTATGCTCAGTCCCGAAGGTCGGTGTACTCTGGGGCTCAGTTAACCGCCAGTGTGACAGTCCAGTCGGCCTGCAGGCACTGGTTAGAGGGCACAGGAAAAACCCACCGTGTATGGCTCTTGGCATTTAGTGGCCCCTTAGTCCCCACAGCCATGGACGGCTCCAGGCCACCCAGAGCTCCAGCTCCAGACAAGTGCTTGCTCTTCCAGAATGGGAACAGGGTACTTACAATTCTCTGCTGACTCCAAAGAAGGAAGCTGGTCACATCCAGGAGTGACCACAAGGATAACCAGTGAATCCTTCTCCAAAGTATGCTGTTCTCCTGCAAGGACAGTGTAAACTTAATGTGGCTGACCTGCTACCTGAGGCAGCAGGCAAAACCAAACCCCAAAGGAGGGTCCCTAGCTCTAGTCCCTTCAGTTTGCCTGCCTGTGGCAAGAGGGGAGGCAGGGCAGGGCATGCACCCTTGGCACATGCGCTGCCTAGTCATCTGTGCAACTTTTTCATTTTGGTTGTGCTCCCCTCTCACTATGTATGAATGATCCAGTGTCAGCCCTTTGTAACCGGGACTGTATATTTCTGGCTGGATACAGTCCAAATACACATTTTTAAGGCCCTAGCAACTGCTTTGAAACTAGAGGCAGCTCTAGAGCAGTGCTACTCAAAGTGTGCTCTGTGGGTTAGCTGCTGATCCGCACACTGTGTTACTGGTTGGTCACCAGACAGGAAGCTTGTATGATGCCAGAATGTAAATCAATTATGTCAGAACAAACACACTGTTAGTTCCAACATTTTTTTCACAGCTTCACATTCTGGTATGTATGCTTCCCATCGCATTGCAGACTGGCACTTGATGTAGCACTGCTCTTGAAGGCTCCAAATGAAGACTTTTCAACCTTGTAAAATGGGAGCTAATGTGAGCAGATGAAGACAGGGGGATCTCCTATGCGAAGGAGGCCTGAGATGATCCAGCTGGTGTCCTAGCAAAGGCGTATGGTCATCAGCCCATTCTGCTTCCTTCCCTCCTCTTCTCTATCCAGGCTTTCCCATCAGTGGAAAGCCACCTGGTCTGAGCCCAACAGGCTATCATAGAGTCTTACAAACCCAGTATACAGTGAAAAAAAGACAAGATACCAACGCTGTCTCTTCTCACCCTCCTACTAGTTCTTCTCTGTGACCGTCAGGGTGGTTGTGATTGTACTGTCCCAAGCCTGAGCCTCAACCAGTGAACTGCCACGTGTCCAAAATGGAAACCATCCTTGCGTCTATAGAGGCTTATGTCATACAAAGGGTCAATGATCTCTCTCTCTCTCTCTCTCTCTCTCTCTCTCTCTCTCTCTCTCTCTCTTACTCTCACTCTCACTCTCACTCTCTCCTTTCTGGAGCCACATGCATTGGCACTGGCACCACAGTATCTATGATTCCTATGGGACTACAAAGTCAGGGACAGAATGGCCTGGCAGAAGGCAGGGAGAGAGAATCCAGAACCAAGTTGGAATAGCAAATGTTATTTGTCTCTAGGCAGAAGGAACCCAAGAGCCTTGAACCATCTCAAGGAAAGCTTGCTCACCCCTCCAGAGCATGACTCCCGGCTGCATCTGAGCTCTCTGGTCTGCCAAGAAGGAACAATAAGGGCCCTTTCCAACTATCCTGAACAAAAAGATTCTTCTCCCTCCCAATGAACAGCCTGTATCCTCACTTTAATACCTACCTAACCTCTGCGGGGAAAAGGAATTTGAGGTACTCTGGGCCAGGCCAACTCACAACTCCATTTTAAATCCTAAAAACTCAACCCCATAAACACAGAAGGACAATCAGGCTTTCAGGGCCGGGACCAATCTCAAAGGAGGACTCAACTGAGAGGTGGTAGTGAAGAAACTATAAAAGAATATCCCTCCTTAAACTACGCCTTCATCCTGTACCTCCTTGATTCCACTCGGTCACATATCTCAGAGCCTCAATATCACTATGTGGAGAGTGCATCTGCGTATCTATCCAGGCAGCCTTCCCAAAGAGGGCAAAGTCATTAGCTTTAGTATTAATCCTCTGGATCTCACTCAAGCTATCAAACAGGAGAAATCACAAATAATCTGTATGCAACTGCCATGGTCACTGTCCCAGGGACAAGAGAGACTGTACAAACACCAAGTTTATCTGAATTATTACTTGAAGACAAGAAAACAACTAATTTTTGTTGTTGTTGCTCTATCTAATTTTTCTAAAACACATCTGCACTCTACTCTCTAAATCCATAGTCATTCAGGAAGAGGGTCACAGATTCCTTTGAAGATCTAATGAAAATTAAGGGCTCATCCCTCCATCCGTGCCACTAATCTCATGGTAAAGAATCCCTGTCCTAAGTGCCCTCAGTGACTCATCTGGGTTTGGCCTGCTGCTTAAACAAGCTGAGGGGGAAAATCTGGGGGAGATGGTGGTGTGAGAGCTGCAAAACAGGAGGGACACTGGTCACTTTAAAAGGAAGTAAATAGAGTATCAATGTGGTTTTCCACCTCCAACTTGCTATTCCGAGAGAAGAAAATAGGCTAGCCACCTCTACACATACCCACACAGACTGCACAGAGAAGCACCCAAGTGTGGGAGGCACAGGACAGGAAACAGCCCATCAGCAGCAACCTCATGGGCACATTCACAGTAAGCCCAGAGGGGACAGCAGGAAATCCTGAAGCCTCAAGAGCTCAGGAAGCAGCCTGGAAAACAGAACAAGGAGCTGGGAAATCAGGAAAGGTTAGGTTCTGGTTCTGGTTCCATTGGTGCCAGGCTGAGTGGATCTCAGGCTCCCATTTCCTCCCATGGAAACAATGACAGGGCGGGACCACATCATGTCTTCCAGGCCTCATTTCATGATGTGAGAAATATGGTGAGCCCCCCAAGTCGGGGGTCCTGGTAGAACACAAAACATACTCAGGAGCCAGGCAGCAAAGCAAAATCTTTACTTCTACATAGAAGGGTACACACACATGGTCTGGGAGCCCACACACACCGAGCAGGTGGTCTGCTCAGGATTTATAACCCCTGACGCATGTGATCTGTCTCTTGCTCTTGATTGGAGCTCAGGCGCACAGTCTTTTGCGATTGGCTAATTCAAAGGGAGGGGTTGGCCTTTGCTGTTTCAAAATGGAGACTCCAGGGGAGCTGCAAGCCATGCGGCCAACATAGTGGCTGCCAAGTCACTCAGTCCAAAATGGCGGCTGTCTAAACTGTTCTTTGACAGAAAAGATGACTTGTTTATTCTCACAACTAGAGGCCCGGTGCACAAAATTCGTGCACGGGGTGGGGGTGTCCCTCAGCCCAGCCTGCACCCTCTCCAATCTGGGACCCCTCGAGGGATTGTCTGACTGCCTGTTTAGCTGGGATCGGGCCTAAACGGGCAGTCGGACATCCCTCTCACAATCCAGGACTGCTGGCTCCCAACTGTTCACCAGCCTGCCTTCCTGATTGCCCCTAACCACTTCTGCCTGCCAGCCTGATCACCCCCTAACCACTCCCCTGCCAGCCTGATTGATGCCTAACTGCTCCCCTGCCAGCCTGTTTGCCCCTAACTGCTCTCCCCTGCAGGCCTGGTTGCCCCCAACTTCCCTCCTCTGCCGGCTTGGTCACCCCTGCCAGCCTGATTGATGCCTAACTGCTCCCCTGCCAGCCTGTTTGCCCCTAACTGCCCTCCCCTGCAGGCCTGGTCCCCCCTAACTGCCCTCCCCTGCAGGCCTGGTCATCCCTAACTGCCCTCCCCTGCAGGCTTGATTGCCCCCAACTGCCCTCCCTTGCAGGCCTGGTCCCTCCCAACTGCCCTCCCCTGCTGGCCTGATCGCCCACAACTGCCCTCCCTTGCAGGCCTGGTCCCTCCCCACTGCCCTCCCCTGCTGGCCATCTTGTGGTGGCCATCTTGTGTCCACATGGGGGCAGCCGTAGGAAGCGGTTATAGGGTTAAGCCTCGGACTGACCTGCTGGCAAAGTCGCAAACAAGTCCCAGCTTGAAGAGCACAGTCCTCTAAGCATAATTAAGCTTGATCTTGTAACTGCTCCCTAGATCTTTCCTGGATAGCTAGGGGGCTGTGGGAGGGGCAGCAAGTGCTGCCAAAACAAGTGAAACTTACAACATTGTAAATTACCTTGTTTGTCCCTGACTATAAATAAAGCCTCAGCTTTGCAGTCTGGATCTGTTCTGTGGCCTCAGCCAGGCACAGAAGATCCACCTAGACCCAGCTTTTTCTCTTTGTCTGTCATTTCTCCATCCTTCACCACCGCCCTCAGGCTCGTCGAACCCTTGGCTGTGCTGGCGCAGCACAGGCAGCCATCTTGTGTGTTGGAGTGATGGTCAATTTGCATATTACTCTTTTATTAGATAGGATAGAGGCCTGGTGCATGGGTGGGGGCCGGCTGGTTTGCCCTGAAGGATGTCCCAGATCAGGGTGGGGGTTCCCTTGGGGCGTGGGGTGGTCTGGGCGAGGGGCCTGTGGTGGTTTGCAGGCTGGCCACGCCCTCTGGCAACCCAAGTGGAGACCCTGGTATCTGGGATTTATTTACCTTCTACAATTGAAACTTTGTAGCCTGGAGCGGAGCCAAGCCTTCTGCTTGCTCCTTGGCAGCAGCCATTTCTGTTGGGGTTTATGTATCTTCTATAATTGAAACTTTGTAGCCTTAAGTGGAGGCCTGGGCCATCCAGGGTGTGTGGAAAGCTTGGCTTCCTCCATTGCCGGGGGCAACCCTAGCCTCCAGCTCTTTCGTGCTCCGTGGCTGCCGCCATTTCTGTTTGGATTTATGTATCTTCTATCATTGAAACTTTGTAGCCTGGAGTGGAGGCCTAGGCCGGCAAGGGCAGGTGGAAAGCTTGGCTTCCTCCATTGCTGGGGAAACCCAAGCCTCCCTCCTGCTCTCTGTGGCTGTAGCCATCTTGTTTGGATTTATTTGCATATTTGCTCCTGATTGGCTGGTGGGCATGGCTTGTGGGCGTGGCTTGTGGGTGTAGTGGAGTGATGGTTAATTTGCCCTCAGGACAATGAGGTTCTGGCCCTCATCAAATAATCTCAGGAACAAAGCTTCTGTCTGTTGACCACAGAGACAGAGTTTTGGCCACACTAGAGATACCATCTAGACCTCAGTTGTGTTTCAGCTCCAGGCCCAGAAAAGCAGCAAGGCCAACAGGGGTGGCCATCATGGCTGACAGCAGGATCAGCTGTGATGACTAATGACCCCCTGTCCTGGTACTGACCAATCAGTGGAGACCATGACCCTAAAAGAACACACCTAGAAAAACTGATGAATATTCCCTTGAGATCCTCCCTTGAGACTCTGCCTACAATTCCTGCCTTTATTTTTTTTTAAATATATATTTTATTGATTTTTTACAGAGAGGAAGGGAGAGGGATAGAGTTAGAAACATTGATGAGAAACATCGATCAGCTGCCTCCTGCACACCTCTACTGGGGATGTGCCTGCAACCAAGGTACATGCCCTTGACTGGAATCGAACCTGGGACCCTTCAGTCCCTAAGCCGATGCTCTATCCACTGAGTCAAACCAGTTAGAACCAATTCCTGCCTTTAAAACCCTTCAGATTAAGAACCCAGCATTGCCTTGGCCAGTATGGCTCAGTTGTTAGAGTGTCAGCCTGCTCATCCAAGGGTCACAGATTCAGTTCCTGGTCAATGTTTCTCTCTCTCTCTCCTCCTCCTCCTTCTCCTCTTTCTCCCCCCCCCCCACTATGCCCCCCCTCCTTTTTTTTTACCTTTCTACTCTCTTTGAAATTCAATGGGGGAAAAAATATCCTCAGATAAAAAAATAAAAAAAAAGAACCCACCATGTCTTTCTCCACCCCCTTCTTTCCCCAACATTCTGATCCCCTCTCTCCCTCTCTCGATCCCATCTGCCTTTCCTCCCCCTTTCTTCCCTCAAGGTGTACACCTTTGCTTTCTCCTAAGGTCCAAGGGCCCTTCTTTTGCCTCTGTAATTTGTTTCCTGAGCCCATGGACCTCACTTCTTCCACAGCTCACTTCTACCTCTGTGACTTTCTAAATAAACTTTTGCTAATATTTGAGTCTTGGCCTTGAATTCTTTCTTAGCCAAAACTCAAGGACTGTGGTCTAACATCTGGCATCATTCACTATTAACAATACAACTTTCAAGTCTATAGCTTGATCACCACCTCTGTTACTCTCAGGGGACAATTAGAAGAACTCTCATCCATCCCTACCTTCCTTTCTCCTCCCTGACAAAAATATCTACCGTATTTTCCAGCGTATAAGACGACTTTTTAACCCAGGAAAATCTATACGCCCAGTTGTCTTATACGCCGGAAAATACGGTACAACACACACTTGGTCTTCACCTTCTCCTCTTCCTACCCTGGTAGAAGGGATTTCCTTTCACCTGCACTCTAGATTTCTCCTTAGGCTCCTCTTGTATAAATTATTTCCCTTTCCCCCCAAAATCTTCACGTTATTTCTTTCGGGTGATTCTTTCCCATTAGCATTAAAATATTTGCAAGTCTCAACTGTATGTCATCTCAAACAGTCACTCTTTCACTTGCCATTCAGTCACAAAGAAACTCTGGAGGAAATGTAGCCTGAGCAGTCAGGTGCTGACAAAGTCAGACAGATCTGGGTGGAAGTCTTGGTTTTACATTTTGTTCTAGCTGTGGGACCATGGGCAAGTAATTTTCCCTCTCTGAGCTATAGTTTCCTCGTATGTAAAATGGGGATTGTAGCAATACCTACTTTAGTGGGCTGTTGGGAAGATTAAGAGTGCATGTAAAGTGCTTAGCTCAGTGTCTAGGACATGATAAGTGCTCATGGAGATGGCCATCCTAAGTCTTCTTTTCGTAGCCACTTCCTGGCATCCTATCTACTCCTCAGTCTACTATAATCTGGCTTCCTTCCACCACTACTGTGAAAATGCCTTAATCAAGGTACTGTGATTCTGTGACTAAATCCATTTTTCAATTCATTCATTCATTTAACAGTTATTTATTGAGTGTATATGTGCCAGGCTGTTCTAAGTGCTGGGGATAGTGCAGTGACCAAAACAACAAAAATCCCTATTGTCATAGAACTAATATTTTAGTAACCATTCACTCCCTCTGAGGTCTCATGGCAGCATCAAGCATCCCAGACCTTCTTAAAACTAAACTCCCTTGGCTTGGGAAACACTGCTCTCTCTTCGTTTTCCTTCTAACTTCTTGAATAAGCTTCATCATTCTTCTTTTTTTCACCAATGTCTATGTGCTAGTGTTCCCCAAGTCACACACTATACTCTTTTTCTCCTCACTTATGTTCTCCCTGGACAATCCCATCCACTCCCACGTAGGCTGATGACTCAAATCTTACTTTCTATGCCAAACCTCCTGAAGCTCTAGACTCATACACCTCTGCTCAAATGTCTCAAAAGCACCTTGAAGCTTAAATACAGAACTGAATCAACTCTTCATTCCTTTTCTTGGCTGATCATCTCAGTTTGATAACAGCACCATCTATTAAATCAATAGATCATAAACCCAGACCATAAACCTCCTCCTCCTCCTCCCACCTTTTTAAGTAGCTCTCAAGTTAATTCATTCAATATTTACTGTATGTTTATTATGTGTCAAACACTGTGTTAAGCACTGAGATTACAACAGTGGAAAAGAAAAATCCAATTAAGTCTTATAACTACAAATCCTTATTATCACAACATCATCATCATCTTCCCACTTCCATTGGTCAATGCCTTAATTCAGCCTCTCATAAATTCTCACCTGGATGACTATAAAAAAAATCTCCCAGGTGGTCTCTCCCTGCCTCCATATATACCCCATTTCAATCTACTACCCTTTGTGACCTTTTAATATGAAAATCAGATTATGACAATCTCTGCTCAAAGTCCTCCAATGGCTCCCATAGCGTTCAGGATAAAGTCCAGCATCCACTGGATGACAATAAACTCCAGCCGTGTCTTTTCCTGTTGTAGAAACTCTGTATAGAAACTCTCACAGTCGCACAATGAACTCTTTACAGAACCCTGAATACCTCCAATTTTCTCCATACTTTTCTTTGCACACATTGCTTCTTCCAAGTGAAACAAATCTGCATGGCTTCCACATCTCACCTGATGAAGAAACAGCGCTGGGTTTCCTTTTATAAAGCTTTGCTATTAGGCCCCCACCCTATCCTAAGAAACCTCCCTATGTGATCATGAATCAATACATACACACATCTTTCATGACATTTATATTAATATGCATTTATCTTAATATACGCTGTTTGTCCATTTCCTCACTGAGGCTGTGAGTTCCTCAACCGCAGGGACTAATCTCAGTGTCTTTGTATTCCCAGCACCTGACACAATAAATATTTCCTGAAAATAATGAATGACGCTAGAATTTAAAAATGCATACTTAATGTTATATGTGCATAATGATTAGGCTACATGATAATCAGGTATAAATGACAACAGTTAATGTAGAGATTACTTTTATACACCCAAACCTAGTATTTTGGGGACTGGGGTGGGAGATGGTAAGAAGATATACAGGCATACAGAAAGTACCTTTTTAGACACTTCTCTGAAAAGGGGTCCATACATCTAAAGATTCATGACTTTTCACTTTTCTAGACAGGACAACTCATTGCTACATTAAGGTATCAAGAAAGTCTGTCTTTACCTCAACGCACAACAGCCTCTCCCTCCACCAGCCCTTCTCCTCCCTCAATCAAAACATTTCTATCATATTGATGTGTTTAATTCACAGAATCTTAGCAGCATGGAGAAAACACATACATTTTGGTTATAAATTGGCATTTGGTTTGCTTTCTGGAGCGGAAACTAGGAAAGTCAACCCAGCCTTTGGCACATGCCCACTCTTTCAGGTCTACCCTGCCCTGTATCTCCTGTACTTGCCTAGGTTGGTGCCAATGTTACTGGTTCTCCACGCACTTTGTTCCCCTCCCCCAACTCCTTTATATACGTAACATCAGGCTTCCTTTCCAGATACTCAACCTAATAAAAACCCTTGAAATAATTCATTTCCCACTCATTTTTTCATTCCAACCAAAATATACTGAGCACTTACTGTGCATCAGGAACTGTGCTAGGTGCTGGGCCGTTAAAAAGAAAAACAAGCCCTGGTCCCTGCCCTTGAGGGGCTCACAGTCTCGTGGGAGAGACAAATACAAACGACAATTACAAAACAGTGCGATAAGGACTGCTGTAGATATCATAGCTAGCTCCAAAAAGGGAAGCAGGCTTAACCTTGGAGGGAACGTCTGAGCAGGAACCTTGAACCCCAAGTTGGTGTTTGCCAGGCCATCAAGAGGGGATGAGGAACTCCAAAGCCTGGGAAGCAGTTAGTGCAAAAGTACACTGGCGTGGTTGGGGAAAAAGGCAAGGCCACCCTGTCAAACTTCTTATCCCAGTAAAGCAGGAGTCTGAGAAAGCAGCTGCCCTGAGCTCGGAGCCCCTCCATAGTGCTGCTGAATTCAGTTTGGACCATGGTGCATCCTCCAGAGACGTCTAATTACTACTCAGAAGTGCAACTGGTCCAGACCACAGATCAATCTTGGATGCTCCTCTTTCCATCTTCTTTTGTAAAAGTTGTAGTTAAAAGTTTTATTTTTCCCTCTACTTTTAAAACGATGTATTCTCCTCCTCTTCCCCTATGACCCCATTGAAAACATCTCCCTGTAATTATACATTCCAAGAGATAACCTGGTTAACATTTTGCAGTCTTTCAATTTTTGAAAAGACATAGATTATTAATTTTTAAAACAAAAAGAGAGCCTAATAGATATTAGTAACTTTTTTCCACTTACCAAAATGACCTGCAGATCTTTTAATATCAACATATATAAACCTACATCATTTTTAGATGCTGAATAGAATCCCGTTTTTGAGATATACTTTAAAGATTTAAAGTCCTGCACTGACTGGTTTGGCTCAGTGTATAGAGCGTTGGCCTGCGGACTGAAGGGTCCCAGGTTCGATTCCGGTCAAGGGCATGTACCTTGGTTGCGGGCACATCCCCAGTAGGGGTTGTGCAGGAGGCAGCTGATGGATGTTTCTAACTCTCTATCCCTCTCCCTTCCTCTCTATAAAAAAATCAATAAAAATATTTTAAAAAAAGATTTAGAGTCCTAATTTCTTTCCTCTTTGTTGACATCTGGACATACTTCTAAGTTTTTGACACAATAAACAATATCTAGTAAATAGTTGTGTGTATCCTTTTTAAAAAGTGGTTGTGAGATTTCTGTAGGAAAATTCCTAGAAGTGAAAATGTTAAGCCAAAGATATGAAATATTTTTGTTTTGATACTGTCAAATTACTCTTCCTAAATTATTGCACTGATTTACATCTGAACCAACATATGTGATCCCATCTCTTCACATCCTTCCAAAACTAGACTGTCTCAATGCTTTTTCATTAATGCCAGCCTGATAAACATATCATTTTAAAATTTGTATTTCTTTAATAATGAATAAATTTGAGCACTGCTTTGCATTTACTGTCCGTATTCTTTGTACTTTTTTTGGTTAATTTTCTTTTATTGATTTGTAAAGGTCTTTCTAGATTTTAAACTTGTCTTCTAAAGTTACAAATATTCACTCTATTTTGACTTTTATTCTATCATTCATTGATTCATTCGTTCATTCATTCATTCATGTTCATTTTCACCTGAGGATATTTTTCCATTCATTTTCAGAGAGAATGGGAAGGAGGGAGAGAGGGAAGAGGAAAGACAAGGAGAAACATCAATGTGAGAGAGACACACAGATTGGTTGCCTCCCACCCGTGACCTAACCAGGGCCGGGGACAAACCCACAACCCAGGTCATCAAACCCAGGATCCTTCTGTGCACCGGCCAACACCCTATCACTGAGCCACACCGGCCAGGGCATGACTTTTATTTTTTAATCTTATGGGTTATTTTGCTTTACTTTTATGCAGTGAAATCTGTTCATTTCTTCCTTTATGGTTTCCTTTATTTGCTGGCGTAGCAAGTGCTCCTCTACCCTTAGGAGTATATGAATAGTCTCCTTTATTTCCTTCTAATATTTTTATGGCATACCTTTTATCTTTAGATCTTTAATCTACCTGGAATTTCTTTTTGTGATTGATGAGGTAAAGATTTAATTTTTTTCCAAATGGATAATAGGCAATCCCTACCCATTTATTGACTAATCTATCTTTTCACTTTTAATTGGACATTCATTCTGTATCACCTATTAAGTTCTCATGTATATATGAACTCTTACTTATTTCTGGAACTTATTTTCTTGGCAATCTTACAGGCAGGGAAGTCATATTTCTATCACCTTTTGTCACTCTGCCCAATATATAATTGCCTCTGCTCATTTTTGGACCCACACTCCCATTCCTGTCTAAGTGTTTGCTCTCCTCCACAAACCACCTGTACTACATGTCACCCACTCCTCAGTCTTTTCTACTTCCTCCTTAATGGAAGTTGGCTCTCCTAGGAATGCTACCATTCCTACAAGTCATTCTGAGATGGCTCCTTCTCACATCCTCAGGTTGGGATTTGGAGTTGCTGTCAGGTCCTCTAGCATCAAGTAAAAACAAAATAAAAACGCACCTGACTGGTGTGGCTCAGTAGTTGAGCATCGACCTACGAACCAGGAGGTGATGGTTCAATTCCGGGTCTGGGCATATGCCTGGGTTTTGGGTTCAATCCCCAGTAGAGGGTGTGCAGGAGGCAGCCGATCAATGATTCACTCTCATCATTAATGTTCCTATATCTCCCTCTCCCTTCCTTTTTGAAATCAATAATATATGTTTAAAAAAAACACACACAAAAACGCTCTTCTGTGGCTCATGCCATCCAGCTGTAAAATCTTGGGCCTCTCCTTGTCACAACAGTCTGCAACTTCCTGGTTACTTCTTTATTTACCCAAGACTTTGGATCTTCCTTCCCATCCTAAAGCTTGCTATTATCCCAGATGATTTTAATACTCAAGAAGAAGAACTAACCCACATTCTGGCTTAGCAGTTATCCAACACCTTTTTCCTCCTTCCCCCACCCCACATGGTTGGTCACCTTCTGGAAATTCTTGTCCCCGGGAAGTGCTCCAACTCATCCTCTCAAGCTTCAGTTCCATGTAGCTGTTTGCTAGAAACCAGACACTTCACACTTACCAGGTCCAAAATCAAACTCATTTTTTATTATTCTCACCCCACTTCTCACCTCTTAATCAGTATCTGTCTCTTTTCATTCCATCCTCCGTCCCTTCCCTTCCTGTTGTTTTCCACATCTTTGTAAGTGGCAGCAGAAGACATTCAAATTGCTACATCATAAATCTGGAGTGTTTCTCAGATGATCTGGGTCTACTTCTCTAGCTTCAGAAATTGCTGGCTCACCCTGGAACTGTTTGCTTCAACCATACTGAACTCGAGTTCCTTTAATATGGCATGAAAGCTTCTTTCCTGAAGGCTTTTCCCACATGCAGTTTTTATGTGGATTACTACCTCCATCTCCACCAACTCCTACTTTCAGATCTCATTAGACAGCTCTTTATGGAAGCCTCTCAAAATGTACCTACAAATGCACACACACACTTGGTTCAGGTGCTCCCAAAGCACATTATACTTCAACTAGAAGCCCGGTGCACGAAATTCGTGCACGGCGGGGGGTTGTCCCTCAGCCCAGCCTGTACCCTCTCCAATCTGGGACTCCTGGAGGGATGTCCGACTGCCCGTTTAGGCCCGATCCCGGTGGGCAGTCGGACATCCCTCTCACAATCCAGGACTGCTGGCTCCCAACTGCTTGCCTGCCTGCCTTCCTGATTGCCCCTAACCGCTTCTGCCTGCCAGCCTGATCACCCCCTAACCACTCCGCTGCCAGCCTGGTTGATGCTTAACTGCTCCCCTGCCAGCCTATTTGCCCCCAACTTCCCTCCTCTGCCGGCCTGGTCACCCCTAACTGCCCTCTCCTGCAGGGTTGATCACCTCCAACTGCCCTCCCTTGCAAGCCTGGTCCCTCTCAACTGCCCTCCCTTGCAGGCCGGGTGCCTCCCAACTGCCCTCTCCTGCTGGCCATCTTGTAGTGGCCATCTTGTGTCCACATGGGGGCAGGATCTTTGACCACATGGGGGCAGCTATATTGTGTGTTGCAGTGATGACCAATCTGTATATTATTCTTTTATTAGATAGGATAGAGGCCTGGTGCACGGGTGGGGGCCAGCTGGTTTGCCCTGAAGGGTGTCCCGGGTCAGGGTGGGGTTCCCTTGGGGCGTGGAGCGGCCTGAGCGAGGGGCCTGTGGTGGTTTGCAGGCCGGCCACGCCCCCTGGCAACCCAAGGGGAGGCCCTGGTATCTGGGATTTATTTTCCTTCTACAATTGAAACTTTGTAGCCTGGAGCGGAGCCAAGCCTGCTGCTCCCTCCAAGGCCGGCAGCCATCTCTGTGGCAGTTAATTCACCTTCTACAACTGAAACTTTGTAGCCTTAAGCGGGTGAGCCCGGCCAGGGTATGCGGAAAGCTTTGCTTCCCCTGTTGCCGCTGGCAACCCTGGCCTGCTCTCTCAAGCTCCATTCTGCCGCCATTTGTTTGAATTTGTTTACCTTCTATAATTGAAACTTTGTAGCTTGGGTGGAGGCTTAGGCCTGCAACGGCTATGGAAAGCTTGGCTTGCTCTGTTACCTGGGAAACCTTGCTCACTGTGGCTGTAGCCATCTTGGATTGGGGTTAATTTGCATACGTGCCCTGATTGGCTGGTGGGCGTGGTTTATGTAGCAGAGTGATGGTTAATTTGCATATTACCATTTTATTAGAGAGGATTACCAGCAAAAATCACACTTCTTTGTATGCCTGAATTCCCACTCCCAGAGACTGTAAATTCTTTAAGGATGGGGGCAGTTCAATCAATATTCTTTGCACCAGAGCTACTGACAAACTATAGTTGCTTAAAATCCTACTGGTACTAAAAACTATAGTTGCTTACAATCCTAATGGATGGAAGGAAAGAAGCCAGCCAGAAATACTCCTGGAATATTGATCATGATGGGCCAGGTATCAAAATATTCATAGCCTGAGTGCTAGTGATTAGATAATTAGATGTTAGAAGTGTGATTCAAATCTCTAATTGTTAAAATATTTGATGAAGGTATTTATGAGTTCATTACCCCAGGATTGCACAGTAAAAAGAGCACAATATCTGTAGTCAGACAGGCCTGACTGGAATTTTTGCTCTACTACTGCCAGCTGTGTAACCCTGGACCTATCATTTAGCCTCTGTGAGGTTCAGTTTTGAAGTTGGAGATAATACCAATCTCATAGAGTTGTTATGAAGGGCATAATATACAGCAAGTGCCAAACATTCAATAAATGCTAGTTTCTTTCCATTTTCTACTTCCATTTTCCCCATAAGTCAGGGACTGGGGGCCTTGTGGGATAACCATACCATTAGCAGCAACTTCCCCAGGAGTGTTTCATGAACTTCTTTCAGAAGCCTGAAGGCTCCATGGCTGTGTGATGCCACCTTGTATGACAAACAGGCTGATACTCCAACATATAAGAGGAACATAAGCTTGGCACTCTGAATCTGCCTCAAACTAGGCTGTGGCCCCAATCAAAAGATCAAAACTACTAATGTGGGATCCCAGTACTAGTTACCATCAGAACAAAGTCAAACAGGACAGCATTTAAAAGTTTTCAGTGTACCTGGTAAGCCATTTCCCTTGTTCCCATTCTAAAGCTTTACAAAAGAAGGGGAGACTGCTTACTGACACCTGAGCTGGCAAATGCCCAAATTCTACATCTGAGCACACATGTCCAAAGCAAAGAGCTCTACACTATAGCCAAACCCCAACCAACCTCAAATGTGGCCACAATGATAGCACACCACTACTGGCTGGAGATCAGGATAGAGTGCATGGCCAGGAAGCTTCCAGCGGTCACCAACCAGTGGTCCACAGACCACTGGTGATCCATGAGGTCTGAAAGGTTGGCGACTGCTGGTTAAGCAATAACTGAAGCTTAAAACAGAAGCAAAGGAAATGAAAGAGAGAAGTTCCTGACCCAATAACAGATCTTATTAGCTAGAACCAGGAATAGAGAAGAGAATTTCTCTATGACAATGAACTACAGACCATAAACCTTGAGGCAGATCACAGAAAACCATTCCACAAAAACCTATCTCACGTCTACAGACACAACCTCCTCTCTTCAGCTGACCTTGCTGTCGGTGCCCCCACAAAGTGGGAGAAAGGTCCTACTTAATCCAACTGGTTAAACCTCTTGATGGTGCACACTGACTCTACTCTTATCACTTATTTCCAGGGCCAGAAAGGGAAATTTACAAAAATGCAGAAACATATCAGTGACCTCCTTCATTTCTAAAAGAAGCATTGGCTAGGCAGTAAAACTTTCCTTTTGTATAATCAACAGGATAAGGATTAGTTTTATGCCTTTAACAGGCTAATATATTGACAACAAGCCCCAGAAAGAGGCTGTACAGCTCTAAGAAAAAAAGAAAAAAAGCCTATACCTGCGATTAGAAACAAAAACAAACCAAAAAAGAAGGTACCGACAGGCAAAACTCTACGATGCCCTGCTTCGCTCGTTTGGTGAGAGGAAGTGGGTGAAAGAAGAGCAGGAGGGACGCCACTAGGGCTGACTTGTTATTTTTGTTTTGTTTTAAAGTCACTGGGCTCTTCCTTCTACTGACATGTGAAGACATTCATCACTGTCTCCTTGTTGTCTTCAGAAATGTTTGGAACATAGGCAGATTATTTTTTTAAACGCAGCAGTAGCTGCTTGGAAATTAGGCAGGTTGCCTGTGGGCACATCCTATATAATAAAAACCTAATATGCAAATCTACCGAACAGTGGAATGACCAGTAGCTATGACGTGCACTGATCACCAGGGGGCAGATGCTCAACACAGGAGCTGCCCCCAGCCCACAGGCCCCAGGCCAGCCAAGGCGGGTGCCAGCAGGGGGGCAGGGAGGGAGCCCAATCGCCCTGCCCGTTGCCCCACAGATTGGTCCTGATCACCAGCCAGGCCTAGGGACCCTACCCGTGCACTAATTTCATGCACCGGGCCTCTAGTAGTTAAATAAGTGACTAGTAAACATTCTCTGGCTGATTCCTGAATAAATCATGCTCCAGACCAAGTACTCCACTGTATACAGTCTTCAAGCAGAAAATACAAGGCAGGGGGAGCAACAATGGCTCAAGGAAATAAGACTTAATTTTTCACTAACCAGGTCCAGACTACCACACGCATCTTGATCAGGCAGAGCTCCCTGGGCTCAGTGCTATCCAGGGTTATCTAAAAAGCATTACAAACTAGTAGTAAAGAAAAAAAACAGGGAGAGGCTGATTGAGGCACAACAATTATTCTGCTCCTAAAAACTAGATCCTTCTACCTATCTCCTTTCCAAATCTTATTATTTCTCCTCCTTTATGTGTCCCTCTATTCTCCTTCACAAGAAAAATAATTCTACTATAGAATTCTATGTTGTTTTCTTCCTCTTTTGCTTTTAAAAGAAGAAACTTAGTGGAAATCAAGTTAATCATTATTAACTAAAGCCTTGTCCTTGTTATGGGAAAGGTTAAAGTGTACACAGCTACTAGTCCAATTAGAGTGGAGAAAACTAATCAGCATTAGTTTTTTATTCTTTCTCTCCAGCCATTAAATACTATGGCTTCAATCAACTAGTTTCAGGGAAAGCAAAGAAGACAGCAGGCAAATGACATAATCAGATTTAGCCACTTATCCTGAGAAATTAGGGCTTTATCAGCTCCATTAATCACCCAAAAAAGTATTTGGGCAACATTAGATGGGTGCCATCCCAAATGATCAGATCTTTGATTTGCAAACATGATGTGGCTTAATAACAAAACACAGAAATAGATATCTACAGCCTAAAATAATTCCATTTAACAGGTTTAACAATATGTAGCACACACTCTCCAGCTGACAGAAACACCCCTCAATGACAGGTAGCAAATCCTCAACATCTCCACAGATCACTTAGCAGCTGGAGGGCTATGGCTAACCCTGGAAGGTGAATTCAGAATAGAATGGAAACTCAGTACTAGACTTGTTTTTCAGAAAAGGGAAGTATGAATCTCACTGAATTCGAGGTTCAGATCAAAACCAGAAGTTGTGCTGCATTAAGAAAAACACTGGCCTACAACTACAAGGAAGTTATTTGGAGGAACGGGATGAAAAGCAGTTAGTTAAGATTTAACTTGCCTATGTTGTTTTCTTTACTAAAATCAGCCCCCAGGAGAAATATACCCTTGTTTGGGCCTTGTTGATGGTACTTTCCCCTCCATCAATTCATCTCTTCCTACCCCCTCCCCAGAAATAGGATTATAGGTCAAGTCATCTGAAAGCCTCCCCAGAAAACTGTGTTTCAAAGGGAAGGCTCCATGGGAAGAACAACAGAGAAAGAAGTCTTTGGTAATGTTCATCCAAACCAGTTTTTATTATCTTTCAATGGATAAGAACTCCTCAACTAGCAGAGTAAATTCATTCACAAAAAGGTAATAAAATGAAATAAACACTTTATTTAATTTCTTTTTAATTTCTTATCTGCCTCCAAATCTATTTCATTAGGAATTTACAGCATCCTACTGTCACATAACCGTGGTTTCTATTTTCTTGATTAAACTGTAGCTCTACTGTAATGGAGGTAAAGGCTTAATTTAGAAGTACAGGATTATCCTAATTTATACAATAGTAGTAAACATCCTAATTACCACATTTTGAGCATTTTATAATACATTGTGTCCTTTTGCTTCATATTTCCCCACTTGGACTGCAAAGCTTGAACCTAGGTCTTCTACTTTTCTTATAATATCCATAGTGCCCACCACTGGGATAGGCACAAAGCAATTCATGACAGATCTGTGTTTTTTTGCACAAGCCAGGCCCTAACTGTTCTATATAAAACTAAACATACTTTGAGTGCCAATCCTGTGTAAGGCATTCTAATATTTGTCACAAAGTAATAAGAGAAATACGTGCTATACCACACAACCAGAGCAGGCCTTTTATCCTCCCAGCCTAACGCATTTCACCTTGAGGCCAAGACTCTCTGTCATTCTCTAACCGCCATCTGTTTAATTACATGCTTTTAATTCTCTATCAAATGAAATTTTTGTGTGAAAGTAATTTAAGCACAGTTGAAATATCACTCAAAATGATGTTACCATGTGGCCCAACCATAAATATGGTTTCCACTCATAAACACCTACACGTCACAACCAGAGAATTAGATTCCAGATTTTCAAAATTCTAAATTTTATATGCATAAAATAGAATTTGATTCCTTTGTGTTGATGACTGCACTCATTAATTTGCTTTAAAATAATAATCCTCAAACACATTTTCAGCAGCTGCCTTAAAGAAAATTGCTAACCCCTGCTAATTTTGATAAGACCAGTAGCCAAAGCACTCCTGACTTTCCATTTAATCCCACTTTATCTCACCCCGGAGCCCCCTCACCACACAGCCCAGCCCAGCACTGGGGAGACCACCATGCGCTGTGGGGCCGGTCCAGCCGGTGCTTCCGGGGGCCGTCCTTCGGGCCCAGGCCTGCACTCAGCAGCTCTAGGGGCGGCTCACCCTCTCTTCCGACGGGTCCGGCTTCCCCGCCGCCTACGCGCCCTGACCGCGGCGTCAGGCACTGTCCTGCACTTGCGCGTGGTCCGTGCATTCCTCGTTTTGTTACGGGATTTTGGGTGTCAGCTCTGGTCTGTACCCGCTCTGGCCTCAGCTCCCCGGGGCCCGGGCCCTGGGAGGGTCTGCTCAGGGCCTGCTGGCCGGGGGGCCGGGGGGTCGGCACCGGACCGGACTGAGGCCTCAGCGGGCGTTCTGGTGACACAGGCCGGAGGGCGGGAGCTCGGTGCGGTGAGGGCGCCGCGGACTGACCCCCGGGGGCCGGGGCCGGCTCACCTGTGCGCGCAGGACGCCGCCCGGACGCGGCGCCGAAGAGCAGGCCGCGGTAGCGCCGGAAAGCCTCGTCCAGGACGGAGCAGCCCGGCTGCGCGGCCGAGCGGTCGTGGTAGCGGAACCGGAAGCTGCGCGGGGAGACGGGGTAGCGGCGGTCGGAGGCCTGGACGGACTGGGGCCAAGGCCACAGGCCCGCGGCCGGCCCGGCGCTCGCCGCCGCCAGCAGCAGCGACAGCCAGAGCCGGGAGCCCGCCATGGGCGCCGCCTGGTCCCCGCGGGCCGGCCCGTGACCGCCGTCAGGTGAGCGGCGCCCGCGTGACGACCGGCGTGACGACCAGCGTGCCACGTGACCGGGTGCGGCCCGAAGCCCAGCCGCGGCCCGAAGCCCAGCCCCGGCCCTCTCCTCTCCGGCGGCCCGCGCCGCCCCACAGGGCCGGGCCGGAGGCAGCGGCGGGAGGTCCTGCCTGGGGCCTCCCGGGCCGAACCCGAAGGGGCGTGGGAGTGCCGGGGAGCGGAGAGGGACTGGAGCCGCAGACTGCGGCTGGGATGCTGGGGGGCTGGGGGGCTGGGGGCTGGGGGGCTGGGGGGCTGGGGCCTGGGGGGCTGGGATGCTGGGGGGCGGGGGGCTGGGGGGCTGGGGGGCTGGGGGGCGGGGGGCTGGGGGGCTGGGGGGCGGGGGGCTGGGGGGCTGGGGGGCGGGGGTTGGGGGGCTGGGATGCTGGGGACTGGGGACTGGGATGCTGGGGGGCTGGGGAGGCAGTAGGAGCGGCCCTTCTGGACGAGGACCTGAGGTCACAGACACAGGGTCTGCTGCGGCTCGGGGCGGGGGGTGTTCAGGGCCCGCTGGAGGGGCTGCAGTTCCGCCTCTCCGGCTCTTCCTGACGGCGGATAGTCTCCGAGCAGCTTCCCCGCACACGCCTCCCTCCAGCCCCAGCTTCCCGCGGGGCCTGTGCTCCCTGCAGTGGTAAGACCACGGTTGAACTTGAGGTTCCATGTGCAGAACGCCCAGAGATCAGACGGGCCTGGCCCCACAGGAGCTTGTATAGAAGTCCAAGGCCAGGACCTGATTCTGTGTGCGATCGAAAACCACCCCGATATCTGCATTTTAGAAATCTCATGTTCGGTAGTTGGATGAATAAGGATCCAGTTAGGTTCTTTTTAAACTTGTACATGGAGAGCTTGAATTATAGCAGTGGGGAAGGAAGAGAGCTACAGACCCAGGAAATAGTGGGTATTCAGAAGCACAGGGCTTAATGTAGAGAGGTTTGAGGGCTGGTCAATGAGGACCCACAGAGACTTGAGTCAGGGACACTGTCTTCCCTTTTCACCATTATATTATCAGAGTTTGGTTGAGTCACAGACTAAAAAAGGAGAATAAAATAATGCTATTGTGTGGCATTATTTGGTTGGTACATAAGTTTTTTAAATCATAAAATTTTATTTTAGTATTAGAAAAGGTGTGAAGATCAGGAAAATGAACCTTTCAAAATAAAGGGCTCAGATGAACAACTATATGCCAACAAGCTGGACAATCTGGAGGAAATGGACAAATTCCTAGCAAAATAGTCTTCCAAAACTGAATCAGGAAGAATCAGAAAACCTGAATAGTCAATAATAATGAAATTGAAGCAGTAATAAAACAAAACAAAACAAAAACTTCCAGCAAACAAAAGCCTGATCCAGATGGCTTCACAGTGGAGTTTTACCAAACATTCAAAGAACAGCTACACTCCTCAAACTATTCCAAAAAAAAAAAAAAAATCCAAGAGGGAGGAACACTTCCCAGCTCTTTTTATGAGACCAGCATTATCCTAATTCCAAAACCAGATAAAGACACGACAAAGAAAGAGAATTACAGCCCAATATCCCTGATGAACATAGATGCTAAAATCCTCAATAAGCCCATCAGAGAAAGATAAGTATCACATGATCTCACTCATATGTGGAATCTAATGAACAAAATAAACTGATGAATAAAATAGATCCGAAATAGAAGCATGGGACAGATGGTCAAATCTCAGAGGGAAGGCAGGAGTGGGTTGGAAGAAATTAACCGAAGAACTTTTATGCATATATGCATAACTCATGGACACAGGCAATAGTGTGGTGAAGGCCTCAGGCGGGGGTTGGGGGGCTGGTGCGGGCTAGTAAGGATCAATGGGGAAAAAAAGAGGACATATGTAATACCTTTAACAATAAAGATAGATAGATAGATAGATAGATAGATAGATAGATAAATGGCTCAGCCCAGCTGGTGTAGTACAGTGGTTGGGCGACAATCTATTAACCAGGAGGTCACTATGTGAATCCTGGTCAAGGCACATGCCTGGGTTTTGGGCCCGATATCCAGAAGGAGGTGTGCAGGAGGCAGCTAATCAATGATTCTCTCTTATCATTGATGTTTCTATCTCTCTCTCCCTCTCCTTCTCTAAAATCAATAAAAGTATCTTCTATAATAATAATAAAAGCATAATATGCTAATTAGACCAGACATCCTTCTGGATGAAGCTGGGGCTGTGAGGGAAGCCTGGGTCCCAGGTGCTGGAGGGAAGCCAGTGCCAGCAGCTGGGGGGAAAGAAGGCTTATTCTTGCACGAATTTCGTGCATTGGGCCTCTAGTATTTAATAAAATTAAAAAAAACACACAAAGGGCTCGCCTACACTAATAAGTGTCTGGGTACTCCACCAGTTGTTTTTGCTCAGTGTTTAGAGCGTTGGCCTGCAGACTGAAGGGTCCTGGGTTCAATTCCATTCCCAGTCAAGAGCATGTACCTTGTTGCAGGCTCAATCCCCAGCCCTGGTTAGGTTATGTGTGGGAGGTAACCAATTTATGTGTCTCTCTCACATCTGTGTTTCTCTCTCTCTCTCTCTCTCTCTCTCTCTCTCTCTCTCTCTCTCTCTCTCTCCTTCCCTCCCTCCCTCCCTCCTGTCTCCTTCCCCTCAACTCTCTCTAAAAAAATCAATGGGAAAAATATCCTCGGGTGAGGAATAACAATCCTATATAATAAAGAGGTAATATGCAAATTGACCCTCACATCCTCACAAGATGTCTGCCTATGACCAGGCCAGCAGGGGGGTTAGTGAGGGACGACCAAACGACTAAACAGCAGGCTGCATGGAGTGGCCAAGCTGGAAGGGGGGCCAGTTTGGGGCAACCAGGCCAGCAGGGGGGCATTTGAGGGTGACCAGGTCAGCAGGGGGGGGCAGTTAGGGGCGACCAGGCCGGCACAGGGGGGCAGTTGGGGACAACCAGACCAGCATGGAGGCAGTTGGGGGTGATTAAGCTGGCAGGGGTGGCAGTGAGGGGCAACTAGGCCAGCGGGGGTGCAGTTGGGGGTGACCAGACTGGCAGGGAGGGGGCAGTTGGGGGAGACCTGGCCAGCAGCGGGGGGCAGATAGGGGCAACCAGGCCAGCAGGGGGGGCAGTTAGGGGCGATCAGGCCAGCACACAGAGGCAGTGAGGGGCAATCAGGCCGGCAGGGGGTGGGCAGTTAGGGGCAACCAGGCAGGCAGGCAGGTGAACGATTAGGAGCCAGCAGTCCAGGATTGTGCAAGGGATGTCCGACTGCCAGTTTAGGCCCGATCCCTGGGATCGGGCATCTCCCAAGGGGTCCCGGATTGGAGAGGGTGCAGGCTGGGCTGAGGGGACTCCCCCGTGCATGAATTTCATGCATAGGGCCTCTAGTAATAGTAATAATAATAAAATAAAGGGCTCTTTAAAATCATGGTAATTTGCCCTAGCCAGTTTGGCTCAGCAGATAGAACGGTGGCCCATGGACTGAAGAGTCCCAGGTTCCATTCCGGTCAAGAGCATATACCTTGGTTGCAGGCTCCATTCCCAGCCCCGGTTGTGGCATATGCGGGAGGCAACCAATCAATGTGTGTCTCTCACATTGATGTCTCTTCCCCTCCCTTCCACTTGCTTTAAAAATCAATGGAAAAAGATCATTGGGTGAGGATTAATGAACAAACAAACAAACAAAATTATGGTAATTTATATAGGGTGGGGCAAAAGTAGGCTTACATTGTTTGTATGGAAAATAATACAACAGTCCATATACACTGAGTGGCCAGATTATTATGATCTCTGAATGCATAATAATCTGGCCACTCAGTGGTGTGTGTATGTGTATGTGTGTGTGTGTGTGTGTGTGTGTGTGTGTGTGTGTATTAGAGTCCGGTGCATGAATTCGTGCATGGGTGGGGTCCGGCCAGCCTGGCCAGGGGGAGGGTACATGGGCGGTTGGCTGGCCTGCCTGCTGGTCGAACTCCTGGTTGAGGGGACAATATGCATATTAGCCTTTTATTATATAGGATATACACTGAGTGGCCAGATTATTATGCTTTCAGAGATCATAATACCGTATTTTCCGGCATATAAGATGACTGGGTGTATAAGACGACCCC
Source organism: Cnephaeus nilssonii (assembly GCF_951640355.1). Taxonomy (NCBI): domain Eukaryota; kingdom Metazoa; phylum Chordata; class Mammalia; order Chiroptera; family Vespertilionidae; genus Cnephaeus; species Cnephaeus nilssonii. The sequence continues at coordinate 2,096,302 of NC_137072.1, read as the reverse complement.
CAACTTTTCCAGTTAAAATATAGAGTTTGGGATATACCCGCCCTATAAGATGACACCTGGCGTATAAGACGACCCCCGACTTTTGGGAAGATTTTCCTGGGTTAAAAAGTCGTCTTACACACCGGAAAATATGATAATCTGGCCACTCAGTGTATATAAAAGCCTAAGTGACCGAACAACTGAGTGACTGAACGACCGGTTGACTGGTCGCTCTGATGTGCACTGACCACCAGGGGGCAGACACTCAATGCAGGAGCTGCCCCCTGGTGGTCAGTGCGCTCCCACAGCCAACCTCCTGCGGCCCCTGCCTCCCGGCCAACCTCCCACTGCCCCGATCGGCCCCAATTGCTGGCCAGGTTGAGGGACACTACCCATGCACAAATTCGTGCACCGGGCCTCTAGTTAGTAAATAATAATACAAGAATAAACTCTCTCTTTCACATATTCACAAGTGTAAACTGATTTTCCCCTTCCCCTGTATTTAGATATTTAGCTACTCATTTTAATAGTTATATGTACACTAGAGGCCTGGTGCACAAAATTTGTGCACGGTGGCGGGGGCGGGGGGAGATGTCCCTCAGCCCAGCCTGCACCCTCTCCAATCTGGGACCCCTTGAGGGATGTCCAAATGCCCGTTTAGGCCCGATCCCAGCGGTCATTCGGACATCCCTCTCACAATCCAGGACTGCTGGCTCCCAACCGCTCGCCTGCCTGCCTGCCTGATTGCCCCTAACCACTCCCCTGCCAGCCTGATTGACACCTAACTGCTCCCTTGCTGGCCCCATTGCCCCTAACTGCCTTCCCCTGCAGGCCTGGTCCCCCCCAACTGTCCTCCCCTGCAGGCCTGGTCACTCCCAACTGCCCTCCCCTGCATGCCTGGTCACCCCTAACTGCCCTCCCCTGCAGGCCTGCTCACCCCTAACCATCCTCCCCTGCAGGCCTGATCACCCACAACTGCCCTCCCATACCGGCCATCTTGTGGTGGCCATCTTGTGTCCACATGGGGGTGGCCATCTTATATGTTGGAGTGATGGTCAATTTGCATATTATCTCTTTATTATATAGGCTGACTCATAATGGGAAATCAGATAAAGAAACATCATCTCTCACTGCTGTAGATTCCAAGAATTCATCAAATTTCTCTTAGAGGGTTGATTATACTAAGATGGAGCTTATAGCAAAAAAAAAAAAATTTAAAAAAATGGAAATTCAATCTCACAAACATAGTTTCAATGCTCAGATTGCATTTTACACTAGTACCTACCTTTCTTTTTTTTTCCATTTTAAATTTCTTTATTGATTAAGGTGTCACATATTTGTCCTCATCTCCCCCTTCCCATCCCACACCCCTCCCCATGGATGCCCCAACCCCCTGTTGAACTTAACCATTGGTTAGGCTCATATGCGTGCACACAAGACCTTTGGTTGATCTCTCCCCCCTCCCCCAACCCTCCCCTATCCTCCCTCTGAGGCCCGATAGTCCGATTGATGCCTCCTTGTTTCTGGTTCTGTTCTTGTTCATCAGTCTATGTTGTTCATCATTTCCCCTAGATGAGCGAAATCATGTGTCACTAGAGATATACTTATAAGAATTGAATGTGAGACGAGCAATAATAGTTATGCTGACAGGCAAATGAATCAGTCTGTAGTGAGTTTCTTTCTGGACCAACAGTTCTTTTGAGGCCCAATATCAATGTCCACCAGTTCCTTATGAATACATGTCGGCACTGACCCCTCAGCTCTGGATGGTGGACAAATGGTGGTAATGCAGGTCCGACTCCCTCTGGTTTGGTCTCGGCCGGACCCAGGGGCACGGCTTCACCCAGATCCAGGGGCCCACGGCCTCACCCGGACCCGGGACCCAGCCTCACCCGGTGGCAGGGGCACACGGCCTCGCCTGGACCCTGGATCTAGCTTCATCCGGACCCAGGGGCACTTGGCCTCACCAGGACCCAGGGGCGCGTGGCCTCTCCCAGACCCAGGGTCGCGTGGCCTCACCCGGATCCAGGGGCCCACGGCCTCACCTGGACCCGGGGCCCAGGCTAACCCGGATCCAGGGGCCCACGGCCTCACCCGGACCCGGGACACAGGCTCACCCGGATACAGGGGCCTACGGCCTCACCCGGACCCGGGACCCAGCCTCACCTGGAACCAGGGGCACACGGCCTCGCCCAGACCCAGGATTCAGCTTCACCTGGACCCAGGGGCGCGTGGCCTCTCCCAGACCCAGGGTCGCGTGGCCTCACCCGGATCCAGGGGCCCACGGCCTCACCCGGACCCGGGACCCAGGCTCACCCGGATCCAGGGGCCCACGGCCTCACCCGGACCCGGGACCCAGGCTCACCCGGATCCAGGGGCCCACGGCCTCACCCGGACCTGGGGCCAGGCTCACCCGGATCCAGGGGCCCACGGTCTCACCCGGACCCGGGACCCAGGCTCACCCGGATCCAGGGGCCTACGGCCTCACCCGGACCCGGGACCCAGCCTCATCCGGATCCAGGGGCACACGGCCTCGCCCAGACCCAGGGGCGCGTGGCCTCTCCCGGGCCTGGGTCCCAGCCTCACCCGGATCCAGGGGCACACGGCCTCGCCCGGACCCGGGATCTAGCTTCCCCCGGACCCAGGGGCACGTGGCCTCACCCGGACCCAGGGTCGCGTGGCCTCACCCGGATCCAGGGGCCCACGGCCTCACCCGGACCCGGGACCCAGGCTCACCCGGATCCAGGGGCCCATGGCCTCACCCGGACCCGGGACCCAGGCTCACCCGGATCCAGGGGCCCACGGCTTCACCCGGACCCGGGAACCAGGCTCACCCGGATCCAGGGGCCCACGGCCTCACCCGGACCCGGGACCCAGCCTCACCCGGATCCAGGGGCACACGGCCTCGCCCAGACCCAGGATTCAGCTTCACCTGGACCCAGGGGCGCATGGCCTCACCCGGACCCAGGGGCGCGTGGCCTCACCTGGACCCAGGGGCGCGTGGCCTCTCCCGGGCCTGGGACTCAGCCTCACCCGGATCCAGGGGCACACGGCCTCACCCGGACCCGGGACCCAGGCTCACCCGGATCCAGGGGCCCACGGCCTCACCCGGACCCAGGATTCAGCTTTACCTGGACCCAGGGGCGCATGGCCTCACCTGGACCCAGGGGCGCGTGGCCTCTCCCGGGCCTGGGACTCAGCCTCACCCGGATCCAGGGGCACACGGCCTCGCTCGGACCCGGGACCCAGGCTCACCCGGATCCAGGGGCACATGGCCTCACCCAGACCCAGGATTCAGCTTTACCTGGACCCAGGGGCGCATGGCCTCACCCGGACCCAGGGGCGCATGGCCTCTCCCGGGCCTGGGTTCCAGCCTCACCCGGATCCAGGGGCACATGGCCTCGCCCGGACCCGGGATCTAGCTTCCCCCGGACCCCGGGGCACGTGGCCTATCCCAGACCCAGGGTCGCGTGGCCTCACCCGGATCCAGGGGCCCACGGCCTCACCCGGACCCGGGACCCAGCCTCACCCGGATCCAGGGGCACACGGCCTCGCCCAGACCCAGGATTCAGCTTCACCTGGACCCAGGGGCGCATGGCCTCGCCCGGACCCAGGGGCGCGTGGCCTCACCCGGACCCGGGCTCCAGCCTCACCCTGACCCAGTTCCCAGCCTCACCCGGACCCAGGGGCGCGCGGCTTCACCCGGATCTGGGACCCAGCGGGGTTTCGTCTTCTTGATCCCAATTCCTGTTGGTCAATTCCCTCTCAGCAATTCCTTCGGCCATTTTCTCAGAGCTCCAGGGCAGCCACCGCAGAACTCGTTGGGCGGCGGGCTCGGCGAAGCTCCGGTGTGCCTGGTGCGCGGCGGCGGCCTGGTCCGGGGTGGCTGCGTCGGCCCTTGGGTCTGCAGCGGTGGCCGGTCGCCGAGCGTGTGCACCTGGCCGCTTCCGGGGCGTTGAGATTCTTGAAGGACTCGGAGGTCAGCAAGCGCGTAGTCTCCCACCCCATGTCTCCCAGGGGTTCGTCTGTCCGTGCTCGGCAGCGAGTGGGGCCTTCCCCTCAGCCGGAGACCGCTGGGGGAACTGCGCCTAGCACGTTCCAGGCCCATTGTGTGCCTGAGCCGTAGTTTTTAAAGTGTGGTCTTTGGGTCATCGGCATCAGCTTCATCCCGCGTACCCCTCTCTTTTATTCTAGTTGTAGAGCATCTGCTCAGTCAGCCCTCCGGTGGTTCTGGATGGTGTCTGCTCTGCTCTCCCGTCGTAGTCTCAAAATTGTTGTGGTAGGCAGCAATCAGGCTTCTGCCCTATGCCTCCATCTTGGTCCTTGTTTGTATAGTTAAGTCTTGATTGTTGTTGGTGTCACTGGGAGGAATTGTCCTCCAGGCCACTTGGCTCTGCGGACCCTCTGTGTCTATAAAGGAAGAGTTGCTGTGCGGGAGACACGTTTATGGGCCGGGTCTTTGTGCAGCAAGGCTTTGGCGCTCACTGCGTCTGCCTCTTGAATGTGTCCCTTATGCGAGTGGTTGAAATCTGGTGTCATCTCACACCGACCACTAGATGCCTTCGTTTCTGGGTCTCCAATGGAGTGTAGGTCAGCTACTGCCTGTGGCCCCTCAGCATGAATTACAGCATCCCTTATATTCGTGACCTGTTTCGGTGTCTTCCCCTTTTGGCTGCCTCCCTATCGCTCAGCTTCCCCAATCTCCCTAGGTGGTCGCTCTTGATACCCCCCTTTGTGGGCTGAGTGCAAAGTCTTGGTGTTGTTAAGCCTTGATTGCTGTTGGTACACTGGGAGGATGTGACCTCCAGTCCAATTGGCTGTGAGGATCAGCTGTGTCTATGCCGGGAGACAGCCCCATTCAACTAGACTTGCAAAATTGTAAAAGCCTCTGTGTTCAGCTTGGATGGGGCGGAGTTACAGGGCGGAGCCTACCGCCTTGGCTTCCCGTCAGCCCCGCCCTATGAGGTTCCTGTGTCCCTCTGTACTCCCAGCAAACACCTCTGAGAGAAAAGCGCCCTGGAGTTTCGCGCGCTGCCAAACAGTCTAGTCTCTCCCCCAATGAATCTGGATTCCCAGATTCTCGCCTGGAACTGGGTTTCCGTGTAGTCAGAACTGGGGCTCACCGCAGTCTGGCGCTTTTGTCTCCTTCCCACCAGGGCGACTCAGCGGCACAGTCAACAGCCCATCCTCCACGCACAATCCCGTGCGCGCCTCCGGTGCTCTGCTCTTCGCCGCCTCTCTGCACCTCTGCCCCACAGCCCAGCTTTCCCCAGCATGAGCCTGGCTTCCCCGGGTCTCTCCCAGAACTGGGGTTCAGTGCAGTTGGAACTGGGGTTCAGCACGGTCAGGAGCTTTTGTCTCCCTCCCGCTAGGGCAATCCAGCGGCACAGGCAACAGTCCCTCCTCTGCGCACATTCCCGTGCGCGGCTCTGGCGCAACTCCTCTGTGCTTCCGCCCCACAGCCCAGACTCCCCCAGCCTGAGCCCGGCTTCCCAGGGTTTCGCCTGGAACTGGGGTTCAGTGCAGTCGGAGCTGGGGTTCAGCACAATCTGGCGCTTTTATCTCCTTCCCGCCAGAGAACGCCAGCCAGGCCGTCAGCCGCCCCTTCCTCTCTGGCTCCGTCTTCCCCGCACGCGCCCGGGCTCGTGTCTCCGCCCGTGTCTCCATACCTCAAGCTTTTACGGCTTCTCTGATTTTCCTTGTGGTTTTCTCTTTCCTTCTAGTTGTGGGCATTTCAGTCAGCCAGCTTTTCTGTGGTTCTGGATGATGTCCGTTTTGACTTTTAGTTGTGTTTTTGAAATTGTTGTGCCAGGCTGTAGGTTAGGTGTTTAACCTATGCCGCCATCTTGGTTTCCAAGTTTAGGTAACACCCATCACCTCATATAATACAAAAATATAAGAATATATTTTTTTCTGTGTGATGAGCATTGTTAGGACCTACCCTTTTAACAACTTTCCTATACATCATACAACAGTGTTAGCTATAGTCACCGTGCTGTACATTATAACTGCAAGTTTGTGCCTTTTAACCACTTTCTTCTATCCCCCCTCTCCAGCACCATAATATTTTTTTAAAGCTGAATAATAATAACAATAATGATAAACAAAATTTATTGTGTACTTAGCATGTGCCAGACACTATTAAAAGGACTCTATTATAAGCTAATTTATTTAAGCCTTACTATAACTTTATGATTGCTCTTATTATTTCCATTTTATAGATAAGGAAATCAGAATTGAGAGGTTAAATAACTCACCCAAGATTATATAGAGTTGGAATAGTGTAGCTATTCCATCGTCTATTTACCCAGTTCCCTATTAATGCACATTTACATTGATTCACATTTTTTCAGTTATAAACAATACTACAATGACAATTATAGAGGATATTGGTTGTTGTGACAGCATCTATTTTTATCCTGTCTCACCATTAATACCTCATTTTTCACTTGGAAATTTCATCCTTTAGTTTTGCAGCTTGGATGAAATTGACCATATCCCCAGGCCCTCCCTGGCTTAAACCATATAATCAGGGCTACTTTCCTCAACCCCAACGCTATAAACACTTAGAAGCACAGGATAAAAAATTTATATTCCCACCAATAATGTGTGAAAATATTAATTTCATTACTCTCCTCCAACTTTAGTGTTATCTCTTCATTGCTACTATTGATGCCTTGGATTTAATTTTTTTATTAAGATATTATATGTGTACATATCTTACCATTGCCCCCCCCCCCACTCCATACATGCCCTCACCCTCCAAAGTTTGGCATCCATTGGTTATGCTTATATGCATGCATACAAGTCCTTCGGTTGATCTCTTATCTCCCCCACCTCTCCCTAACCTTCCCACTTTAATTTGACAGTCTGTTTGATGCTTTACTGTCTCTGTAGCTATCTTTTTGTTCATCAGGTTATAATGTTCTTTATTATCCATAAATGAGTGAGATCATGTGGTATTTTTCTTTCATTGACTGGCTTATTTCACTTAGCATAATGTTCTCCAATTCCATCCAGGTTGCTGCAAATGGTAAGAAGTCCTTCTTTTTTATGGCAGCATAGTATTTCATTGTGTAGATGTACCATAGTTTTCTGATCCAGTCATCTGCTGATGGGAACCTAGGCTGTTTCCACAACTTAGCTATTGTAAATTGTGCTGCTATGAACATAGGGGTGCATATCTCCTTTCTGATTGGTGTTTCTTTTTTTTTTTATAGTTGATGGTGTGAAGTTTTATTTTTTTAAATTTCTTTATTGATTAAGGTATCACATATTTGTCCTCATCCCCCCCAATCCCATCCCACACCCCTCCCCATGCATGCCCCACCCCCCTATTGTCCTTAACCACTGGTTAGGCTCATATGCATGCACACAAGTCCCTTGGTTGATCTCTCCCCTTTACCCCCACCCTCCCCTACCCTCCCTCTGAGGCCCGACAGTCTGATCCATGCCTCCTTGTTTCTGGGTCTGTTCTTGTTCATCAGTCTATGTTGTTCATTATTTCCCCTAGATGAGTGAGATCATGTGCTATTAGAAATACACTTATAAGAACCGAAAATGAGACAAGCAATAATAGTTATGCTGAGAGGCAAATGAATCAGTTTGTAGTGAGTTTCCTTCTGGGCCAACAGTTCTTTTGAGACCCAATTTCAATGTCAAACAGTTCCTTATGTGTACATGTCAGCAATGACATTTCAGTTCTAGATGGTGGACAAATGGTGGTAATGCAGGTCCGACTCTCTCTGGTTTGGTCCTGGGCAACCTGCAGTGATGCACAGCTGCTAACTGCTAGTATGGCAAGGCGACGTCAACGTCTTCCATCTCTGGAGAGCTTCTTTTCTGTCTTCATGGCTGGAGTAGTCCTGTCGATTCCTCTCTGTTGCTGGAATCCACATGGTCTCGGAGTTGTTTTCTGAAAATATACAATCATATTCTCCACCAAAAGTTAATAAAGGAATATTTTCTATAAATTTGACTTGGGATCCTATTTCATTTTTTGCCCAAATGATTTTCCTCTGGCTTGTTTTGACACCTTGTGTGTTTTTCATGGGTGTCTTGCTTTTAGCCTTACAATTAATTTTCTAAAGTATTAATTTTCTAGATGTAATTTACTTACAGGATATTTTTCCTTACATGATATTCTTCTACTATCCCCCCTTTCTTGATTTAAATATTAGGAGGCTTTTGAAAATTTTATAATGTAGTCTTGATGGCTTTTAAATTTTAATTTTTTGCACTATAATGACTGTTTTAGGTTCATTACATGGTGCACAATTTTATCATGAGATGAACTACCATTAAAAATTTTAGTTAACACTTTAGGAACACCTTTTTGTCCAGTACAATTAATTTTTCTAGCATATTCGCTTGTTTCAACTAGCCAATTTAAATTTGCCTGAAAACTTGACTACTATTTTACTGTCCAATTGGTACTCTAACAACAATCTTATTTTACCCTGTAAATATTAGTGGAAACGATTATTTGCCTTCTTGAGTAGGTCCTGAGCATTCCTGGTGGTAGGCTGGATTTAGATATCATAAACCCACTTCCCCACACCATGGGTACAAGACAACTCAAACAATTCTTGTTGGAGTGAGAGGGCATCTGCTGTCGGCCACGTCTCTGTCAGTCACCTGGGTCCTGATTTGATCTGGGCATGGGAAGCACGAAGCAGCCATGGGGGCAGAAGACCTCCCTCAGAAGGGGCTAGGGTTCAGGCCCCTGCAATGTTGGGGGGGGGGGTGAGGATCTATGCCGCACCTCTGTTGACCCCCAAGTTCTCTCCTGATGGCCCCTCTGTGACTGTGCCTGTCTTAGGTTGTTCCTTCCCTGAGGAATCTTACCCGTCTATGGTTAACCAGCCATCCTCCGGGGCCAAGCAGGGTGACGTGAGGTTCAGTTTTGTCTCCTTGGTAGCCTATGCCCCCGTGGCCTCCATGCCCAGCACCTGCCTTGGGATCCCCTCTTCTGCTGGTGGGGCCCCAGCACTGATCACATATCTTGGGGAACCTGGGTTTTTCTCCAGGGAGGGCTCAGTTTGCCCCACTGGGCGAGAGACAGATCCATGGCACCAGTCATCACGAGACTTCAACCTCGACATGAACAGAGAGCTCATGCAACAGCTGTGAGCAATTGAATTGTGAGAAGAGGGTCCCTCTTGGCCTAAAGGGTAAGAGGGACCAATATAGAATGCTCAGGTACCTTCCCAGGAGGCCCTCTACACAATGAAAGGGATTAAATTCTTACATGTCCTTTTTAAATTGCTGCCAGACATTCAAAGAATCAGTTTGTTAGTTTGCTTGGGATAATTGTACATTATGCTGTTGTAATTCTAAAATATCAAGAGATGTGTTACGTTTGTCTCCAAGCACCAAACAGATGATTTTTTTTTTTTATTCCCAAGGGTGCGAGGAACTATTATAAGTACTGGGGGTGATCCAAATCTGGGAAGAATTTTAATGACAGTGTAGAATAATATCATGTAAGGATATTCTTTGTTCTAGTCCATGGCAATTCCCTTTCAAACTGGCTGTCCATTTCTTTTTATATAGACAAGGTCTTAGTTACATTTTCTGCACCTCTACCGGGAGCAAGTAGTGATAGTAGTGACACCCTTTCTTTGGTGTCCACACAAGCCAGAAACCTCTCTTTAATTTTACACACAAAGGGGCATTGTTTTGATTTTGTGTCATACAAAAGGGAAGCTGGGTGGAGACCCCTGTGTATTTATTTATACTTTCTTGCCCCACCCAAGGACCTCCTGGATGACCAAGGTGTTTGGTATTATTGGTAACTACATTAGTCAGGGGATCAGCCCACGTAAGGGGTCTTACCCATGAAGGGTCAGGAGCATAAGTCCAAAATACTTACCCTCTTGTCCCAGATAAAATTACCGTACATCTGATGATTGCTAGCGTGGCTAGAAAGGCATACTCAGGCATTCTTGGGTTTCTGGTTACCTCACAATTTCTTCCCTGAGGTTTGACGTTCTGATTGATATTTCTCTGTTTCTGGATCTATTTTTCCCCCCATCAGTTTATGTTGTTCATTATATTCCACAAATGAGTGAGATCATGTGATATTTATCTTTCTCTGCCTGGCTTATTTCACTAAGCATAATGTTCTCCATCTCCATCCATATTGTTGCAAATGGTAAGAGCTCCTTCTTTTTTTACCACAGTGTAGTATTCCATTGTGTAGATGTACCACAGTTTTTTAATCCACTCATCTGCTGATGGGCACTTAGGCTGTTTCCAAATCTTAGCTATGGTGAATTGTGCTGCATATAGGGGTGCATATATCCTTTCTGATTGATGTTTCTAGTTTCTTGGGGTATATTCCTAGAAGTGGGATCACTGGGTCAAATGGGAGTTCCATTTTTAGTGTTTTTAAGGAAACTCCATACTGTTCTCCACAGTGGCTGCACCAGTCTGCATTCCCACCAGCAGTGCATGAGGGTTCCTTTTTCTCCACATCCTCGCCAGCACTTGTCATTTGTTGACTTGTTGATAATGGCCATTCTGACAGGTGTGAGATGGTACCGCATTGTCGTTTTGATTTGCATCTCTCTGATGATTAGTGACTTTGAGCAGGTTTTCATATGTCTCTTGGCCTTCCTTCTGTCTTCTTTCGAAAAGTGTCTATTTAGATCAGTTGCCCATTTTTTTATTGGGTTGTTTATCTTCCTTTTGTTAAGCTGCATGAGTTCCCTGTAAATGTTGGAGATTAAACCCTTATCGTTGACATCATTGGCAAATATGTTCTCCTATGCAGTCGGCTTTCTTGTTGTTTTATTAATGGTTTCCGTTGCTGTGCAAAAGTTTTTATTTTGATGTAGTCCCATTTGTTTATTTTCTCTTTAGCTTCCATTGCCCTAGGAGCAGTATCAGCGAAGAAATTCTTTTGGCATATGTCAGAGATTTTTCTGCCTGTAGATTCCTCTAGTATTTTTATGGTTTTCTGTCTTATGTTTAAGTCCTTGATCCATTTTGAGTTTATTTTTGTGTATGGTGTAAGTTGGTGGTCTAGTTTCATTTTTTTGCATGTATCTGTCCAATTTTCCCAACACCATTTATTGAAGAGACTGTCTTGACTCCATTGTATGCTCATGCCTCCTTTGTCAAATATTAATTGAGCATAGTGATTTGGATCGATTTCTGGGATCTCTATTCTATTCCATTGATCTATATGTCTGTTCTTGTGCCAATACCAGGCTGTTTTGAGAACAGTAGCTTTGTAATATAGCTTGAAACCTTGTATTGAGATCCCTCCTACATTGTTCTTCTTTCTCAGGATGGCTGTAGCTATTCGGGGTCTTTTTTTATTCCAGATGAATTTTTGGAAAGTTCGTTCTAGGTCTGTGAAGTATGCCATTGGTATTTTAATGGGAAGTGCATTGAAATTATAGATTGCTTTGGGTAGTATGGACATTTTGATGATGTTGATTCTACCAATCCATGAACATGGTATGTTCTTTCATCTGTTTATGTCTTCCTCTATCTCTTTTTTCAGTGTTGTGTAGTTTTCCACGATTAGGTCTTTTACCTCCTTAGTTAAGTTTATTCCAAGGTATCTTAATTTTTTTGGTGTGATGGTAAATGGGATTGCTTTTTTAGTCTCTCTTTCTGTAAGTTTATTACTGGTGTATAGAAATGCCATAGATTTCTTAGCATTTATTTTGTATCCTGCTACTCTGCCGAATTCATTTATTAAGTCTAATAATTTTTTGATGGATTCTTTAGGGTTTTCTATGTACAGTATCATGTCATCTGCAAATAAGGACAGCTTTACTTGTTCTTTTCCAATTTGGATGCCTTTTATTTCTTCTTCTTGTCTGATTGCAATGGCTCGTATTTCCAACACTATGTTGAACAGGAGTGGTGAGAGTGGGCATCCCTATCTTGTTCCTGTTCTTAGGGGAAATGGTTTTAGTTTTTGCCCATTGAGTATGATGTTTGCTGTGGGTTTGTCATATATGGCTTTTATTATGTTGAGGTATAATCCTTCCATTCCCATCTTGCTGAGAGTTTTTATCAAGAAAGGGTGTTGGACTTTTGTCAAATGCTTTTTCTGCATCAATTGATATGACTATATGGTTTTTATCTCTCAATTTGTTTATGTGATGTATCACGTTTATTAATTTGCGAATACTGTACCATCCTTGCAGCCCAGGGATAAATCCTACTTGGTCATGGTGTATGATCTTTCTGATGCACTGCTGGAGCCGATTTGCTAGAATTTTGTTGAGGATTTTGGCATCTATGTTCATGAGGGATATTGGCCTGTAATTCTCTTTCATTGTGTTATCTTTATCTGGTTTTGGTATTAGGGTGATGCTGGCTTCATAGAAGGATCTTGGAAGTGTTCCTTCTTCTTGAATTTTCTGGAATAGTCTGAGGAAGATAGGTTTTAGCTCTTCCTTGAATGTTTTGTAAAACTCCCCTGTGAAGCCGTCTGGCCCCAGGCTTTTGTTTGCTGGAAGCTTTTTGATGACTGCTTCAATTTCTCCCATAGTTATCAGCCTATTGAGATTTTCAGTCTCTTCCTGAGTAAGTTTTGGAAAGTTGTGTTTTTCTAGGAATGTGTCCATTTCCTCCAGGTTGTCTAGTTTGTTGGAATAGAGTTGTTCATAGTATGTTTTGACAATCCTTTGTATTTCTGTGGGGTCTGTTTTTATTTCACCTCTTTCATTTCTGATTTTGTTTATTTGGGTCCTCTCTCTTTGCTTCTTGGTGAGCCTGGCTAGAGGTTCATCAATCTTGTTTATCCTTTCAAAGAACCAGCTCTTGGTTTTGTTGATCTTTTGTATTGTTTTTTTGGTCTCTATGTCATTCATTTCTACTCTGATCTTTATTATTTCCTTCCTTCTGCTCACTGTGGGCTTTTCTTGTTGCTCCCTTTCTAATTCTTTGAGTTGTTTAGTTAGATTATCTATTATCATTTTTTCTTGTTTTTTGAGGTAGGCCTGTAGAGCTATACACTTCCCTCTCAGGACTGCTTTCATTGTGTCCCATAGGATTTGCAATGTTGTGTTTTTATTGTCATTAGTCTCCAGGATGTTTTTAATTTCTTTTTTGATCTCATTGATAACCCAATCATTGTTTAGTAGCATGCTATTCAGTTTCCAAGTGTTTGAATTTTTTGGAATGTTTTTATTGTAGTTTATTTCTAATATTATGCCATTGTGGTCTGAGAAAATGCTTGATATGATTTCAATCTTTTTGAATTTGGGGAGACTTTGCTTGTTACCCAATATGTGGTCTATTTTTGAGAATGTCCCATGTGCACTTGAGAAGAACATATATTCCATGGCTTTGGGGTGAAATACTCTGAAGATGTCAATTAGGTCCATCTGATCTAGTGTGTCATTTAGAATTGCTGTTTCTTTGCTGATGTTTTGTCCAGAGGATTTATCCATTGATGTCAGTGGTGTATTAAAGTCCCCTACTATGATTGTATTGATGTCGATCTCTCCCTTGATATCTTCCAGGAGTTGTTTTTTTATGTATTTGGGTGCTCCTGCATTGGGTGCATATATGTTTACCAGAGTTATATCTTCTTGCTGGATTTCTCCCTTTAGTATTATGTAGTGGCCTTCCTTATCTCTTATTATGGCCTTTACTTTGAGGCCTATTTTATCTGATATAAGTATCGCAACCCCAGCTTTTTTCTCATTTCCATTTGCCTGAAAAATGTTTTTCCATCCCTTCACTCTCAGTCTGTGTGAATCTTTTGCTCTAAGGTGGGTCTCTTGTAGACAGCAAATATATGGGTCATGTTTTCTTATCCATTCAGCTACCCTATGTCTTTTGATTGGTGCATTTAATCAATTTACATTTAATGTTGTTATTGATAATTACCAGTTTGTTGACATATTTTTCCTTAGTGTTTGTTTTTCTTCATGCCTTTCTCTTTCTTCCTTTTACAGTAGTCCCTTTAGCATTTCTTGCATTACTGGCTTGGTAGTGATGAACTCTCTTAGCCCTTTTTTGTCTGTGAAGCTTCTGATTCCGCCTTCAATTTTGAATGATAGCCTTGCTGGGTATAGTATTCATGGATTCAGTCCCTTGTTTTGCATCACTCTGTATATTTCATTCCATTCCCTTCTGGCCTGGTGTGTTTCTGTTGATAAATCAGTTGATATTCTGATAGGAGATCCCTTGTAGGTAACTTTATGTCTCTCTCTGGTAGCCTTCTAAGATTCTTACTTTGTCATTGGTCTTCGTCAATTTAATTATGATGTGTCTTGGTGTCGGTCTTTTGGGGTTCAAATTGTTTGGGACTGTGTACTTCTTGGACTTGGATAGTTTTGTTCTTGCCAATATCAGGGAAGTTTTCTGTCATTATTTCTTCTAACAGGTTTTCTATTCCTTGCTTCTCTTCCTCTCCTTCTTTTATCCCTATTATTCAAAGGTTGTTTCGTTTTGTGTTGTCCCAGAGCTCCCTTAGGCTCTCCTCTTGCTTTTTAAGTCTTCTTTCCAGTTGCTGCTGTGTTTGTGTGTTTTTTCCTACCTTGTCTTCTAATTCGCTGATGCGGTCCTCAGCCTCTTCTACTCTACTCTTTAAGCCTTCCATTGTGTTCTTTATTGCAACTATGTCGTTCTTCATCTCCTCTTGGTTTCTTTTCATGTTGGTGACATTTTCATTCAGCTCCTTATAGTTCTCATTGAGTTGTGTGTATTTGTCATCCATCCGTTTAAATATCCTTATAACAAATACTCTGAATTCTTTCTCTGTTAAGCTGCTAGCCTCAAGTTCATTTAACTCCCTTTCAGGTGATTCCTCTTTTTCTTTCCTTTGGAAATTTCCTTTTTGTCTCCCCATGTTTTCCTGTAATGTTTTAATTGTAGTTCCAATTGCTTTGCTACCCAGGATCTTTTGGTGATGGTGCTACTGGTGTAATCTCTCAGTTCTCCTGGGCTTGGTAATCTAGAGTAGTTCCCTACTTGAACTATTTGGGTTCTCTTGATGTAGGCCTGCGAGTTTGAGAGGCACAGCTGCGGTGTCTAGAGGTCAGCAGTCATGGAGGGTAGTATCCCAATTTTTCTGTCTTGCACCCTAAATTGAAATTATGCTTGCCCAGTGGGGACTCACAGTGGCTCCAAGGAACTGTCTGTCAGGGTGATGTGGCTCAGGGGGCCTGCACCCTGGAAAGGCGTGACTGTGTTGCCCAGAATTCTGCAGTCGTGGGGTGGGAAGACTCAGCTTTTGCTGCTGTACCTGTGGTGGATAGGCGCTTACTCCCAGTGGCAGCTCACAGGAGCACCCACGGTAAGTTTGCCAGCTAGGCACACTGAAGCACTCTGGAGAGCACCGGCAGTGTAACTGCGTAATTGAGGTGCCTAGCTGCTAAAGGTTTTTCTTTTGGGCAGTTCCTCTGGCCTCAGGGAGTATTCAGATTCTATGGTGATAATCAGGGTGAAATCAGGGTGTGGCTATATTGGTTGCCTGGAGACTGGAGGGAGGGGCTATTTCTCAGGAGAAAATGGCGACTGGGGATCCGATGTGAGTCAGCACCAGACACGCTTCCACTTCTCCTGGACCTGTTCGCTACCTACTCTCCCTAGATTCCACAATTCCACCCCTTCTCCTGCACCTCAGCCATGGGTAAGTGAAAGGTCCTACGAACTAGGTTCAGCAGAGAAAGACGCAGGCCCCAGCGCGAGGAGGGACTGTGTCTTTACCAGCTCCTCTCTTGCCGGCACTGCACGGTCGGGCAGTTAGCTTTTCAGGGCTGCCTTTGAGCTCAGATCCCAAATCAGACTCCAAGGTCTAAAATATACTACCTCCCGCAGTCCCGTGGACCCTTTTTCTCACAGTCAGACGCTTTGCCTGTGTTCAGGGATGCGGCTTGGCACCGTGTAGTTTTCCCTGACCTTCTGGGCTTAGAGATCCAGGAGATTCTATTGCCCAGATCCTTGTTTTACCTTTTTCCAGGAGATCTCTGCCCTTACCAGCTGCAAACTGTCTCACCAGCTGCATCTCCTTCGCCAATTCGGGCTGGATTCCTCTCGTTTCAGCTGCTCCCTCTATTTCCTCCTGGAGAAGGATCAGGACACATCTGCCTATTCTGCCTCCATTTTGTCCCTCTGTTTCAAGTTTCTTAGGATATATTCCTAGGAGTGGGATTACTGGGTCAAATGGGAGTTCCATTTTCAGTTTTTTGAGGAAACTCCATACTGTTCTCCACAGTGGCTGCACCAGTCTGCATTCCCACCAGCAGTGCACGAGGGTTCCTTTTTCTCCGCATTCTCGCCAACACTTGTCGTTTGTTGATTTGATGATGATAGCCATTCTGACAGGTGTGAGATGGTACCGCATTGTCGTTTTGATTTGCATTTCTCGGATAATTAGTGACTTTGAGCATGTTTTCATGTGTCTCTTGGCCTTCCTTCTGTCTTCTTTTAAAAAGATTCTATTTAGGTCCGTTGTCCATTTTTTTATTGGATCATTTATCTTCATTTTATTAAGTTGCATAAGCTGTCTGTAGATGTTGGAGATTAAACCTTTATCAGTGATAGCATTTGCAAATATGTTCTCCAATAAAGTGGGCTTTCTTGTTATTTTGTTGATGATTTCTTTTGCTGTAAAAAAGCTTTTTATTTTGATGTAGTCCCATTTGTTTATTTTCTCTTTAGTTTCCATTCCCTAGGGGCAGTGTCAGTGAAGAAGTTCTTTTAGCATATGTCTGAGATTTTGCTGCCTGTGGATTCCTCTAGTATTTTTATGGTTTCCTGTCTTATGTTTAAGTCCTGTATCCATTTTGAGTTTATTTTTGTGTATGGTGTAAGTTGGTGGTCTAGTTTCATTTTTTTTTGCATGTATCTGTCCAATTTTTCCAACACCATTTATTGAAGACACTGTCTTGACTCCATTGTATGTTCATGCTTCCTTTGTCGAATATTAATTGGGCATAGTGGCTTGGGTCAATATCTGGATTCTCTATTCTGTTCCATTGATCTATATGTCTATTCTTGTGCCAGTACCATGCTGTTTTGAGAACAGCGGCTTTCTAATACTGCTTGAAATCTGGTATTGAGATCCCTCCTACTTTATTTTTCTTTCTCAGGATTGCTGTGGCTATTTGGGGTCTTTTTTTATTCCAGATGAATTTTTGGAGAGTTCTTTCTAGGTCTGTAAAATATGCTATTGGTATTTTAATGGGGAGTGCATTGAATCTGTAGATTGCTTTGGGTGGTATGGACATTTTAATGATGTTGATTCTACTAATCCATGAACATGGTATGTTCTTCCATCTGTTTACATCTTCCTCTATCTCTTTTTTTAGTGTCCTGTAGTTTTACGTGTATAGGTCCTTTACCACCTTAGTAAAGTTTATCCCTAGGTATCTTAATTTTTTTAGTGGGGTGGTAAATGGGATGGCTTTTTTAGTCTCTCTTTCCGTTAGTTCACTATTGGTGTATAGAAATGCCATAGATTTCTTGGCATTAATTTTGTATCCTGCTATATTGCCAAATTCATTTATTAAGTCTATTAGTTTTTTGATGGAGTCTTTCAGGTTATTTATGTACAATATCATGTCATCTGCAAATAAGGACAGCTTTACTTCTTCTTTTCCAATTTGGATGCCTTTTATTTCTTCTTCTTGTCTAATTGCAATGGCTAATACCTCCAGTACTATATCAAACAGGAGTGGAGAGAGTGGGCATCCCTGTCTTGTTCCTATTCTTAGGGGAAATGGTTTTAGTTTTTGCCCATTGATTATGATGTTTGCTGTGGGTTTATCATATGTATCTTTTATGATGTTGAGGTATGATCCTTCTATTCCCACCTTGTTGAGAGTTTTTATCAAGAAAGGGTGTTGGATTTTGTCAAATGCTTTTTCTGCATCAATTGATATGACTATGTGATTTTTATCTCTCAATTTGTTTATGTGATGAATCACGTTTATTGATTTGCAGATATTGTATCATCCTTGCATTCCTGGGATAAATCCTAATTGGTCATGGTGTATGATCTTTCTGATGTACTGCTGGAGCCGATTTGCTAGAATTTTGTTGAGGATTTTGGCATCTATGTTCATGAGGGATATTGGCCTGTAATTCTCTTTCATTGTGTTGTCTTTATCTGGTTTTGGAATTAGGGTGATGCTGGCTTCATAGAAGGAGCTTGGAAGTATTCCTTCCTCTTGAATTTGTTGGAATAGTCTGAGGAGGATAGGTTTTAGTTCTTCCTTGAATGTTTGGTAAAGCTCTCCTGTGAAGACGTCTGGCCCCGGGCTTTTGTTTGCTGGAAGGTTTTTGATGACTGCTTGAATTTCTTCCATAGTTATTGGCCTATTGAGATGTTTAGATTCTTCCTGATTGAGTTTTGGAAGGTTATATTTTTCTAGGAATGTGTCCATTTCCTCCAGGTTGTCCAGTTTGTTGGAATAGAGTTGTTCATAGTATTTTTTTAACAATCCTTTGTATTTCGGCGCGGTCTGTTGTTATTTCACCTCTTTCATTTCTGATTTTGTTTATTTGGGTCCTCTCTCTTTGCTTCTTGGTGAGCCTGGCTAGAGGTTCATCATTCTTGTTTATCCTTTCAAAGAACCAGCTCTTGGTTTTGTTGATCTTTTGTATTGTTTTTTTGGTCTCTATGTCATTTATCTCCACTCTGATCTTTAACATTTCCTTCCTTCTGCTTACACTGGGCTTTTCTTGTTGCTCTCTTTCTAACTCTTTGAGTTGTAGGGTTAGGTAATTTATTACCATTGTTTCTTGTTTTTTGCTGTAGTCTTGTGGACCTATGAACTTCCCTCTCAAGACTGCTTTCGCTGTGTCCCATAGATTTTGGATTGTTGTGTTTTCATTGTCATTTGTTGCCATGATATTTTTTATTTCTTCCTTGATCTCTCTGGTAACCCAGTCATTGTTTAATAGCATGCTGTTTAGTCTCCATGTGTTTGATTTCTTTGGATTGTTTTTATTGTAGTTGATTTCCAGTTTTATGCCACTGTGATCTGAGAAGATGCTTGATATGATTTCTATCTTCTTGAATTTGAGGAGACTTTGCCTGTGACCCAATATATGGTCTATCTTTGAAAATGACCCATGTGCACTTGAGAAGAATGTGTATTCTGTGGCTTTGGGGTGAAATGTTCTGTATATGTCAATTAATTCCATCTGATCTAGTGAGTCATTTAGGATTGAAGTTTCTTTGCTGATTTTTTGTTTAGAGTATTTGTCCAATGGTGATAGTGGGGTATTAAAGTCTCCTACTATGATTGTATTGCTGTCTATATCTCCTTTGGTATCCTCCAGGAGATTTTTTTTATGTATTTGGGTGCTCCTGTATTGGGTGTGTATATGTTTACTAGAGTTATTTTTTCTTGTTGGATTGCTCCCTTTAGTATTATGAAGTGGCCTTCATTATCTCTTGTTATGTCTTTCACTTTGAGATCTAATTTGTCAGATATAAGTATTGCTAGCCCAGCTTTTTTTTTTTCATTTCCATTCGGTGAGAAAACCTTTTGCCATCCCTTCACTCTCAGTCTGTATGCATCTTTTTTTCTGAGGTGGGTTTCTTGTAGACAGCAGATATATGGGTTTTGTTTTCTTATCCAATCTGTTACCCTATGTGTTTTGATTGGAGCATTTAATGCATTTACATTTTAAGTTATTATTGTCACCATTTTTATTCTATACCCCTGTGTTCCTTCTTCGCTTCCTATTTCTTTTTTTTACAGCAGACCCTTTAGCATTTCTTGCATTGCTGCTTTGGTGGTGATAAATTTCCTTAGTCCTTTTTTGTCTGTGAAGTTCCTGATTTCACCTTCAATTTTTATTGATAGCCTTGCTGGGTACAGTATTTTTGGATTCAGACCCTTCCTTTGCATGACTTTGTATATTTCATTCCATTCCCTTCTAGCCTGATGAGTTTCTGTTGAGAAATCAGTTGCTAGTCTGATGGGGGTTCCTTTGTATGTAACTTTCTGTGTCTCTCTGACCACTTTTAAGATTGTTACTTTGTCATTGGTGTTTGCCAATTTAATAATAATGTGCCTTGGTGTCGGTCTTTTGGGGTTCATTTTGCTTGGGACTCAGCGAGCTTCTTGGATTTGTGTGGTTTTTTTCTTCCCTATATCAGGGAAGTTTTCTGTCATTATTTCTTCAAATAGGTTTTCTATTCCTTGCTCAGTTTCCTTTCCTTATGGAACCCCTATTATTCGGATGATGTTTTGTTTCGTGTTGTCCCAAAGTTCCCTTAGGCTCTTCTCCTGCTTTCTAATTTTTTTTCTAGAAGCTGTTCTACTTGGGTATTTTTTTTCCATCTTGTCTTCTAGCTCACTGATGTGGTCCTCTGCTTCTTCTAGTCTACTCTTGATGCTTTCTATTGAGTTCTTTACAGCAGTGATGTCATTTTTCATTTCTTCTTGGTTCTTCATTTCCTCTTGGTTCTTATTCATATTGTCGAATTTGTCTTCCATTCTTTTCATCCACCTTATGACCATTTCTCTGAATTCTTTCTCTGATAGGTTGCTTGCCTCTAATTAATTTCCTTCCTTTTCTGATGATGCCTGCTTTTCTTTCCTATGCGGGCTGTTTCTTTGTCTCCCTATGTCTCTCTTCTCTGGATGTCTGGTTATGTAGTTTTCTCTCTCCTGTGTTGATTTAAAGGCACAAAATACAACACAACCAGGTACAACACACAAGGCACTGAACAGAATTGTATTCACGATATTAATAACCTCCAATAAAGGTGACCACCAGACAAAGACAAATTAGGGGATAGGAGAGGAAGAGGAAGAGTAAAAAGAAAGAACAAAAAAACAAGTGTGAAAATGGATTTGGGAAAAGGAAAAAAAAAGTATGAGAGACAAGAATGAGACTAAGAGAGATAAGGGGAACAAACTCTTTATATGGGGAGTAAACTCCAATAGAACAACCACTAATCCCAGCAAATGCCAGCAACACAAACCTGGAGATTAATACAAACTACAACACCAACTAATATCAAGCGAGGCATGGGAAAACAGAAGTAAAAAACAAACAAAAACAAAGGTAACAAAAAAATAAACAAACAAAAAAAAGAATAAGCAAAACAATCTCACAAAAAAGCATAAAAATTCGATCAAATCAACATTCAAGCAAACAACAACAAAAGGACAAAGAGAAAAACATTTTTTTTTTAGTTAAGATAGCATAGAGAGAGGTGTGTATGGACTTGAAGTAGGGGATTGGAAATTAGATATATAAGTGGGGTGAAATTTTAGCAGAGGGTAAACAGAAAGAATAGGGAAAATCTAAAGCTGGAAAGGGTTAAGATAAACAGGAGACCAAAAGGGGAAAGGTTAGGAAGAGAGCGATGGCATAAAGATAGCGTTGAGATAGGGTAAAATGATGCTAAAGGAAAGATGCAAATAGTATGTAGGACACTAATCCCAAAGTAAAACAAAGAGAAAATCAAGTGACACTTAAAAAAAAAAAGTAAAATAGTAGTAATAATAATGCTGATTGAAAATAAAAATGTAGTTATTAAAAAGGTGAAAATTGAGTGAGGAAAAAAGAAAAAAATTTAGTTTCTTAAGTAAAAGATGCAAAAAAGGAAAATAAAAAATTAAAATAAAAAATAAAATGTGCAGTAGTGAAGGTCATTCACTTCCTCTATTGTTCTGTTTGGCACGCCTGTTTCCCAGTCTGGACAGTATTGCAGTTCCCTGTGTTCCACTGCTCCTCAGTGTTGTAAGCCAGTCCTGATTTTTAACGGGCCGTGTTTTAATTTCTTGTATTTATTTTTGATTACACACGAGACAATTTGTGATTCAGCCCCTGGGTGGCAGTGTTTCTGTATTGACTTCTGGGCCTCTCTAGGCTTTTTTCCCTGTGGCACTCAATACCGGTTTGTGGAGGTGTGCGCCTCAGAGCTGGCTCTCAGATGGTCACTCCCAATTCCGATCCCCAGGTTCCAGAAAAACCACTTCTCCCTGCAGTCTCTAAGGGTATCCCCACCTGGGTTTTCCTATGTATTGGGCTTAGTAATCAGAATCGGAAAAAGCCCAAGTGTGTGGACAGTGGGTCTGCGCGCAAGACTAAGCAGCCTGCACTCCTTTGAAATTTTTAGTCTGACCCTCCGCGTCAGATCAAAATGGGATCCCTTCTGTTAGCAGCTCTGAGGACACCCTTCCACATTCACGAATCACGGCAGCCCCAACAGCCAGGGATTTTTCTAGGCACAGACTTCCCTGGTCCTCCAGCTCCTGTAGCTCTCCCGCGTTTCTCTCTCCCGCCGCCAGGACGAGAAACCTCACCTTATTCCCGGTGAAATCTGACCTTTCCATGGTGGAGTGAAGAGCTCCTTTGAATCTGCGTGTTTGCACCGATTGGGAACAGGTGTTCAGGGGCTCGCAACTGTTCAGTTGTCGCTGCAGCTGTGGGTTTTCAGGCCTCCGATAAAATCCTTTCCCTTGCAAGATGGCGAGGTTTCCCCCTCCGAGCCCGCAGCTCTGGGAGGGGACCCAGCCGCTGTGGGTGCTGCCCAGTCAGGGGAACCCCGCCTAGCACTCCCCCACCTTCTGGAGTTTAGCTGTCCCTTAGCTTGCCAACAGACACTCCCGTGCGAACCTCAGTTGTTCTTTCTTTCTGCTCCGGGACAAGCCTTGGAATACGTCTCTATTCTGCTGCCATTTTTTCAGACCTTGGATTTAATTTTTAAAAAGGTATAACTAATAAAATTGATAAATATGCTCTTGCAAAACAGAAACAGAGCATATGACTTTACATCATTATAGGAAAAGAAAACTGGTTCATTCTGGCAAAATAAGGGGGAAAGGAAAGGAAGCAACAAGACATGTAATTAACAGGAAATACAAAGATAAGAAGATAGGATAAGCCCAATCTATCTAAATATCACACTAATGTAAAGAGGTTAAATTCCCTCATTAAGAGACAAAGTCTTAGATTGAGCAAAGCACAGTCTAAATGTTGTTGTTATTGTTTTTTGTTTTTTGGTACTAGATGCACAATTCTGTCAATTTATAAAAAATTTTAAACTATACATTTAAATGGGTACTTTTAAAAAAATTTATTGTTGAAAGTATTACATATGTCCTCTTTCCCCCCCATTGTCCTCTCCCAGCCTGCCCCCATCCCCCAGCCAGGCCTTCACCCCTCCCCCATTGTCTGTGTCTATTGGTTATGCTTATATGTATACAAATTCTTTGGTTGATCTCTTATCCCTCCTCCATCCTCCTACCCAGCCACCTTCCCCTGACTTCCCTCTGAGATTTGACAGTCTGTTTGATGATTCTGTGTCTCTGGAACTATTTTTCTTCATCAGTTTATGTTGTTCATTATATTCCACAAATGAGTGATATCATGTGATACTTATCTTTCTCCAACTGGCTTATTTCACTTAGCATAATGCTCTCCAGTTCCATCCATGCTGTTGCAAATAGTAAAACTTCTTTCTTTTTCACAGCAGCATGGTATTCCATTGTGTAGATGTACCACCCTTTTCTAATCCACTCATTTGCTGATGGGCACTTAGGCTGTTTCCAAATCTTAGCTATTGTAAATTGTGCTGCTATGAACATAGAGGTGCATATATTCTTTCTGATGAATGTTTCAGGTTTCTTAGGATGTATTCCTAGAAGTGGGATCACTGGGTCTAATGGGAGTCTCATTTTTAATTTTTTGAGAAAACTCCATACTGTTTTCCATGGTGGCTGCACCAGCAGTGTACAAGGGTTCCTTTTTCTCTGCATCCTCACCAGCAATCGTCGTTTGTTGATTTGTTGATAATAGCCATTCTGACAGCTGTGAGATGGTACCTCATTGTTGATTTGCTTTGCATCTCTCAGATGATTAGTGACTTTGAACATTTTTTTCATATGCCTCTAGGCCTTCTGTATGTCCACTTTAGAGAAGTGTCTATTTAGATCTTTTGCCCATTTTTCATTGGATTTTTTTTATCTTTCTTTTGTTAAGTTGTATGAGTTACCTATAAATTTAGGAGATTAACCCTTTAGCAGATGTATCATTGGCAAATATGTTCTCTCACGCAGTGGGCAAAACATGTTTTCTTATCTCTTTGTATTTGCTTCTATGTATTAGATGGAACTGCTATGCCTTCCAGTCTTTGTGGGACGACCTTATGTAGAAAGTGTCTTGAGGGGTCCAGTGGTGTAGTCTCTTTGTTCACCTGAGCTGGATGATCTAGGAATGCACCTGATGTGCATTGTTTGTGCTCTCCCTTGTCATTAGAACTTGATTGTTGATATCCCATGCATGGGAGGGATCTCCCCTCTGATGTGCTTCCAGTGAGGTTCAACCCCAATGTTGTTGTACCAGCAGTCCAGTGGTTGGGAACCCCTTAGCTCAGAAGCTGAATCTGCCTTGAGTCTCACACCTTGATTGACCCTGTTCTGAGCTGTACTTCCTTCCCCCATGGAACTGGTCCTGCAGGTGTCAGATTCAGGTGCTTGGAGTCCCACTGGCTTTTTCCTCATTGAGCAGTCCTGGATGGTGTCTGTGGCAGGGACCCAAACATCTTTCTCACCAAAGTATTCTTGTGAAAGCAGTTTCTGCATGTTTTTCCAGTGTGACTTGTGGCATCATCTGCATGAAGATCCTTTATATCCAATATTTATAGTATTAAATAAAGAAGAAATTTCTGTGTATTTTTCAGCATAAATTTTCAGTTCCTGGATATTATATGCTTTGTCATCCAATTTTTTTTCTCCTCCATCAGTGATTTTCATAAGCCATCTTTTAGTCAGATTATCGTTTGACAGCTTCTTCCTATCCAATTCTTCTCAGCCCACAGTGTGGGAGGCTTGGCTTTCCATCCTCCTTGGGGTTCACTGAAGTCAATCTGGGGCCCAGAAACAAGGCCAGCGTCTGATGGTGTGCCGGCCTTCCATAGTTCCATGGCCACAGGCTGGTGAGGTATACTATTACAATATATATTGTCTACATTTTTTCCCAACACTGCAATCATATCGGTTCAGTTGTTTTCTCAGAGACCAAGTCCTTAACCTGCCTGAGCCAAGTCCCACATTGAAGGGCCTCAAGCTCTGGTATTCTGCCAGAATCAGAAGGGAGCATAAATAGCCTTCACAATATCTTTTCTGCAGCAACTCCAGGTATTGTGAAGAGAGTGCTGGAGGCACTGGGTCTGCTGATAGCTATGCTCTGCCATATCCCATGGGCTCCAGGGGCCACTGTGCTTACCCGTAGGCTCTGGGGCAATGGCTTCCACACAGGGTGAATGGCTTGGCTGGTATTGCTCAGTTGTTGACCGTGGACTCATGAACCAAGAGGTCACTGGTTGGCTTTCTGGTCAGAGCACATGCCCGAGTTGTGGGCTTAATCCCCAGTAGGGGATGTGCAGGAGGCAGCCTATTGATGTTTCTCTCTCATCTGTATTTCCATCTCCCTCTCCCTCTTCCTTCCTCTCTCTCTCTCTCTCAAATCAATAAAAAATATTTATTTTAAAAGAAAGTGGGTAAATACCAATATACACAGCCACCAGGTATGAATATGCATGAAAGACCCTAGAAAGTTCCCAACTGGCCAAAACATTCTTCCTACCTTGTGATAGGCCTGAAGGAGGCCTGAGAGTTGAATGGTGCCTGACCTATTCCTTTAATAGAGACTTGCATCATTTACCAAATCAGATACTGTTCACAAATCAGTATTACCCCACCTTACAACAAAATAATCTCTTTGGTAATGTACTTGTTTAGTGCCACTAGTGAAGAGTTAAAGGGTGACATCTTTTCCATTAACTTTAGTATTTCATCTGTCTCAGGATAGCTTGTGCCAAAGACATGATCAAGCAAACTTGTAAAGACAGTTTAAAAATAAGAATAGCATTTACTGAGCACTATTAATTGCTTGATATAGATAATGTATTTATCAATAATATCAATATCCATCAATAATAGAATTGATTGAGTACTTAAGGCACTGTGTAAAGATCTTTATGTGCATTATTTCATTTAATCTTCACAACACTTCTATGAGGTAGGAATGATTATTATCCCAGTTTTGGAGTGAAGAAACTGAGGGTCAGTGAGATTAAGGAAATTTCCCAAAGGAACCTCGCCAGTAAGTGCTGGAACTAAGTATTAGAACCAGGATTAAAATACAGACCTGCCTATTCAAACTCCTATCTAGCTCCATAGCCAGCATGTGTTTCTGACAGTTATGCTGTATAAACCAGTTTGTTGTAGATGGAAAAGTCTTTCCTAAAATCATGCCAGTAAGGCTAGAGTATTCCAGCAATTGAGACTTCATAATATAATCACATAGTGATGTATAAAAGACTGTGATCTAGCACTTTATCTACAACCCTCAACACTTACCTTTGATTTTGTGCCTAGCAGAACCACACTGCTTTTAGTACCCTTGAACCTCATGCTGTTCATGGATTGCTGATTTGAAGCCTACTGTTCTCTTTGCCTCAAATGTCATTCTACCTCCACTAACTGGTAAATTCCTTTAAAATCCAGCTAAAGATATCACCTCTCCCAGTAAACCTTCCTTAACTTTCTCCTGATCGTGTTAACCATTCTGCCCTCTGTGTTAACCTTTGTACTTTATATAAATATGTATTGTTGACTCATTCATTCAACATTAAATACTATTTTTTCCAGGTACAAGGCTAAGTATGAAGAGACAGAGAATCAAAGAACACTGTTACAGAATGAGGACTGCATACTAAAGCATGGAACTACTAAAGTAGTTTCCACCACCTAGGGAAGGGAGGAATAAGGGTATACTAGCAAAGTGTGAAAGGGCATTCTGATTTAGCACAAACTTAGGAATCAAAGTTGATCTGTTTGTGGAAAACAAGAGCTGGTGATCCAGCGGAGTATTTATTTGAATCAACGTTTATGCTGTGGAACAGGATGGTATCTGTTCAGCATCTTGGATAGATTTTGAGTCCTTATAGGGAGAGGAGTTAGGACCAACTCTGAGCTGTTTGAAAAGGAGACTGAGATACTCTGGGCACAAGTTGTACTGGCTGTGGACCCAGGGAGGCCATTCTACTCACTTCCCATAGAACCCACCACTGTGGCAGTATCTTGAGTGGCAGCTTTCAGCACATTGGCTGGTAGCCCCCTGGGATAGGAATACTGGCATTTTCACAGTGGGCCCTATCAGCAGTAGCAGTGGCGGGGGGTAGTGAGGGGATAGCACCCTTAAATGACTTCATGAGCAGAGACCGTTAAAGAAAGGGAACCAGAGCAAGAAGGGAAGAAAAGGGTTGATACCGCATGAAGGACTATGGCTGCCAGACGGATTCATGAGCCTATTGAGATACACTTGGGCCTTTCCACTTAAAGCTGGGCAAGAGTATGGATTCTGGATTACTAGTATGTATGTCAGTATGCTAAATTATAAGCACATGTTGAGTCCTGGAGACATCTAAGTTACACTTTTTAATTTCCTATTAGATAACTATGTCTTATTCATCTTTATGTCCCAGGACTAAACACAAAGCCTGACACAAAGTAACTGCGGACAAAATATTTGTGGATTTATTTAATAAAGGTGTTGGGAGGAGTCAAAGAAGGGAGGGTGGGGAGCATCGTACATACATGGGATATGTGCCATGGGTTCTGGCCCCTTTTGATCCTGCCAGCATGTGTGCAGAGGTGCTAAGACAAATTCCGTGGCAGTTAGAAAGTGATCTGGCTGCCAAGATGGAGAGGAGGGAACATTTAGTGTTGACCTTCTACAGTCCTGAAGTCCCCAAACTTAAGGGGAACCGGAAATACCAAAGGGTGAGGAGGTACCTAATTACAGGTCAGATGGGAGGAAGAGGACTTTCTTAAAGGTGGACCTAGACAGAGTATCCTAAGGACAGAGAAAAGATCACCCTTTTTATAGAAGGGGTAGGGATAGATATCCACAAATCAAACCCACATGGGAATATTCAAGGTAGAGAAGAGTAGGCAACCCTGGGGATCAAAAGTGATCTTTTTGGGTAGGCAATATTTCCCTCATCCTTGTAGCCTACCCTCCCCACCAACAAACATCCGAGTGCCTCCATGCCACCCCAGAGGCGGCAGCAGCATGTGGATCAGACACACACCTACATCCGAATGTTCTGTGGCAGCCTCTGTGGTTTTAGCCTCCTAATGCTGATCTGCGTGTCCCCACTGAACTGGGTGCAGTTCCTGGTGATCAAGAATGGCCTTGAGCTCTACGCAGGACTCTGGACCTCATGCCACCATGAGCTGTGCTGGAGCCACACACCAAAGCCACCCTGTGAGTGCCACTAAATTAAATGCCACAGGCCCCACAGTTTCAGAGCTTTCTGCCACATTAGCCTTCATCTTTCTTTCTCCAAGATCTTTTGGCTCTCACATCTCTAAGTCTAGCGTGGATCTCACCAGATTGCGGATATAGCCATCCTTTTCTTTGGTAGCCTCAGTATACCCTTTCTCCCTATTGCAGGCTGTTTCCTCTCCCAAATAATGAGTTGATACTCTCTGGGAAGAATCCTTTTGTCTTTTACACGATGTTACTGTGATTGGTATTCTAATGTGGCTTGTATAAATAGAAGAGAAGTGATTGCCTGTAGCTGGGAGGTAATGAAAAGTGTCTGAAACTCCGTCAGATTTAACATTCAAAGTCAACTTGTTTTTCTGCTAAGAGTAGAAGAGAACTTAAATTCATGTCAGATATGTAGTATAACAAATGCCAGCTATTTAGAGTACATTATTAATGTCAAATTTTATATGAATTTAAGTAAATCTGAAAATGCAACATAAAATATTTTAAAATAAGCTTCTAGGGCTAAAAGTTTTCCAATCAGAACCAAGACTTAGAGGAAAGACATAACTACACTACTAGTTTACCCATAAAGAAACAGGTATTGTGAAAGAAAACATGCATGTGTAAAGCATTTATTTCTCCTCAGGGAAGGAGAGGCCCCAAATGCTGGGACTGGGGGTGCACCTAGGCCCAACCCTGAGGAGGAGCATAAGTTACTTGGCCATGGGCTCGGGCATTTAAAACTAAGGAGAAGACCTTGGGAGGAAACTAAAATCAAAGGCAGGCAGACAATCCAGGTGCATCTTCAACTAAAAAACTAGAAATATATTTGCACTAAGTATGAAAGATAAAAGATTAATGGCCTCAATATATTAAAAAATATAAAATCATTATTAAAAATATGATAAATACCCAAATAAATAAATTTTCTGTAAACAAACAATTCACAAAACAGAAAGTACAAAGTATGTCTAATAAATATAGGAAAAAATATTTTAACCTTAATGAATCATTAAAGAAAGGCAAATCAAATGGACAATGAGATATTTAAATAGTAAAATACAGCCCTGGCCACTGTGGCTCAGTTTGTTGGATCATCACTCTGTACACCGAGAGGTGGCAGGTTTGATTCCCGGTCAGGGCACATACCTACCAGGTTGTGAGTTTGATCCTGAGTGGGAGCACTTTGGGGAAGCAACCAATCGATGTTTCAATGTTTCTCTCTCACATAGATCTCTCTCTCTCTCTCTCTCTCTCTCTCTCTCTCTCTCTCTAATTTTTAAAAAAGGTAAAATACAATACTTCACACTTTCACACACACTGTGAACCATGTAAATGGGTATAACCAAAGTAATACGATTAGATGTATCCATAGATTTACACTCACTAGTTCCATTTCTAGAAAAATGGAGTAAAAGATATTTAGGCATAAAAATTAAGTTGCAATTATATTTATGTAACTGTGTTCTCAGATTAAAACTCAGGACTTTAGATTATTATTTAAACTAGAGGCCCAGTGCATGAAATTCATGCACAGGTAGGGTCCCTAGGGCTGGCTGGTGATCAGGGCTGACCTGTGGAGTGACCGGTGGGGTGATTGGGGCCCCCACTCGCACCCGCCTTGGCCTGGCACCGCCCGCTCACCTGCTCCACCATCCCACCGTAGTCCCGCTCTCATTGGGGCCCATCAGGGCTGCCAGTGCCTCATGGCTGACACCCACCATGTTCCACATTGCCCCCCAGTGGTCAGTGCACATCTAACTCCTGGTCGGTCGAACTCCCACCCAAGGGGAAATTTTGCATATTAGCCTTTTATTACATAGGATTTTTAATGAATCAGAATCTTGATATTTTGTCACTTAAAATAGTAAAAGGTTCAATTTTCAGAGCCTTGAATTCACCTAAGTCCAAATATTAACATTTTAGAGAAAGTCAACTGAGCTCTCTATGTACACAATTACAAGTACCCACCCTCCCTATTTCCAGTGTTAACTAGTCCTAATTCTAGGTTCAGTCTGTAACACAGTTCTCAAAAGGAATTCCCAAAATGTAATCTGTATGTCCAAGCTTTTGATGAAGACATTCTTAGACCCAGGGCCCAAGGAATTGCCACACATCAGCCTGTGACAATATGTTATTATTGCCCTAATACATTATTATCCAAATTCAAGAACTTTAAACTTTTATTTACTGGATTGCAAGAATTTAGTCCCCACTCCCATGGTATCCCCAGTCATTTCTGGGACTGTCTCACGTGGGCTCAAGAATGTGTGTGGGCTCAGGAATTGCCACACAATAAACATCCCCAAGTTGTGGGAGAAGTTTTATTCTGGTGCTCCTAACTGGGTCACCAGAGAACCCAAATACTAAGCAGATTCACAGCTTCCTCTCCAGGGTGTCAGATCCTCCGTCCAGGATCTTTTCAAAACCACTTCCTGTGTGCATTTCCTCTGAGTCTGGGGAAGTGTTGTCTTGGCCTTGTATGCTTGGGATGAGGGCACAATGGCAGTAATGTGGAGGTTTAGATTTGGCTAAATAAGTGGGCCAATTCCCCAGCTTGTCTCCAGCAATATCATCTTCATCTTCAATATCCACACCCCACATCCCCCAACTCAGTCTAGCTCAAGCACATCAGATTCGTGGCCCACAACAAATATTTTTGCAGCCCAGCTAATATAACGGTATGTAAGAAACGTTTTAATAAAAATTTCATAACTTAATTTTTACAATATCCTGTTATACATAGTTACTAATAATGAACTACAACGTTTGCTAATGACTGATTACTATAATCGTGTTGCATTCATTTCCCTTAAGCACCTTACACGCAGGCACACCATTTCTCTCCACTAATACTAGCAGTCAATATTTTAGCAGCTGATTGCCATGTCATTAGTCTTGTACTGACTTGTTTGGTGTGTGCAACAAGAAATATTTCGCTTTCGGAGAACAAGAGAAATAGGTTTATTTGTGTTACGCTTATTAATTTGTGCAGTTATTCAATGTCTGGTAAGTTAATGTTCAAGAAAAAATAATTTTTATTAAAATGTTCTATTATTTTATGTTAATGATTACTCATTTATTTCAGCTGTTTGTATTCAGCATATCTGTATCGAAATAAACCTACGTTTCTATGAAAATTGAAGCTTTTGTTTTTTTGCGGCCCAAATAAACTTAAACCTTGTTTATTTGGCAAGTGTTAGCCTTTGAGTTTGACATGCTTGGGCTCCTTTATAGTTAAAAAGGGTTAGATTTTTTTGGAACACTGCATCTCTAGCCTGGCTTTGATTTTTGCTGAAGGACATAGGGTGTGGTGAGCGAGTCCACTACCAAATCTCTTTGGAATCTCTGAATAGCAGGTGCTGGCTTCTCTCTTCTGCTTCTTTCTTCTAATGACATTTTGGCTTCCCCACTGCTTCCTTTCAGGGAGTCAATAGCTATAAAGGAAAATAACATTTACTGTTAACCGAGCCTATTTGTTCATAAGAGCAGGTGGTTTATAATCCTGCCTGTCACTTTCTAAAACCACCCAGCAAAGTTGTACTTTCACAACAGTAGAAAGAGATCCTGCCCATCAGTTACAAACCGCCAAATGGTGAGAGTTTTCAATTCACTGAGAAACACTACTGTTTTTTGGTTGGGCAGTGTCCCTTCCAGACTTGGTAGCTTTGAACATCAGCAAGGATCCTACCAAGTTTTAAAAATATTTTGAATTCTTTCTCTTCAAATTAAAAGTGACATTCCCTCTCTTCCAAGGGTATTAGCTTCATTGCCTTCAGTAAACTGAGAGGCTTGCCTTGTTATTTCTGTAACCAAAGTCCACATCACAGCATATCATTAATGAAAGCTTCAGGAATGTTTGGATACGGGTGACCTAAATGGTGTTCCTTGTATCCAGAGCATTTCTTTCTCCCTGGACCAAGGCTTCTTACTGTCATGCACAAGTAGGGCCTTTTGTAACTTAGGTTCTAAGATTTTTGAAACTTTGATGGGTAAGCTGCTGTGAAAACTGTCATTTAAAAACTGAAATAGGCCGAAACCGGTTTGGCTCAGTGGATAGAGCGTCGGCCTGCGGACTGAAGGGTCCCAGGTTCGATTCCGGTCAAGGGCATATACCTTGGTTGCGGGCACATCCCCAGTAGGGAGTGTGCAGGAGGCAGCTGATCGATGTTTCTCTCTCATTGATGTTTCTGACTCTCTCTCCCTCTCTCTTCCTCTCTATAAAAACTGAAATAGGTTTTGGTCTTACAGGAGGTTGAGGTTTACATTCAGCTTTGGGACCTTTGTTTTGTTTTGTTTTGTTAAATGAATTTTAAAAATAACTAATGCAGTTATTTTAAACTCTGAATGTAAGTGTTTCGTTTGATTAGGTAATTTGTTGTGTATGGCTATGACTAGTAGACTTGAGTCCTTTGAGCAGTTAGACTGTTCTATGACTAAATCTTTAGTTATTCCTTTGGAGTTGTGAGTGATTTTGTTTATGTGGTTTTCAGGAGATGAGGAGCTAAGACAGAGAAGATTGTAAGAAGAACATGAAGGCACAGTCTTCCCCTCATGGTAGAAGAAAGGCTGAACTGTAACATATCTTAGACAAGAGCTGGGCTGGATATTTTATACAGTGTGCTTTTGCATTTTAAATATCAGAACCAGTTTGAACTAGCATAAGCTAAAGAGTAACTTATTTATGAAGATGCAAAGGCAGGAAGTTTGCTGGACCTTGGGGATTTCAGAGGAGACTGGGCTCAAGCCCACCAGTCACTTGTTATCTCTAGAGTTGCTTTGTCACTCATCTTTGTTTATGCTTTGTTTTATCTCTACTTTTTTTTCTCATTTATTGGGAATGTGTAACTGCCCAAAAAGTATATTCTAGGCTAGCTTTATATATTCTTGGTTGAAGCAAGCAAAATATAAAATTAGCATTAATCAGTCCCAAATCCAAATTTTGAACCATAAAAATCAAATTGGTCCAACATGGGTCAGATCCCCTTCCTTGATATAATTAACTATAGTCAGGGGGCTGCTAGGGCCCAGGGGAGGATGTGGGCTAAAGATGCCTATCACTGAGCTTTATGCAGATCAATCTGGGCTGGTGGTTCTCACTGGCTACATAGACTGCTAATTCTAAGTGACCCAGTTCTTAGAAAATGTGCTGCTTTGGGGTCATTGTTTTAATGTCGCTAACTTGCAGAACAACTGACTTCTGTGAGTAGGGGTGTGGTGTCTCTTCGTGCACATAAATAGCTATTACTGATGGTGTTGGTAAATCATAAGTTCTAGAAAACAAAATATTTAGAGGCAGATCTTAGACTGGGATAATCTTGGTACATAATTTTGTGTCTCTGGGTCACTTACAAGCTGGATTGAAATTCTTTTTTTTAATTTAATAAATCTTTATTGTTCAGATTATTACAATTGTTTCTCCTTCCCCCCCACCCCAAGAGCTCCCCTCCACCCAGTTCCCACCCCACCCTCTGCCCTTACCTCCCCCCCCCCCACTGTCCTCATCCATAGGTGTACGATTTTTGTCCAGTCTCTTCCCGCACCCCCCCACACTCCTTTCCCCCTGAGAATTGTCAGTCCACTCCCTTTCTATGCCCCTGATTCTATTATATTCACCAGTTTATTCTGTTCATCAGATTTTTTTATTCACTTGAATTTTAGATTCACTTGTTGATAGATATGTATTTGTTGTTCATAATTTTTATCTTTACCTTTTTCTTCTTCCTCTTCTTAAAGAATACCTTTCAGCATTTCATATAATACTGGTTTGGTGGTGATGAACTCCTTTAGCTTTAGCTTTTTCTTATCTGTGAAGCTCTTTATCTGACCTTCAATTCTGAATGATAGCTTTGCTGGGTAGAGTAATCTTGGTTGTAGGTTCTTGATATTCATCACTTTGAATATTTCTTGCCACTCCCGTCTGGTCTGCATAGTTTCTGTTGAGAAATCAGCTGACAGTCGTATGGGTGCTCGCTTGTAGGTAACTAACTGTTTTTCTCTTGCTGCTTTTAATATTCTCTCTTTGTCTTTTGCTCTTGGCATTTTAATTATGATGTGTCTTGGTGTGGTCCTCTTTGGATTCCTTTTGTTTGGGGTTCTGTGTGCTTCCTGGACTTGTAAGTCTATTTCTTTCACCAGGTGGAGGGAAGTTTTCTGGCATTATTTCTTCAAATAGGTTTTCAGTATCTTGCTCTCTCTCTTCTTCTGGCACCCCCATAATTCTGATGTTGGTACGCTTGAAGTTGTCCCAGAAGCTTCTTACACTATCTTCATTTTTTGGATTCTTTTTTCTTTTTGCCTTTCC
The DNA here is from genome assembly GCF_951640355.1 of Cnephaeus nilssonii. NCBI lineage: Eukaryota > Metazoa > Chordata > Mammalia > Chiroptera > Vespertilionidae > Cnephaeus > Cnephaeus nilssonii. Next base: position 2,061,783 of record NC_137072.1, on the reverse strand, counting down.
AGTTGAGTGTTTTTTGCTTCTTTGTCTTTCAAATCTTTTACTTGATTCTTGCGTTCCTCTAGTTTGCTGTTGGGTCTCTGTATAATATTTTTTATTTCAGTCAGTGTATGTTTAATTTCTAGTTGGTCCTTTTTCATATCCTTGAGGGTCTCGCTAAATTTATTGGCCTTTTCTAGAAAATTCTTGAAAAACCTTATAACCGCTGTTTTGAACTCTATATCCAGTCATTTGTTTTCCTCCATTTCTTTTGTTTGTGATCTGTTTCTTTGTCTCCACATTTTCGCTGCTTCCCTGAGTTGGTAGGGTAGCTTTGTGTGCTAAGTGTCCTATACGGCCCAGTGGCTTGGCCTCCCCAGTTACCTGAGGTGGACACTCTTGGTGCACCCCTTTGTGGACTGTGTATACAGCCTTGTTGTAGTTAAGTCTTGATTGTTGTTGGTATCACTGGGAGGAATTGACCTCCAGGCCAATTGGCTGTGAGGATCAGCTGTGTCTATGCTGGGAGAACTTCTGTGTTGGAGACAGCCTTATGAGACAAGACTTGCAAAATTGCAAAAAGCCTCTGTGCTCAGCTTGGATGGGGCAGAGTCTCAGGGCTGAGAAGACAGGCTTAGCTTCCTGTCAGCCCTGTCCTATGAGGCCCTTGGGTCTCAGTGTCCCTCGGTAATCGCTGCAAGCACCTCTGAGAGAAAGCCACCCTTGAGTTTCGCCTGCTGCCAGACAGTCCAGTTTCTCCCCCAATGAATCTGGATTCCCAGATTCTCGCCCGGAACTGGAGTTCAGCGCAGTCAGGAGCTTCCAGTTCCCTCCAGCTAGAGAGAGCCAGTGGCACACTCAGCAGTCAGTCCTCTCTGCGTGCACTTGCACATGCGCTTCCAGACCTCTGCCTTTCGCGGCTCCCCTGAGTTTCTGCCTGACAGTCCAGATTCCCCCCGTAAGAGCCTGGGTCCCCAGGGCTCGCCCAGAACTTGGGTTCAGTGCAGTCGGAACTGGGGTTCAGTGCAGTCGGGAGCTTCTGACTCTCTCCCGCTAGGGAAAGCCAGTGGCAACCTCAGCAGTCAGTCCTCTCTGCGCGAACTCGTGTGCGTGCCTCTAGATCCCTGCCCTCCACGGCTCCCCCGAGTCTCCGTGTGCCTTTCTCTCTACCTGACAGTCCAGACTCCCCCCGTATGAGCCTGGGTCCACAGGGTCTCGCCCGGAACTGGGGTTCAGTGCAGTTGGAACTGGAGTTCAGTGCAGTTGGGAGCTTCCTTCTCCCTCCCGCCAGAGAAAGCCAGCCAGGCACTCAGCCACCTTTCCTCTCTGTGCACGTGTCTCCGTACCTCAGCCCTTTGCAGCTCCTCTGATTCTCCGTGAGCTTTTCTCTTTCCTTCTAGTTGTAGAATTTCCACTCAGCCAGCTTTCCTGTGGTTCTGGATGATGTCCATTCTGTCTTTTAGTTGTAGTTTTGAAATTGTTGTGCGAGGCAGCAGTTTGGGTGCTTACCTATGTCGCCATCTTGGTTTCTCCTGGATTGGAATTCTTAAGCATAGAAGTGCTGAGAGAATTTTCAATGGAAGAGATGAGCTGGGCCCTACTACATTGAAACTGGAAAGACACTAGACAAAGAGGCACCCTGCAAAGCAAGTTGAAGTAATCATCGGCTCTGTGGTATCTCAGAAAAACTATATCAACTTGCAATTGTAAGTTATCCTCTATTTCTTTTCTCTTTTTTTTTTTGCAGTTTTATAACTTTATTCAACCATCAACAGTTAGTTCTCATACACATTAACTGTGGATTTTTTAAAATGGGGCAGGTATATAGGTAACTAACTTATAGAGCTTGTTTGGTGAATCTTCATTCTCAATACATTTTCTGGACAACCACACCCCACATGGTATGGGACATTCCTTATTCCTTTGGCCCAGACAGATTTGTTGAGCCTGGTGTCAATGCACACGTCTGGAGTTCCCATCTCCTTCCTGGCAAATTTCCTGATTTCTTTGAGCCCCCGAGGGACATGCTTCTTGAAACCCACTCCAAGGATGTGCTTGTGAACGTTGGTAGTGTATTCTTTGGTCACTACCTTGTTGATGGCAGAACAGCCCTTCTTCTCACCTTCTTTGTAGGAGCCATTCTGCCAGGCCCAGGTTGGAAAGGCTAGCCTCTGTTTCCTAAAACATTGCTGCGAAGTCAAAAAGGATCTGATGCATATCAGGAATGTGGTAACAAAAAGTGAGGTTTAGCATGGCCCCTTTCTCTCTTACCAACATCCTATTTGAAGTGACAGAGCCAAAGAGAACAAAGATCTGGAGCCAAGAGAAGAGGGGAGAGGAATATGTGGAACTTGAGTAAGGGCTTTGGAGCAAAAGAACTTTAGCAGACCTCTCTTTGAACAAAGGTGATATAGGACCTTGAGGGAATTTCAAGAGAGTAAAAAGGGAGATATTTTGGGGGTGTTAAGTCCTTGCAATCCAGTAAACTGAGGGCATGAAATTATTAGAATATAGGAGTTAAAGTAGACGTGACTTCATTTTGTAATCACAGGCTGACAAGGCATATATATATATATATATATATATATATATATATATATATATATATCTGATACATTTGAAAGAGAAAAAAATAGAAACAAACCCCAACAATGGTTTATCATTAAACAAAGTACAACATACTATTTTTTAGCCATTAAAATGATATTTACAATGTGATTTGGGAAAATTGTTACCATATAATCTTAAGGGAAAAATTACATGATGTCGAGTATTATATCTACTATGTATAGAGGATAGAAAAATACTAGAAAGAAATAAAACAAAATACTAACAGTGGTTGCCTCTGGGTCGTGGGATTGTGGCTCATTTTCTTCCTTCTTTTTATAGTCTTCCCAATCCTTATTTTGATTATGTATTACTTTTAGAATTAGAATTGGGAACAAGAAAACAATTTTAATTTGTTTGTGATGTTAAAGTCATACTTCTTTTAAAAAAATTTTTTTAAATTGATTTCAGAGAGGGAGAGAGAAACATCGATGATGAGAGAGAGTCATTGATTGGCTGCCTCCTGCACACCCCACACTGGGGATCTAGCCCGCAACCTGGGCATGTGCCCTTGACTGGAATCAAACCTGGGACCCTTCAGTCCTCAGGCTGACACTCTATCCACTGAGCCAAACTGGCTAGGGCAAGTCATACTTCTTATTAGCTAGTTTACATCTAAGTTAATGTGTTAACATGCCCAGAACTTTTTGTATATTATTTTTAGTTTTGCAACGAAGGCTTTGCTTTCATAGTAAAAACATTCTAATTATAGTATCATTGAAGAGCTGAGCAAGAAGATCTTTATTAATTCTCTGGATGCCATATAGCATAGAGCACATAGCAAGTTTAGTTTCATCTCCTTAGTCCTCGCTTCCCTCTTGAAGATTCTATCTGGTTTTCTTGAGAGAGATTTCCCACTGAGAAGGAACCTCTCAGTAACCAAGCCTTTACTTTCTACTTCTCATTGGCAGATTACCTCCAATATTCCAAGGCCTTCTTCCTAATCTCTGTCCTCACCATACTCATTGGTCTTGGCTGGCTCTTAAGTTCTTGCCTCCCTAGAAGAGGAAGCATGACCACCAACTTGGATCTGAAGGTATCCATGCTCAGCTTCATCTCAGGTACAAACAGACTGGCAGGGTGATGCCAGGGTAAAATTGTCAAGAGAACAAAGTTTCTCTATGGGGTTTTCATCCTCTTTTTCTTGTCCCTTTTCTCTTTTTCAATATTACATCAAGTTACCAGCTACCTGCCCTGACTTATTGTATAAAGCACACTTTCAGTGAAATGCCAGGAGAGAGGTAGAAGCCCTTTTTTCTCTCCCACTTGGTCAATCCCCAAATTTTGATCCTGCCATACAAATAGCATCTGGAAGCAGAAGATTTGGGGGTGGTAGTCAAGGCATACTGAATACACTGATGGGTTGTGACATCTTTTCTTCTGGTCCTAGCCATCTGCTTGCTCTTCTGCCTCATCCTATTTCTGGCACAGGTTCACTGGCACACCAGGGATGCCATGGAGTCAGACCTCCTATGGGCCTATTATCTTAATTGGTGGAGTGACTTCTTATACATATTTGCTGGTGAGTCAGTCCCCTGCCTTATCCCAGAAGGATGGAAGGGGAATACACTTCTTGAAAGAGAGGTGGAATCTAGGAAAAATAGAAGCACTGACTGTTCCTATTTAGAGCATCTATACATCAAGAGGCAGTATGGTATGAAACTGAAAACTTAGAATTAGTAACCTGTCCTGCCACTAAATGAGCATAGACAGGTTGAGTGACTTGCTATGACCACACAGAAAGTAGTTGAACTATGATTTGATTCCAGGAGGTTCAAGCTTTGTCCTAACCATGTGAAAATACTATAATGGAATGAGAGCACAGGACTGTAAAATAATTCTGCTGGGGGAGAGGAAGGTTGGCTTCACCGAAAAGAGGTCCTTTGAACTGAGCATTTAAAGGTTGAGTACAAATTTTAAAAGTCAAAAGACCATGTGTCTATTGTAATTCACCTCAAATTCTTCTCTTCCCGTAGGGATCATCTCCTTCCTCAACTACATAACATTCAGATCTCCTCCCCTTGATCAAAATGTCACTGTGATTCCCACAGAGAGGTCAAGGCTGGGGATTGGTCCAGTGACTACAGTATCGCCTCCTGAAGAAGAAGAGTCAAAGTCTGAGATGGAATCTCCAAGTGATGGAGAGGAAAAACTACCAAACGCAGAACTATCAAACGCAGAAATGTGATGGTGATAGGAAAACTCAATCACTGTTTGTCTTAAAAATAGGGGAGAAGTTACTAAGTTGGAAATGATTGTGTAGACTCTAAAAAAAATCTCTCTTAATATCATGTCCATATTACTGAAGGAGACAGCATTAAAGCTGATGAAGTGTCCTTTGTATGCGTTAGACCCAAAATATGTATGATAATCAAAAGAAAGTAATGAAATATCATTAAGAAAAAAAATCTATAAGAAAACATCAGTGTTTAGGGTCATGAATGAAAGAAACTAGCAATAGATGCAGTATGTGGATCAGAGATCTCTTTGGGCATCAGTGGTCTCATGGACCAAAGTGGGCAATGGAGTAAAATGTCATCTAATTCTGTTTGAAAATCTCATTATTTGTGGCTGTGAGCATGGATGGAGGTACTTAGACAAAATTGTTCAGTTTGAACTGGAGATCGTTACCAGAAATGGAATGAACACCAATGGAGATGATACCTATCACCCAAAGGTGTTGGGAGGTGCTGGGGGGATTCTGGGGGAATCCATGGGGTCCCATTTCCTATAAGAATTGGACATTTTAAACCCTTACAGCATACTATATGAACCCATTGCTTCTCCCTAAGCTGGAAGATACCTTAACCAGACATATACAAACTCTCTGAAATTCTATACAAAAGTGTGTTTGCACTTTTCTGTGAAAAGAGTCATAGCCTCTGTTAGATCCTTTACAAGCATGTGACTCTTTTGATTCCTTAATCATCAAATATGTTTCACTGAGCCAAATGACACTAAAGGTCTTAAGGTCTTTCTTCAGCCTGAGTCATATGTGGACCAAGTTGAAAGATTTTATCATGTTTTATATATCCTGTAAGATTAAGGAAGTGGGGGCAGAGGGGTTTCAGAAATCACATAGGTTTTTTTAATTCTCACCGGAGAATATGCTTTTTATTGATTTCAGAGAGATGAAGGAGAGAGAGAGAGAGAGAGAGAGAGAGAGAGAGAGAGAGAGAGAAACATTGATGTGAAAAACATCAATTAGTTACCTCCCATATTTGCCCCGACCAGGATTGGACCCGCAATCTAGGTATGTGCCTGATTGAGCCACCCGGCCAGGGAAATCACATCGGTCTTTTAAAATATATATATATTATTGATTTTAGAGAGGAAGGGAGAGGGAGAGAGAGAGAGAAATATCAATGATGAGAAAATAATTGATCGGCTACCTCCTTCATGCCCCACACTGGGGATCGAGCCCGCAACCCGGGCATGTGCCCTGACTGGGAATTGAACTGTGATCTCCTGGTTCATAGGTGGACACTCAGCCACTGAGCCATGCCAGCTGGGCCACATAGATCTTTTGATAGCTACATATCTCTTTCAGAACCAGACCAGATTCCAGGCAGAAGATTCCTTTATTTTTTTAGTAGCTACCACTGCTACTCTATTGATTGAGGTCCATTCTTCTCGTCCCCAAGCCTGGCAATGGAATTAACTACAGTGCCCAGCCTCTCCCCTTGCTGTTCTTAAAGATAAGCCCTTGGGTCTTTTTGGTTTAAATAAAGATTCACCAGTAACCTTTGTAGAAAACAAACAAAACAGAAATGGAGTAATTACATTGTTCTTGTAATCCCAGTTCTTATAATCTAATCAGTAATTCTTAAACATTTCCAGATAGTAACTGGAAGCTCAATAGATTAATACCATTGGGCTTTCATTTTTAAGGGTAGGAGTTTAGCAGCACATGCATGTGTGCACCCACACACAGAGACACACATACAAACATATATATGCACACACCTCATTTTTACTCTGCTTTATAAAACCCTTCTCCCCATGTTGGCTCCTCCTCATAGCAAGTGATCTTAGTCAGGGCAGAATGACTGGTGCCTCTTTACTCCAAGTGGCCTCATTTCAGAGGCTCTTCAGTCTGTTCCTAAACCTTTGCCTGGTTGTAAGAATAAACATTAGTCAAGTCTAACTCCCCTTTCTCCCGTCACCACTCACACATGAAGTATACCCCACATGTTGACTAATTAAGGAGTCATTGGGTTCACAAGCTTGCTTTATAGTTCAAATTGCTTGGATACTTTAATTATATGACTAAATTGACAAGGAGCTGAGTACTGATTACTCTTCAGGGAAGGGAAGTTTTAAGTGGTGTGAGGAGAAGGAAGCAGGTCTAAGAGTGGAAGATGCTAGATAATAAAAAAGTAATGATAAAGATTCTGGCTATTAGGGGAAAATAGGCAGTGATTATAACTAAGGATCAACGTTGCTAACAGAGAATGGCCATATGAGCAGAGACAACCTTTCACTGCTCCTTTAAAAACTGAATGCTCTTTATTTTCTTCATTCTCTCTTTCTTTGCTTGTAGAGAATGCCTTTAAAAGCCTAAGTGGATTTTCAATAAGATAGCTCAGTAAATGACCCTTTGATACATCCCCTCTGCTCCAAACATATTGCATGATAGGTGAAGGGGTGGGAAGAGAGATTATATTAACTCAAGTCAAAACAAGACAAGCAGTTTCACTGACCAGAAAAATAACAAAAACTCAAGGCTTTGATTTGAGTTAAGCCATAGATTTAAAGGGCTGTAAGTCGAAAAGTAAGCAGAAATGAATAGGAAGACAACTCTTGTGGAGTGAAAAGGACTATCAGTGCTTCTCAAGACATGGACTAGAGCCAGCTGTAGCTCAAGCTAAGGACTTATGAAAAGAAATAAACAAAAACTACTGCTAAGCACTGACGGGGGTTATTTGGAACCACAGACCCAAAGCAGTAAATGGAGACAAGCAACCCATTTATTCATTAGCTGGGTCAGTGGCCTTCCCTGATAGCATAGCAACAGGAAATCTGAAATACCATATTATGAGACCTGACCCTGGACTAGGGCCTTTGGCTAAAGTAAGGAAACCTCCAAACTACTGATGGAATGAGCAGAGAGGTAGAAAAGGAAACAAACAAAAAAAGGCAATAACAAAAAATGTTGTGCTTACAAACAGGAATTCCAAACATGTAAAAAATTTTTCAGAAAAAAACTCAAAGTCAACAATCAGAATATAAATTCATTTCAGATTGTCTGATTTGTAATATAATAAAGACTTTAAGTACTTCTAGGACACACAGAGATATGATGTAATTATGGATTACAAAAATAGGCCAAACACTATGAAACAAAAATAGATAGAAATAAAACAAGAACACAATTAAATGAAAAAGGACCAATTAGAAATCATGGGAATAAAAAATATAGTTATTGTCATAGGAAATATAGTCAATAATCCTAAATAATAAAGAGGTAATATGCAAATTGACCATCACTTCAACACACAAGATGGCTGCCCCCATGTGCACACAAGATGGCCACCAGAAGATGGCTGGCAGGGGAGGGCAGTTGGGGGGGGGGACCAGGCCTGCAGGGGAGGGCAGTTGGGAGGACGAGGCCTGCAGGGGAGGGCAGTTGGGGGACGACCAGGTTGGCAGGGAGGGCAATTAGGCGTCGATCAGCCTGGCAGGGGAGTGGTTAGGGGTGATCAGGCTGACAGGCAGAAGCGGTTAGGGGCAATCAGGCAGGCCAGCAGGTGAGTGGTTGGGAGCCAGCAGTCCTGGATTGTGAGAGGGATGTCCGGGCCTAAATGGGCAGTCAGACATCCCTTGAGGGGGTCCCAGGTTGGAAAGGGTGCAGGCTGGGCTGAGGGACACCCCCCATGCATGAATTTCATGCACCGGGCCTCTAGTATTATAATAACTATGTGTGGTGTCAGATGGGTACTAGGCTTATTAGGGTGATTACTTCATAATTATATAAATGTCTAAACACTATGTTGTACACTTGAAATTAATATTATATTGTATGTCAGCTGTAATTGAAAAAAAAATATTTAAGAATATATAGCCATTGAGCCATAGCTGGTTTGGCTAAGTGGATAGAGCATTGGCCTGCAGACTGATGGGTCCCCGGTTTGATTCCAGTCAAGGACACATGCTGGGTTGCAGGCTCAATTCCCAGTAGGGGGTGTGCAGAGGCAGCTCTATCTCTCTCTCTCTCTCCCTTCCTCTCTGAAATCAATAAAAATTTATTTTAAAATATATGTAGGATGTTTCAATAAATTTCAAGACTATCAATCAGCCCCTGTTTCCTGCCACAATGAAATTAAATTAGAATTCTATAAAAAGAAAATAATTTAAAACTTTATTATACTTTTAAAAACCTTAAAAATTTTCCCTAAAATTCATGGGTGAAAAGGAAACCACAATGGAAATGAACAAATATTTATATCTGAACAACAATGAAAGAATTACTACAATCAAAACCAATAGGAAGAATGACGTCAGAGGAATGGTGGCATAAGGGCATGTCTTTTCCTCTCCCCCTGACATTTCGATAAGTTAACCATCTATAATTCAAAAAAGAAGTCCCTGCTCAACACAGATGCACACCTGAGAGACCAGCATACTGAAACACCTAAGGTGGGCTTCCTGGGATAAGCTAGGAGACAAGAAGGAAGGGAAACTAGGACATGCGTCTGCACAGCTCGGAACTCACAGCCCAGGTACGGAAAGGGGAGAAGGCCAGATTCAGTAGCAGGCACTTCCCTCTTTCAGCCGGGAGGAACCGAGAACTGTGGGGGCAGCCCAGCAGATTGGCAGGGCAATCTGCTAGCTGCAAGCTGTGAGCTGCCAGAGCAGGAGAGGACATTGTCTGTCTGAGTTGTGAGGTCCTGCAGGCAAGCAACCAGAGACTGCAGTGTCTGTATCATGGGCACCCTGTGAATAGGGTGAGTAGTCAGCAGACATCTGTCCTACAGAGCACTGGGTGCTGCCTAACAGCTCCCCACTGCTGGGCCTGGAGGTGGTCTTTCAGACAAAGAAAGTAAATCACCAGAGCCCTGCCGCTGATTAGATTCCCCAAACTCGCCTCCCATTGCGCTTAGAGTTGGCTCCAGGAGTATATTATCTGTAAACCACAAGTTATTGCAGTAGAATCCCTGTTTCCCTCCATGATTGAACCTCAGGAGGGGTGTTTGGGCTAAATCCCCGGAGATCAGGGGTCTCCATTACAGTGAGCGAAAACAAACCCCATCCCTGAGCACCAGAGGCAGTACTGTCCTACGGAAGCCACCAAGTCTTAAAACTGTGAGACCACAGAGGTAAAAATCTTGCGATTCAGCACCATCTACTGGAACAGAATAGAAAGACCTCTTTAGAGATAAATGGGAAAACAAAGGACAGCAAATGCCATGAACAACCAGGGTAATGATGATGACCAAAAGGAAAATGAAAAATCCCCAGAAAGTAGGCTGGAATGCATGGAATTGTGTGATATAAATGACAGAGATTGCAAGATTGCAGTTCTGAAAATACTCAATGAGATACGACTGACAGACAATTAGGTGCACTCAGAAAACAAATCAATTAACAAAATAAGTATTTCTCCAAGGAAATAAAACTTTAAAAATGAATATATCAGAACTCCTGGAAATGAAGCAGGCAATTAAGGAGATCAAGAGTAAGCTGGAGAAACCAAGATGGCGGCATAGGTAAACACCTAAACTGCTGCCTTGCACAACAATTTCAAAACTACATCTAAAAGACAAAACGGACATCATCCAGAACCACAGAAAGGCTGGCTGAGTGGAATTTCTACAACTAGAAGGAAAGAGAAAAGCACATTGAGACTCAGAGGAGCTGCAGGAGGCAGAGGTACTGAGACACGCACACGGGGAGGACTGGCAACTGAGTGCACGGCTGACTTTCTCAACCGGGAGGGAGACAAAAGCTCCTGACTGTGCTGAACTCAGTTCCGGGTGAGACTCTGGGGACCCAGACCCATTCAGGGAGAAACTGGACTGTCTGGCCGCGGGTGGAACTCGAGGGCGAATTTCTCTCAGAGGTGCTTGAAGCGATTACCACGGGACACTGAGACACAGGGGCCTATTAGGGCAGGGCTGACGGGAAACCAATGCTGTCTGCACCGCCCTGAGACTCCACCCCATCCAAGCTGAGCATAGAGGCTTTTGCAAGTCCTGTCTCATAAGGGTGTCTCCAGCATAGAAGTTCTCCCAGCATAGACACAGCTGATCCTCACAGCCAATTGGCCTGGAGGTCAATTCCTCCCAGTGATACCAACAACAATCAAGACTTAACTACAACAAGACTGTGCACACAGCCCACAAAGGGGTGCACCAAGAGTGTCCACCTCAGGTAACTGGGGAGGCTGAGCAACTAGGCCATATAGGACACCTAGCACACAAAGCCTCTCTATCAACTCAGGGAAACAGCCAAAATGCAGAGACAAAGAAACAGATAAGAAATGGAGGAAAGCAAACGACTGGATATAGAGTTCAAAACCACAGTTATAAGGTTTTTCAAGAATTTTCTAGAAAAGGACAATAAATTTAGCGAGACCCTCGAGGATATGAAAAAGGACCAACTAGAAATTAAGCATACACTGATTGAAATAAAAAAATATTATACAGAGATCTAACAGCAGACTAGAGGATTGCAAGAATCAAGTAAAAGATTTGAAATACAAAGAAGCAAAAAACACTCAACCAGAAAGGCAAAAAGAAAAAAGAATCCAAAAATATGAAGATAGTGTAAGGAGCCTCTGGGACAACTTCAAGCGTACCAACGTCAGAATTATGGGGGTGCCAGAAGAAGAGAGAGAGCAAGATACTGAAAACCTATTTGAAGAAATAATGCCAGAAAACTTCCCCCCACCTGGTGAAAGAAATAGACTTACAAGTCCAGGAAGCGCACAGAACCCTAAACAAAAGGAACCCAAGAGGACCACACCAAGATACATCATAATTAAAATGCCAAGAGCAAAAGACAAAGAGAGAATATTAAAAGCAGCAAGAGAAAAACAGTTAGTTACCTACAAGGGAGCACCCATACGACTGTCAGCTGATTTCTCAACAGAAACTATGCAGGCCTGATGGGAGTGGCAAGAAATAGTCAAAATGATGAATAGCAAGAACCTACAGCCAAGATTACTCTACCCAGCAAAGCTATTATTCAGAATTGAAGGGCAGATAAAGAGCTTCACAGATAAGAAAAAGCTAAAGGAGTTCATCACCATCAAACCAGTATTATATGAAATGCTGAAAGGTATTCTTTAAGAAGAGGAAGAAGAAGAAAAAAGTAAAGATAAAAAATTATGAACAACAAATATATATCTATCAACAAGTGAATCTAAAAATCAAGTGAATAAAAAAATCTAATGAACAGAATAAACTGGTGAATATAATAGAATCAGGGGCATAGAAAGGGAGTGGACTGACAATTCTCAGGGGGAAAGGGGTGTGGGGGTGCGGGAAGAGACTGGACAAAAATCGTACACCTATGGATGAGGACAGTGGGAGGGGGTCGGTAAGGGCAGAGAGGGGGTGGGAACCAGGTGGAGGGGAGCTATGGGGGAAAAAAGAGAAACAATTGTAATAATCTGAACAATAAAGATTTATTAAATTTTTTAAAAAGAGTAAGCTGTTGAACATAGAAAAACAGAACCAACCAGGTAGAGGAAAGAACTAGTGATATTGAAGAAAGGAATCAATGATGCAGAAGGAAGAAAAGAGATACCTGAGAATAAAGAAAAATGATCAAGCTCTGAAAGAATGAGAGAGAGGCCGAAAAACCAGGACAACAAGCTTTATTAGAGGAGAAGGACCCTGCTGGGCTGTCTCGCAAGGGGAGATCAGCAACATGAGCAGAGGGGAACACGCCTTTTGAGGGGAGGAATGGGAAGGGATGAGGCTTAGGGTACTCGGCACGCATTGATTGGTGGTTTCATATAAGGCACATGATTAGGCACTTAGGTACATAAGAATGAAGAGCTTAGGTATTTGGCAGGTGCTAATTGGTGGTTCAATGTATAGTCCATATAACCTTAGGTGCTCAGGAATGTCCAGGCCGCAGGTGCAGGTTACGTCATATTCTGTCCATCAGTTGGGGAAGAGAGGATCTATCATTCCAGACTTTTGGTAATATTTTAAAAAATTGAGAGTCTGGGCAAGGTCAGGGGGTGAAGGTCTGTCTTCCGTAGCTACTTCCTGCTGAGAGGGGATGTCATCAGGGGCATCTACCCGGGGTCTCAAGGATTCTGGTGACATAGGTGTCTCTAGCTTCTGAATTCAAGGCCAGATAGATCTCTCCCACCTTCTGGTTGGCGAACACCTGCATTCTGTTCTGCAAAAAACAGCGCATGAGACAGGGGCCAAAGAGCAAAATTAAAAGAATAAATACCAGAGGGCCTAATAGTGGGAGGAGCCATGGGGTAAGTGAGCCAAAGATGGCATACCCCCCTTCTAGCTGGTTATGTCGTCTTTGGTTAATCCTGTCCTGGAGGGATTTAATGTGATCTTTGACAATTCCTGATTCATTTACAAAGTAGCAGCATTCTTCTCCAAGAAAGACACAGGTACCCCCTTTTTCTGCTGTCAAGAGATCTAAAGTGTGCCGGTTCTGGAGGGCTACTGCTGCTAAGGACAAGGGGTGCAGCAGCATGATTTCCCCAGGAGACTGGTTGGTGAAGTCTTGAGAGCGATCCTGTTGAGTCACTTGGGAGGTAAAAGCTGGTTCTGAGGCTGCCACAGCGTCACTTGTCTGGTTTTGCTGCTTTTCTGGGCCTGGAGCTGAAATACAACTGAGACCTAGATGTTATTTTTAGGGTGGAAAAGAATAGGAGTCTCAGTTGCCTCACTAGTGATATGAAAGGGGAGAATAGGTTACCCTGGGAGTGAGGTTCTTGCTTTCCCAGTTTTGCCCCTTGCTGGGCATCCAGAGGTTTCTTGTAGGTCCTGATTCAGGGTTTCAAAGTATGATAGAGCAGTGGTTAAGCTCCCTGTGGCAGTTCCAACCCCTGCTGAGATGCCGAGGTTTAGGAGGAGAGGGATTATCTGGACTGCTCTTTTGTGTCAGATATGGTGGGTTATGGGGACAGGTAAAGACTGATTATTGGGGGCTGCGTCTACATTGGGTGAGAGATAAATGAGAGTACAGGTTCTTGTCCAGCTGATGGGGAGACAGATGTATGTGTTTTCCCCACAGAAGTAGAAAAATCCCTGATCACAGACAAGCTGATAGATATAAAGAGAAGAGGTGGACTAAAGCGTATGAGATTCCTTTTTCCTACTTCCTCACTCCAAGCTGAGAGGGTAGTCGCCATGGCACTACCAATAAGGGGTGACAGATGAGTGGTTAAGATTGTATTGCAGTGAAAGTGGGAGGGAAAAGGAAGGAAAGGAGTAGTGGAAGCCAAGGACCTGGATGGTTGGATAAGAGGTTAGACCAGGCGTCCTCAAACTACGGCCCATGGGCCACATGCGGGTGTTTTTGCCGTTTTGTTTTTTTACTTCAAAATAAGATATGTGCAGTGTGCATAGGAATTTGTTCATAGTTTTTTTTTAATCTATAGTCCAGCCCTCCAACGATCTGAGGGACAGTGAACTGGCCCCCAGTTTAAAAAGTTTGAGGACCCCTGGGTTAGAAACTGTGAATATTCTGGTTTAGCTTAAGAAGTATCCAGCAACCTTGTCCTGCCAGGCTTGGAGACTGAAGCCAAGAGCTCAGAGTAAAATGTCCCTTTTACAATTCTTGTAAATAGTTAACTTTAGAACTTCTTTTTTTCTTTCAACATTTCTCTTTTCCTTCTCATCACATACACAACCTTCACAAATTTCACACTTTCAAATTAGCCCCCAAACCTTCTTTCTATGTCCTTCAAAATGCATAACCATGCCTCAGACCTTCCATTAAGTATTTCTAAACATATCTAGCAATCAATGTTTCAGTATTGTATGCTATTTTTAAATATTTAGAAAAGGCAGGGGCGGGGGGGGGGGGGGGGGGAGGGAGCAGGCCCCACAGCCTGTGCCCAGGCCTCTAGCTGCTTGGATTTTAAAACTGCCCATTTTTCCTAGAGATAACGTGCTAAGGTTGGAGAGATAATGATCTCAGTTTCTGATAATAGCCGGACTGTTAGTAAGCTGGTGCAGTCAAGAAAGTTGTTCTTTGGGAAGAGTGGAGTGGGGGAGGGGGCAGGGTGAGAAGGCGCTGAGGTCAGAGCAGTTTTCAGAGCATTAAAGGGGTGAGAATGTTGGCCTTGGGATCTAAAGGCTCAGTGAGGAGGTCCCTTCGCCATGTCATGCCATAGAGGAGCTTTGCAAGAAGACTAAAGTTGTGAACCTGGAGCGAAAGTACCCAGTGAGCCTGAGAAAGGAGAAAATTTCTTGTTCAGAGGAGGAGACAGTCTTAGAGGAGATAAGGAGATAAGGCATTTACAGTCCAAGGAATGGCTTGGCCTTGTGGGGTGAGAGAGTGAAACTGAGGTAGGTGACTGGTTTGGGACAACTGGGTTTTATGAGGGGATGCATGGTAGCACTGGCCTGGCACCAAGGTAGAATGAGAAAAGAGTGAATGGGGGAATTTAGTAAGATGCAGTATGGACGTGAGGTGGCTAATGGCTGTGAGACTAATTCGTCAACCCCCATAATAGAGACTGAGGAGGGGACAAGGGTCCCAGCGAATTCGGAGAGGGTAGAATAAGTGGCCCCAGTGTCAATTAAAAAGGAGCTCGGCTTACCTGCCACCACAGTCGTTACCCGAGGCTCTGTCCTGGTGATGTAAGTCTGTGGGGCCCTGTCAGGGCCTGGGCAGCTTCTTCAGTGGCCAGTCCCAGGAGGTCTGGGAGCTCCAAACCGGATCCAGAGGGTGGCCATGCTGGACTAGCTGAGTCCTGAAACGGAGGGGCCAGACTACAGTCTGATTTCCAGTGACCTTCCCTTCCACACCTTGGGCAGGGCCCAGGCGGGGGTCTCGGGTTTGAGCAGGACTTGGCTCAGCGTCCTTCCTTGCTGCATTTGAAGCATGGGCCCGGAGGAGGCTTAGCCCCTGACTTACCACAGTTGGAGGACCGGCACTTTGTTTGGGGTTAGAAAGCAGTGGCTAGGAGCTGGAAGGCCTCCTTCTGGGCTTCAGCCTTGTCCTGATCTCACTTTTGATTTTGGATTTGGGTCTCCTCATCTCTATTATTAAATACCTTAAAGGTCAGGTTAACGAGGTCTTTTTGAGGTGTTTGTGGACCTGTATCTATTTTTGAAGTTGCGGCGTATGTCGGGGAGTAAAGATGGTCAGGTCAGTGAAAAAAGAAACCTGAGATGCCTCTCAATCTGTGAGGCTGGACATAGAGAATGGGACATGGACTCAGACTATGCCCTCAGTTCCTGCTGCCTCCCTCAGCGGTAGAATGGACGCGGGAATAGAAGAGGCTGTTGCAGAAGTCAGTCCCTGGGTGGCCTGAGAATGAGTGTTAGATGGGAAATGCTGTTCTGGAGCTCATGTTCTCAGGATTTGGGCTCTCAGGGACTGGGGAGAAGGCGGCTGCTGGTTAAGAGAGTCTGAAGAGAAAGAGCTGAGGCATTTTTCAATTTGAGAAAGATCAGAAAGTGAGAAGGGAATGGTCAGCCACCTATGAATTCGGTTGCTGGCGGTCACGGGGCTGGAGATTCGGCGGAGCGCACAGGGGAAGGCAGGAGGTTAGAATTCTCAGATGGTAGAGCGTGGGGTGCAGGTTTCGTGGCAGGGTTGTAAGAGGGTGACAGGGGTGGGCTAGGTGGAGAGGAATGATTGGCAGGGTCGAAAGAGTCAGAAGACAGAAAAAGGGGCTGAGGACCGGTTTGAGAGGGCAAAGAGGACTTTGAGGGGAGGATCTGATGAGTGGAACATGAGGAGTAAAGCGAGGGGGGAGAGTGGTGGGGTGGGGGGAGGGGAGAAAGCCTGTTCGTAGGGATCTCTGAGGCTTCCCTGTCCAGTAGCAAAATTATCTAGGTCTCGGAGGATATTGGAATCGAAAGTGCCATTTTCAGGCCACTACTGTGGCCAGGCAGTAGCCAGAAAGACCAAGGGTCGAGAGATTGGCCAGGAGACACCCTAACGGTGTGTGTGTTTCAAGGGGGTTGGACTGAGAGATCCCCATGACTGGAGGGAAGGGACACCGGAAAGTTGGGGAGGGAAGAAGGAGCGTCCTCCTTTTCCCTCAGCCAACCTGTAGAGAGAGAGAGACGAGAAAAGGTTCCAAGGTCATCACCCTGAGACCTTTCCTGTGGAGTAGAGCAGAGTTTTCTGGCCAGGCACCTGGGCTTTTGTAGAACGTAGAACGTGTAGCCAAGTAGACGGAAAAACTCTGAGGCCCTTCCAGGTCAAGGAAACGATGGCGGGGGGCGGGGGGGAGGGCGGGGAGGGAGGGTTGGGAAAGTCCCTGAAGCCTACTGGTGAGAAAGCAACAAGATCCCCACTTGTCCTGGTATGGCAGGGTTCAAGAGGTGTCCAGAGCGGGCCAATCAACACAGAACCATACCACCGAGCAGAGCCAGAGCAGGAGTCAGAAGCTCGGGGATCGTCCATGCTCCCATGCACCTATCCTGGGTTTCAGCACCAAATGAAAGAATGAGAGAGAGGCAAAAACAAAAAACAAACAAACAAACAAAAAAACAAAAACCAGGACAACAGGCTTTATTAGAGGAGAAGGACCCTCCTGGGCTGTCTCGCAAGGGGAGATCAGCAACACGAGCAGAGGGGAACACGCCTTTTGAGGGGAGGAATGGGAAGGGATGAGGCTTAGGGTACTCGGCACGCATTGATTGGTGGTTTCATATAAGGCACATGATTAGGCACTTAGGTACATAAGAATGAAGAGCTTAGGTATTTGGCAGGTGCTAATTGGTGGTTCAATGTATAGTCCATATAAGGTGTCTGGTTAGGTGCTCAGGAATGTTCAGGTTACGTCATACTCTGTCCATCAGTTGGGGGAAGGGAGGGTCTATCAAGCTCTATGAGACCTCTCATATTCCATCAGAAAAAGTAACACCAGAATCATAGGCATTGCAGAGGAAGAGGAGAGGGAGCATGGAATGGAGAGTCTATTAAAATAAATAGTGGATGAGAACTTCCCAAATCTATGGAAAGGAGTAGATTCTCGAATCCAAGAAGCAAGCAGAACACCTACTTACACAAAAGGCACTTGGTAATGAAGCTGTCAAAAATTAATGACAAAGAAAAAATCCTCAAAGCATCCAGGGAAAAGAAGAAAGTGACCTACAAAGGAAAACCCATCAGAATTTCATCTGAATTCTCAGCAGAAACTCTGCATGCCAGAAGAGAGTGGAACCAAATGTTCAAGTATCTGAAAGAAATTACCAACCATGAATAAAATATCCAGAAAAATTAACCTTTAAATATGAAGGAAAAATAAAAACATTCCCAGACATACAGAAGCTGAAAGATTTTTATCACCAGAAAACTTCCATTGCATGAAATATGCAAGGGAGTTATTCTATCTGAAGCAAAGAACATAAGGTCACAACACTACGAGTAAGATCAGCATAAAACTTGCAGCATTAACAGGGATAATTTGTGACAACAAAAACATACAAGGGGCCCTAACCAGTTTGGCTCAGTGGAGAGAAAGTCGGCCTGCGGACTCAAGGGTCCCAGGTTCGATTCTGGTCAAGGACATGTACCTTGGTTGCAGGCACATACCCAGTGAGGAGTGTGCAGGAGGCAGCTGATCGATGTTTCTAACTCTCTATCCCTCTCCCTTCCTCTCTGTAAAAGATCAATAAAATATATTTTTAAAAAAACATACAAGTGGGGTGGGGGGGAAAGGTATGAACTGGAAAAGGAAGATGAAGATCAGGTGCACTCAAAAGGGAAAAAACTATGGTATATATGCAATTTCACTTTTTATAAACCTAATGGCAACCACACATAAAAATGCCCAAAACAGGACATTAGCTTAAAAAGAGAGGAAACAGAGTAAAGATGTATGGCATACCACCAAACAAAAACAACAGACGCATAAATGAAAAGAAGCAATGGAGGCACAGAGCTATGAGAAAACAAGATAAAATGGCTATAGGTAATCCTCACACATCAATAATTATTCTAAACGTATATGGTCTGAATTCACCAGTAAAGAGGCACAGAGTAACAAAGTGGGTCAAAAAATAAAGCCCAACCAGATGCTGCCTAAAAGAGACACATCTAAATGACAAAGACAAAGGCAGATTCAAAGTAAAAGAGTGGGAAATGATTCTCCAAGCAAATAACATTCACAGAAAAGCAGGTGTAGCCATACTTATATCTGACAAAATAGATCTCAAGATAACAAATGACAAAGATGGACACTTTATAATGATAAATGGAACACTACATCAAGAAAACATAACATCTCTTAATATATATGCACCTAACCAGGAAGCACCAGAATATATTAAATAGCTACTCACAGAACTAAAAGGAGAAACAGATCAAAACACAATTATAGTTGGAGACCTTAATACTACTTTGACAGCTCTAGACAGATCAACCAAACAGAAAATCAACAAAGAAATATCAGCCTTGAATGAAACATTAGATCAAACTAATATAATTGATATTTACAGAACCTTTTACCCCAGATCATCAGAGTATGCATTCTTCTCCAACACACATGGAACTTTCTCAAGTATAGACCATATGTTGGGTCACAGAACTCACATCAACAAATTAAAACAGATTGAAATTATACCAAGCATATTTTCTGACCACAATGCCTTGAAATTAGAAATCAACTGCAAAAGGAAGTAAAAACCCCCACAAATATGTAGAAATTAAACAACATACTACCAAAAAATGGCTGGGTCAAAGAAGGAATAAAAAATGAGATCAAAAGATATAGAGAGACAAATGAAAATGATAACACAACATATCAAAAGCTCTGGGGAGAAACCAAGATGGCGGCATAGGTAAACACCTAAACTTGCTGCCTCGCACAACCACTTTAAAACTACAACTAAAAGACAAAATGGACATCATCCAGAAATTCTACAACTAGAAGGGAAGAGAAAAGCACACTGAGACTCAGAGGATGTGCAGAAGTAAAGTGCAGAGGTACAGAGGTGCGTTCACACGGAAAGGGCTGGCAACTGAGGACACGGTTGTCTTTTTCAATCAGGAGGGGGACACAAGCTCCGGTCTGCTCTGAACTCCAGTTCTGGATGAGACTCTGGGGACCCAGACTCATATGGGGGGAAACTGGACTGTCTGGCATTGGGCTGGAACATGAGGGTGGTTTTCTCTCAGAGGTGCTTACAGTGATTAATGAGGGACACTGAGACCCCAGGACCTCTTAGGGCAGAACTGAAGGTCAGCCATTGCTGTTTCCTCCTTGCTGTTGATTACCTGAGACCCCACCCCACCCAATTTATAACCCCACCCCAGCTGTGTGCAGAGGCTTTTGCATATGAATGGCCTGGCCCTTTGCAATCTAAAATTACCTAACAAACTGCAGCTGGGTCAGACAGCCCCAGAACTTCCAAGGTTCCACAGCAGCTAGCATTGCTTCACAGCTGGGCCTCATCTGTGCATCTCCAAACCCCAAACAAAGAAGAAGAATCTGCAGATCTCTCCATAGCTCCTGCTGGTTGGCCTCAGGCAGAGCTATATTTGCACCTCCTTGGAGATCCAAGAGCCAGTATACACAGTGGTCTGAGTGGGCCCATCCAGATTACAACTCAGATCCATAAGGGACACACTCAGGGGGCAGACTCATTGAGCACCAAAGCCTCATTGAAGCAAGTCCTACCCCATAAGGGTATCTCCAGCACAGAAGACACAACTGATCCTCACAGCCAATTGTCCAGGAGGTGAGTTCCTCCCAGAGATACCAACAACAATCAAGGCTTAACTACAACAAGACTGTGCACACAGCCCACAAAGGGGTGCACCAAGAGTGTCTACCTCAGGTAACTGAGGAGTCTGAGCCACTGAGCCCAATAGGACACCTAGCACACAAAGACACTCTATCAACACAGGGAAGCAGCCAAAATGTGGAGACAAAGAAACAGGTCACAAATGACAGAAATGGGGAAAGCAAATGACTGGATATAGAGTTCAAAACCACAGTTATAAGGTTTTTCAAGAATTTTCTAGAAAAGGCCAATAAATTTAGCGAGTCCTTTGAGGATATGAAAAAGGACCAACTAGAAATTAAGCATACATTGACTGAAATAAAGAATAATATAAAGAGATCCAACAGCAGACTAGAGCAGGCGTCCTCAAACTACGGCCCGCGGGCCACATGCGGGTGTTTTTGCCATTTTGTTTTTTTACTTCAAAATAAGATATGTGCAGTATGCACAGGAATTTGTTCATATTTTTTTAAACTATAGTCTGGCCCTCCAACAGTCTGAGGGACAGTGAACTGGCCCCCTGTTTAAAAAGTTTGAGGACCCCTGGACTAGAGGATCGCAAGAATCAAGTCAAAGATTTGAAATACAAAGAAGCAAAAACCACCCAGCCCGAAAAGCCAAAATAAAAAAGAATCCAAAAATATGAGGATAGTGTAAGGAGCCTCTGGGACAACTTCAAGCTTACCAACATCAGAATTATGGGCGTGCCAGAAGAGAGAGAGCAAGACGCTGAAAACCTATTTGAAGAAATAATGACAGAAAACTTCCCCCACCTGGTGAAAGAAAATAGACTTACAAGTCTAGGAAGCACAAAGAACCTCAAACAAAAGGAACCCAAAGAGGACCACACCAAGACACATCATAATTAAAATGCCAAGAGCAAAAGACAAAGAGAGAATATTAAAAGCAGCAAGAGAAAAGCAGTTAGTTACCTACAAGGAAGTACCCATAGGAATGTCAGCTGATTTCTCAACAGAAACTATGCAGGCCAGACGAGAGTGGCAAGAAATATTCAAATGATGAATAGCAAGAACCTACAACCAAGATTACTCTACCCAGCAAAGCTATCATTCAGAATGGAAGGTCAGATAAAGAGCTTCACAGATAAGAAAAAGCTAAAGGAGTTCATCACCGCCAAACCAGTATTATATGAAATGCTGAAGGGTATTGTTTAAGAAGAGAAAGAAGAAGAAAAAGGTAGATAAAAATTATGAACAACAAATACATATCTATCAACAAGTGAATCTAAAAATCAAGTGAATAAAAAATCTGATGAACGGAACAAACTGGTGAATATAATAGAATCAGGGGCATAGAAAGGGAGTGGACTGACAATTCTCAGGGGAGAAGGTGGTGTGGGGGGGTGCGGGAAGAGACTGGAAAAAAATCGAACATCTATGGATGAGGACAGTGCAGCGGGGAGGGGTAAGAGCAGAGGTTGAGGTGGTATCCAGGCAGAGGGGAGCTATGGGGGGAAAAAAGAGGAACTGTAATAATCTGAACAATAAAGATTTATTTTTTTAAAAAAAGCTCTGGGTTGCAGCAAAAGCAGGAATAAGAGGGAAGTTTATATTATTACAAGCTTATCTCAAAAAAACAAGATAAATCCCAAGTATACAACCTAACATCACATCTTAAAGAACAAGAAAAAGAAGAACAAAAGCAACCCAAAGTCAGCAGGAGAAAGAAAATAATAAAAATTAGAACAGAATTAAATGAAATAGAGAACAAAAAAACTATGCAAAAAAAAGTCTATAAATCAAAGAGTTGATTCTTTGAAAAGATTAATATAATTGACAAACCCCAGCTAGACTTACTAAGGAAAAAAAGGGAAAGGCCCATATAAACAAATTCAGAAATGAGAGAGAAGTCATCACACAAAGGATCATACTAGAATATTATGAAAGACTTTATGCCTCCAAATTCAATAACCTAGAAGAAATGGATAAGTTCCTAGAAATACATAACCTTCCTAGACTAAATCATGAATAATTAGAAAATCTAAATAGACCAATTAGCAGTGAGGAAATTGAAACAACCACCAAAAACCTCCAAAAAAACAAAAATCCAGTACCAAATTGGCTTCACCAGTGAATTCTATCAAATGTTCAAAGAAGATTTAAAACTTACCCTTTTCAAATTCTTCCAAAAAATTGAAGAAGAGGCATGTTGGAAGCCACCCATTGCCTTCACTAGCAGAGAGGTGTGGACAAGGAACCCGGAAGGCTAGTCAACCTGGAAGCTCTGAAAGGTCAGAGCCAACCACCCACTGTTTAGTTGAGACAACGGTAGCTAAAGCAACTCCACCTTTTAGTTTGATGTAAATCCTTGCTGAGTGGCTATTATTGGAATTGCCTGCCTAAAGGCTATGGGTGTATACCACAGTCTTAATAAAAGGGATAGCAAGGCCAGAGCGGGGTGGAGTCCTTCCCCTTGACTTGGGCTCCTGGTCCCCAATATTTCCAAATTAACATTTTCTAGTCTCTTTCATTTGTGTCCGGCCTCCTCCAGAGCCTGAACCCTGAACCTGAACCCTGAACCACGCGGGACGTGGGGGGGACACTTGCAACTGGCAGCCCAACGTGGGGCACTCGCAGAGGCAATACTTCCTAACACTTTCTACAAGACCAATATAACCCTGATACAAAAACCTGGCAAAGATAACACAACAAAGGAAAAATACAGACCAATATCCCTGATAAGCACAAACACAAAAATCCTAAACAAAATACTAGCTAATCGAATACAACAGAACATACAAAAAAATAATACATCATGATCAAGTGGGATTCATCCCAGGGGCACAAGAATGGTTCAACATTCGCAAATCAATATACATAATACACCACATTAACAAAAGGATTAAAATCATATGATCTAGTAAAGCATCAAACAGTCTGTCAAATTACAGCAGGAAGGTTAGGGAGAGGTGGGGAAGATAAGAGATCAACCAAAGGACTTGTATGCATGCATATAAACATAACCAATGGACGCAAAACTCTGGGGCGTGAGGGCATATATGGGAGTGGGGTGGGGGTGGGGCAATGGTAAGATATGTACACATATAATACCTTAATAAAAAAATTTGGGAAAAAATCATATGATCTTATCAATAGATGCAGAAAAAGCATCCATTTATGATTAAAACACTCAATAAAATAGGAGTACAAGGAAAGTACCTCAACATAATAAAGGCCATCTATGATAAACCCTCAGCTATTATTATACTTAACCCTTTGCACTTGCTTGCTTTTTTCTCGATTCCTTTATTCTACTCGGGATTTAATTTTTTAAATACCCCAGATTTTACAAAGCGCAGCAGTAGGATAAAAAACTGGAGTTTCTTTTCATACAAACTTATTTATTTGGATTTTTTTATATTTCAAATTATTGATACATTCAATAACCATCACACTCGACATCCGAGTGCAAAAGGTTAATGGCAAAAAACTGAAAGCTTTCCCCCTAAGATCAGGAATAAGACAAGGATGTCCAGTCTCACCACTCATATTCAACATAGTGCTGGAAGTCCTAGCCAGAGCAATAAGGCAAGAGAAAGAAATAAAAGACAACCAAATAAGGAAGGAAGAAGTCTAACTGTCACTTTTTGCAGATGACATAATGCTGTATATAGAAAACCCTAAAGACTCTACCAAAAAACGATTAGAAACAATAAACAAATACAGTCAAGTTGCAATATACAAAATCAATGTGCAAAAATTCACTGCCTTCCTGTATACTAACAACAAAATTTCAGAAAAAGAAATGGAGAAAACAATTCCTTTTGTAATAGCAACCAAAAGAATAAAATACCTAGGAATAAACTTAACAATGAATGTGAAAGACCTATATACTAAAAATTACAAAGCATTATTAAAAGAGTTGAAAAAGACACAACAAAATAGAAAATTATCCCATGTTCATGGATTGGAAGAATCAATATAGTTAAAATGACCATATTACCCAAAGCAATATACAGATTTAATGCAATCCCCATCAAAATCCCAATGTCATTTAAAAAAAATTTTTTTTATTGATTTCAGAGAGGAAGGGAGAGGGAGAGAGAGATAGAAACATCAATAATGAGAGAGAATTATTGATTAGCTGTCTCCTGCACACCTCCTACTGGGGATTGAGCCTGCAACCTGGGCATGTGCCCTTGGCTGGAATCAAACCTAGGACCCTTCAGTCCACAGGCCAATGCTCTATCTATTGAGCCAAACCAGCTAGGGCCCAGTGTCATTTTTTAAAGAAATAGAACGCGAAATCATCAGATTTTTATGGAACCACAAAAGACCCAAAATAGCCAAAGCAATCCTGAGAAAAAAGAACAAAGTTAGAGGTATCACACTACCTGACTTCAAATTATACTACAGAGCTACGATAATCACAACAGCGTGTATTGGGAGAGAAACAGACACACAGATCAATGAAACAGAATAGAGAGCCCAGCTATAAAACCACACGTATATGGACATAATTTTTGACAAAGGGGCAGAAATGCACATTGGAGTAAAGATAGTCTCTTCAATAAATGGTGCTGGGAAAACTGAAAAGCTGCATGCAAACTAATGAAACTGGATTACAGTTTGTCCCCTTGTACAAAAATTAATTCAGAATGGTTCAAAGACCTAAACATAAAACCTGAAACTATAAGTTACATAGAAGAAAATATAGGTCCAAACTTATGGACCTGGGCTGTAGAGAACATTTTATGGACTTAACCCCAAAGGCAAGGGAGGTAAAGGCAGAAATAAATGAATGGGTCTGTATCAAACTGGAGAGCTTCTGCACAGCAAAAGGAATGGACAACAAAACAAACAGGCAGCCAACCACATGGGAGATGATATTTGCAAACAGTAGCTCCGACAAAGTTTTAATTTCTAAAATATATAAATTCAACACCAAACAAACCAACAATCCAATCAAAAAGTGGGTAGAGGACCTGAAAATACACCTCTCCCAAGAAGCTATACAAATAGCCAATAGATACATGAAAAGATGTTCAACCTCACTGGCAATCAGGGAAATGCAAATCAAAACTACAATGAGATATCACCTTACACCTGTTAGAGCAGGCATTATCAGCAAGACAAGCAATAACAAGTGTTGAAAAGGTTGTGGAAAAAAGGGAAAAACTCATCCACTGCTGGTGGGAATGTAGACTGGTGCAACAACGATGGAAAGCAGTCTGGAGATTCCTCAAGAAAACTAAAAATAGAGCTACCATGTGACCCAGCAACCCCACTCGTGGGTATACACCAAAAAAAATCTCTAAATCATGTATCTGCAAAAATATATGCACCCCTATGTTCATTGCAGTATTGTTCACGGTGGCCAAGACATGGAAACAACCAAGTGTCCTGTGATAGAGGACTGGATAAAGATGTGGTACATATGCACAATGGAATGCTACTCAGCCATAAAATTGAAAGAAGTCTTACCTTTTACGACAGCATGGATGGACCTGTATTATGCTAAGTAAAATAAGCCAGTCAGAGAAAGACAAGTACTATGTGATTTTACTCATATATAGAATCTAATGAACAAAATGAACTAACAAGCAAAAAATACAGACTCATAGATAGAGAGCAGGCTGACAACTGTCCTTGGGGGTTGCTGGGTGGGCTTCTGAAGGGACTGAACGAAAAAGAAGAAAAAAAAACAAGAAAAAAACTCATAGACACAGACAATAGTGTGCTGATTGCCAGGGGTGGCAGGTGAGGGCATAGAAGATGGTATATGGGGTGGGGTGATAAATGGTGATGGACAGAGACTTGACTTGGGGTAGTGAACATACAATACAGTGTACAGATCAGATTATGTGTTGTGGAATTGTGCACCTGAAACCTCTATAATTTTGTTAATCAGTATTACCCTAATAAATTCAATTTTTTAAAAAAGAAAACACATTAAAAAATATTCCTCCCAGTAAATATGAGTGAACAGATACCTGTTTTCAAGTACAATTATCTAGGATAGTTAAATTTCAGACATACTTTAATTCAGATTATTTAAACTGATCAGATAATTACATAGCCAAATACTACTAAGCAGATGTTTTGGTAGTAGAGGAGAAAGCAGAAGAAACTGCCAATGAAAGATCTAGCTAGTGGGAAAATTTTGAGAGCTTTCAGGCAGGATGCAGGGGAGGGCAGGGATGCTGAGTGTAAGGACAGAGAAAAGTCCTTTCTTTTATTTATTTATTTATTTTTTTTACTGTGGCCTTCCACAATTTATGAAAAGCACCTGGTGATTAACCCCAAGATTGTTAGCTCCTCTGATTCAAACAGGCCCTCTGTTCAAACTGAAAGATAAGATAAGCTATTCTCAAGGATACATTCTTGCATTTTCCCTCCTCCCTGCTGTTTTCAGAATTCAGGGATATGTAATTCATACCAAGGAGTCTCTAGTTAATAGAAAGTTATCTTCCCTCCTCCCCTTCAAACAAGCTTCTTTTGAACTCTTCATAACTTTTGCTCTAAGCATGTTTCACAGGCTTGGAAAAAAATACTGATAAGACATCTCCCTAGGACATCTGCTGGACCTTCTCCTGAAGAAAAAAACAAACTATAACTTTTCAAGACAAACCCCCTGATGTCTGCTCAACTTCAGCCCCAAATCCTCCTCCCTCCCCTGTCACCTAGCAACAACAGCTATTATTCTTTAAAAGGGAAAGCCACCCTTTGTTTCTCACCCTGTATTGATTAGCAATACTTGGCTCTTTCCTCTCTTGGAAAGTAAAATAAACTTCCTCTCTGAGTCTCGTCTTTTAGTCATAAATTCTTTCACATCTCAAGTTATCAGCCAAACTCTAACACTGAGGGAGTTGTAAGAAATGTGGGAGATTTATAAAAACAAACTTAGACTCTCTTATAATTTTACCAAAAACCATGAAGTCATCAGATGTTTTGAGTGGTTTGAAACCTGTAACCATCATTTTGTCTTATTCATACCCATCTTCCCATGTATCATCCACCCATCAAAAGTTAAAGATACAGATGATGTATTGTAGAATTATACACCTGATACCTATATAATTTTATTAACCAACTAGAGGCCCGGTGCACAAAATTTGTGCACTGGAGGGGAGGTCCCTCAGCCTGGCCTGCACCCTTTTGCAGTCCAGGAACCCTCGGGGGATGTCCACCTGCCAGCTTAGGCCCCAGAGGGATCGGGCCTAAGCCAGCAGTCAGACATCCCTCTCGCAGTCTGGGGCTCTCACAGTCTGGGACCCCTCACTCCTTACCGCCCGCCTGCAGCGGAGGCAGGAGAGGCTCCTGCCACCACCACTATGCTTGCCAACCATAAGCGGGCTTCTGGTTGAGCTGCGCTTCCCCTGTGGGTGCGCACTGACTACCAGCAGGCAGCTCCTGCGTTGAGTGTCTGCACCCTGGTGGTCAGTGTGCATCATAGCAACCAGTCGTTCTGCCAGTCGTTCCGCCATTTGGTCGATTTGCATATTAGTGTTTTATTATATAGGATGTCACCCGAATACATTAAAAAAATTTTTTTTTTATTGATTTCAGAGAGGAAGGGAGAGGGAAAGAAAAACAAAACAACAATAAAGAGAGAGAATCATTGATTGGCTGCCTCCTGCATGCCCCACACTGGGGATCAAGCCCACAATCTGGGCATGTGCCCTGACCAGGTATTGAACCATTACCTCCTGGTTCATAGCTCAATGTTCAACCACTGAGCCATGCTGGCTGGGCCCAAATAAATTTAATTTAAAATAAAAGCAAAAGATATATGGAATGTTCACTGGCTAGCAGAGAATAAACCCAATAAGAGTAAAGGATAAAAACTCTGGGGGGTGAGGGCATGTATGGGAGTGCGGGGGTGGGGTGGGCAATGGTAAGATATGTACAAATGTAATACCTTAATTAAAAAAAAAAAGAAAAGAAAAAAAGAGTAAAGGATAAAGTACAGGTTTGAGGAGTTCTAATAGCACATGAAAGGCACAGCACACCTATTGCAGTCTAAGAACATCAGAGAAACTTGCTCAGAGGTGGTAAAACATGAATGAGCTCATTCTTAACAAAGAGAAAATGATGACGTAGACTTCATCTTGAAAAAAAACACACTCAAGTGTTTGTTGAAGTTTGTGAAAGTCTACAAAGCTGACTTTTCTAATGGTTTTGGAAAACAGAGAATAATACTATAACAACACAACAACTTAAAATTGTATTTAAATGAACTTGTTCTTAAAAGGTAAAAAACACAAAAACAAAACTTCCTCAGCCATTTTTCTCCTTAGATTCTAGTCTTTTGTTATAAACTCTTGGCCTTCCTGTTTCCCTTCTTTCCTTTGTCCTATTTTACTTTTGGTGCCCCATTCTTTTTTGGAACAATATCCACTTTCCTTACATTTTCTTATACACAGAAATTTCACCTTTCTCCAATCCTTACTCTCAATATCATCTCTGTACCTCCTTAAGGTGAGGCAAGGGCTCAGGTAATTATTAGAAAACATTGTGTTTAAAACTATAGCTTTTATAAAATGTCCATCCCCTAGTATTAGAAAAGAAGTTTATAATTAGAAATTATAATTATACATAGAAATTTCACCTTTCTCCAATCCTTATTCTCATTATCATCTCTGTATCTCCTTAAGGTGAGGCAGCCGTGGGCTCAAGGAGAAATTTAGGTGTGCTGTGCCTTTCATGTGCTATTAGAACTCCTCAAACCTGTACTTTATCCTTTACTCTTATTGGGTTTATTCTCTGCTAGCCAGTGAACTACTTGTTAACATTCCATATATCTTTTGCTTTTATTTTAAATTAAATTTATTTGGGCCCAGCCAGCATGGCTCAGTGGTTGAGCATTGGCCTATGAACCAGGAGGTCATGGTTCAATTCATGACTTCAACTTCAGGAGATACAGAGATGATATTGAGAGTATCACCTTTGGAGAAATTTCACCTTTCTCCAATCCTTACTCTCAATATCATCTCTGTATCTCCTTAAGGTGAGGCAGCCACGGGCTCAGGCAGCCATGGGCTTAAGCAGCTGTGAGGCCCAAGGCTCAGGCAGCCATGAGCCACAGCAGCTGCGAGGCCCGGGGCTCAGGCCTCACAGTCACCACAGCCAGCAGTGGCAACAGCAGTGGGGTGATGGGGGTGGTGCCTTCCCCAGATCAGTCTGGTCGCCTTCTGCAGAGGGAGGCCAGACTGCAGCTTAGGCCATCAGTAGGACATCCCCTGAGGGGTCCTGGACTGTGAGAGGGGGCAACCTCTTTTCTCAGTTGCATTTCTTTTTGCAGTATTTAGCAAAGAAGTTCCACAACTTCCTTTTCCCTGAGTAGATGAAGACAACAAAACACAATATTTAATTGTGATGTTTTTCTTTCTCAAACATCTAGTTTAGAGTGGGTATTAGCTCCACTGCTTTCCTCTTTAAGGTGGGCTCAGGCAGCTGCGAGTCCCAGGGCTCACAGCAGCCGTGGGCTCAGGCAGCCGTGGGCTCAAGCAGCTGTAAGGCCCAAGGCTCAGGTAGCTGTGAGCCCCAGCGGCTGCAAGGCCTGGGGCTCAGGCCTCGTGGTCACCACAGCCAGCAGTGGCAGCAGCAGTGGGGTGATGGGGGTGCTGCCTTCCCCTGATCAGCCTGGTTGCCTTCCGCAGAGGGAGACCAGACTGTGGCTTAGGCACGCTCCCTAAGCCATCAGTAGGACATCCCCTGAGGGCTTCCGGACTGTGAGAGGGCTGAAGGACCACCCCCTTAGTGCACGAATTTTCATGCACCGGGCCTCTAGTGGATAATAAAAGAGCAAATTTCTCAAATTAACAGTTAATTTTAAAATTAGCAATATAACCATTTAGAAAGTATAACAAAATAC
The DNA here is from genome assembly GCF_951640355.1 of Cnephaeus nilssonii. Classification (NCBI taxonomy): domain Eukaryota; kingdom Metazoa; phylum Chordata; class Mammalia; order Chiroptera; family Vespertilionidae; genus Cnephaeus; species Cnephaeus nilssonii. The sequence goes on along the minus strand of NC_137072.1, from coordinate 2,031,463 downwards.
ATTCATAATAGTAAAGAATAATAAAATACCCAAGAATGAACAAAAATAAAACCTGAAAAATAGTAAGTGGAGCCCAAACTGGTTTGGCTCAGTGGATAGAGCATCGGCCTGTGGACTGAAGGGTCCCAGGTTCGAGTCTGGTCAAGGACATGTACCTTGGTTGCGGGCACATCCCCAGTAAGGTGGTGTGCAGGAGGAAGCTGAATCGATGTTTCTCTCTCATTGATGTTTCTAACTCTCTATCCCTCTTCCTTCCTCTCTGTAAAAAATTAATAAAATATTAAAAAAAAAAAAAAACAAAACAGGAGGAAGGGAAGATGGCTACCGACGGGAAAGCAGACTGCAAGATAGTGGGTGAGTGAGAGAAAAAAGGGAGAGTGTGTGGTCGCACGGGGAGTGTTTGTTGGTGAGTTGAGGTACAGCTATACTCCAGGAGACTGTGGGGGGATGGCCAGATGGGATTCCCCTGACCGGGCAGCCCCCACTGCTGCTGGGTTCCCTCCCGGAGCGACTGGCTCTGACATGGAGACTGCACCATCTTGAAGGGGAAAGTGGATGCTATCGGAAGCCTAAAAATCTACAACTAAGGAACCCACCGAACAGCTGCGAACCAAGAACACCGGTTCCCAAGTGGCGTGAGCACGCAGATTCAGAGGAGCTCTGCACCCTCTCATGGAAAGATCAGATTTTTCCTGGGAGAAGGTGAGGTCTGTGGTGCGGGCAGGAGAGAGAAACGCGCACTGTGGGAGCTGGAGGACCTGGGGAAGTCTGCGACCAGAAAAATCTGCAGCCGTTGGGGCTGGCATGATCTGTGAATGTAGAAGGGGGTCCGCAGAGCTGGTAACAGATGGGAACTCTAAAAAGCAACCCATAGCTGAACTGGGCGCAAAAGGACAGCCTAAAAATTTTAAAAGTGTGCTGGCTGCTTAGACCCAAGGGGAAAAAAGACTGCACAGACTTGCACGCAGCACCAGAGTTCACACACTTACTCTGGCTCTTTTTTTTCTCTCTCTCTCTTTTTTTCTGTTTAAATCCTTGTTTTTTTATTACTAAGCCCAATACATAGGATCACCCAATTGAGGACACTCTCAGAGACTGCAGGGGAAAGTTGTTTTTGTGGAACCTGGGGATCAGAGCGGGGAATAACCATCAGAGAACCAGCTCTGGGCAGCCCACTCCCCCAAACCGGTATTAAGTGCCACAGGGAAAACAAAATCTAAACACTGGCTAGAGAGGACCTATAGACCCGGAGGTCAATCCGGAAACACTGCCACCCAGGGGCTGAAGCACAAATTGACTCTTCTGTAAACACAAATAAAGGAGTATAAGAAACAAAGACGTCCTGCCTGCTTGAAAATCAGGACTGTGACTTACAACACTGAGGAGCAGTGGAACGCAGGGAACTTCAATACTGTCCTGACTAGGAAACAGGTGTGCCAAACAGAACAGTAGAGGAAGTGAATGACATAAAGTACTGCACATTTTTATTTTTTTTCCTTCTTTTACTTAAGAAACTTTTTTTTTTTATTTTTTCCTCACTTGATTTCACCTTTTGGATTATTACATTTTTATTTTCAATCAGTATTATTACTACTACTATTTTACAATTTTTAAAAAAAGTGTCATTTTATTTTCTCTTTATTTTACTTTGGGATTAGTGTTCTACATTCTATTTTCCTATCCTTTAGCATCATTTTACTTTATTTCAATTTTACCTTTATGCCAACACTCTCTTCCTCACTTTTCCCCTTTTGTTGTCCTGTTATTCTTACCCTATTCCTGCTTTAGATTTTCCATATCCCCTCTTTTTACCCCTTGTTAAAATTTAACCCTACTTATATATCTAATTCCCAATCCCCTGCTCCAAGTCCATATACACCTCTCTCTTCTCTTTCTTCACTAACCAAAAAATTTTTTATCTGTCCTTTTGTTGTTTTTTGCTTGATTGTTGATTATATCAGGTTTTTTATGCTTGTTTGTGAAATTGTTTTGCTTTTTCTTTTTGTTTTTGTGTTTTGTTTTTGTTTGTTTGTTGCTTCTGTTTTCCCTCGCCTCACTTGATATTAGTTGTTGTTTGTAGTTTGCATTCGTCTCTAGGTATTTGTTGCTAGCATTTATTGGGGATAGTGGCTGTTCTATTGGAGTTTTCTCCCCATGTAAGTAGTCTTTTCCCCTCTTCTTTCTTATTGTCTTTCTTTTCTCTGTTACTGTTTTTTCCTTTTCCCAATTTCATTTTCTTTATCTCCTATCCTCTAATTCGCCTTCCTCTGGTAGTAACCTTTATTTGGGGGTATAAATATCATGAATACATTTGTGTTCAGTGCCTTGTGCATAATTAAATTGGCAAACACCAACGACATAGAATCTTAAAATGGGCCAGAGAGAAATAGAAAGTTACATACAAAGGATCCCCCATCAGACTATTGACTGATTTGTAAACAGAAACACATCAGGCCAGAAGGGAATGGAATGAAATATACAAAGTCATACAAAGGAAGGGTCTGAATCCAAGAATACTGTACCAGAAAGGGTACCACTCAAAATTGATTGTGAAATCAGGAGCTTCACAGACAAAAAAGGACTAAGGGAGTTTATTACCACAAAACCAGCAATGCAAGGAATACTAAAGGGTCTGCTGTAAAAAAAAAGAAAGAAAGAAAGAAATTGGAAGCAAAGAAGGAACACAGGGGTAAAGAATAAAAATGGTGACAAACAAGTACCTATCAATAATAACTTTAAATATAAATGGATTAAATGCCCCAAACAAAAGACATAGGGTAATGGATTGGATAAGAAAACATGACCCATATATCTGCTGTCTACAAGAAACCCACCTCAGAAAAAAAGACGCATACAGACTGAGAGTGAAGGGATGGAAAAAGGTTTTTCAGATGAATGGAAATGAAAAAAAAAAAAAGCTGGGGTAGCAATACTTATATCTGACAAATTAGATGTCAAAGTGAAGAACATAAAAAGAGATAAGGAAGGCCACTTCATAATACTAAAGGGAGCAATCCAACAAGAAGAAATAACTCTAGTAAACATATATGCACCCAATACAGGAGCACGCAAATACATAAAAAACTCCTGGAGGATATCAAGGGAGAGATTGACAGCAATACAATCATAGTAGGAGACTTTAAAACCCCACTATCACCATTGGACAAATCCTCTAAACAAAAAATCAGCAAAGAAACTTCAATCCTAAATGACTCACTAGATCAGATGAAATTAATTGACATCTTCAGAACATTTCACCCCAAAGCCACAGAATATACATTCTTCTCAAGTGCACCTGGGTCATATTCAAAGATAGAACACATATTGGGTCACAGGCAAAGTCTCTTCAAATTCAAGAAGATAGAAATGATATCAAGCATCTTCTCAGATCACAGTGGCATAAACCTAGGAATCAACTACAATAAAAACAATCCAAAAAATCAAACACATGAAGACTAAATAGCATGCTATTAAACAATGACTGGGTTAACAGAGAGATCAAAGAAGAAATAAAAAAAAAATCATGGCAACAAACAACAATGAAAACACAACAATCCAAAAACTATGGGACACAGCGAAAGCAGTCTTGAGAGGAAAGTTCATAGCTCTACAAGCCTACTGCAAAAACAAGAAAGAATGGTAATAAATTACCTAAACCGACAACTCAAAGAGTTAGAAAAAGAGCAACAAGAAAAGCCCAGTGTAAGCAGAAGGAAGAAAATAATAAAGATCAGAGTGGAGATAAATGACATAGAGACCAAAGAAACAATACAAAAGATCAACAAAACCAAGAGCTGGTTCTTTGAAAGGATAAACAAGATTGATGAACCTCTAGCCAGGCTCACCAAGAAGCAAAGAGAGAGGACCCAAATAAACAAAATCAGAAATGAAAGACATGAAATAACAACAGAACCCACCAAAATACAAAGGATTGTTAAAAAATACTATGAACAACTCTATTCCAACAAACTGGACAACCTGGAGGAAATGGACACATTCATAGAAAAATACAACCTTCCAAAACTCAATCAGGAAGAATCTAAACAGCTCAATAGGCCAATAACTATGGAAGAAATTGAAGCAGTCTTTAAAAACCTACCAGCTCACTGACACTGCCCCTAGGGCAATGGATGCTAAAGAGAAAATTAACAAATGGGACTACATAAAAATAAAAAGCTTTTTTTTTACAGCAAAAGAAACCATCAACAAAACAACAAGAAAGCCCACTCTATGGGAGAACATATCTGCAAATGCTATCACTGATAAAGGTTTAATCTCCAACATCTACAGGCAGCTTATGCAACTTAACAAAAGGAAGATAAATGATCCAATAAAAAAAATGAGCAAAGGACCTAAATAGAATCTTTTCAAAAGAAGACAGAAGGAAGGCCAAGAGACAAATGAAAACATGCTCAAAGTCAATAATTATCTGAGAGATGCAAATCAAAACAACAATGAGGTACCATCTCACACCTGTCAGAATGGCTATCATCAACAAATCAACAAATGACAAGTGTTGGCGAGGATGAGGAGAAAAAGGAACCCTCGTGCACTGCTGGTGGGAATGCAGACTGGTGCAGCCACTGTGGATAACAGTATGGAGTTTCCTCAAAAAACTGAAAATGGAACTCCCATTTGACCCAGTAATCCCACTCCTGGGAATATATCCGAAGAAACTAGAAACACCAATCAGAAAGGATATATGCACCCCTATGTTCATAGCAGCACAATTTACAATAGCTAAGATTTGGAAACAACCTAGGTGCCCGTCAGCAGATGACTGGATCAGAAAACTATGGTACATCTACACAATGGAATACTATGCTGCCATAAAAAAGAAGGAATTCTCATCATTTGCAGCAACCTGGATGGAATTGGAGAACATGATGCTAAGTGAAATAAGCCAGTCACTGAAAGAAAAATACCACATGATCTCACTCATTTATGGATAATAAAGAACATTATAAACTGATGAACAAAAATATAGATAAAGACACAGTAAAGCATCAAACAGACTGTCAAATTACAGGGGGAAGGTTAGGGAGAGGTGAGGGAGTTAAGAGATCAACCAAAGGACTTGTATGCATGCATATAAGCATAACCAATGGACACAAAACGCTGGGGGTGAGGGCATGTATGGGTGTGGGGTGGGGGGGACAATGGTAAGATATGTACACATATAATACCTAAATAAAAAAAAGTGGAAAAAAAAAACCTTCCAGCAAACAAAAGCCCGGGGCCAGACGGCTTCACAGGAGAGTTTTACCAAACATTCAAGAAAGAACTGAAACCTATTCTCCTCAGACTATTCCAAAAAATTTAAGAGGAAGGAACACTTCCAAGCTCCTTCTATGAAGCCAGCATCATCCTAATACCAAAACCAGATAAAGACAACACAATGAAAGAGAATTACAGGCCAATATCCCTCATGAACATGGATGCCAAAATCCTCAACAAAATTCTAGCAAATCGGATCCAGCGGTACATCAGAAAGATCATACACCATGACCAATTAGGATTTATTCCAGGGAAGGAAGGATAGTACAATATCTTCAAATCAATAAACGTGATATATCTCATAAAAAATTGAGAGATAAAAATCACATAGTCATATCAATTGATGCAGAAAAAGCGTTTGACAAAAATCCAACACCCTTTCTTGATAAAAACTCTCAGCAAGGTGGGAATAGAAGGATCATACCTCAACATCATAAAAGCCATATATGATAAACCCACAGCCAATATCATACTCAATGGGCAAAAACTAAAACCATTTCCCCTAAGAACAGGAACAAGACAGGGATGCCCACTCTCACCACTCCTGTTTGACATAGTACTGGAAGTATTAGCCACTGCAATTATAGAAGAAGAAATAAAAGGCATCCAAATTGGAAAAGAAGAAGTAAAGTTGTCCTTATTTGCAGATGACATGATATTGTACATAAAAACCCGAAAGACTCCATCAAAAAACTATTATACTTAATAAATGAATTCGGCAATGTAGCAGGATACAAAATTAATGCCAAGAAATCTATGGCATATCTATACACCAATAGTGAACTTACAGAAAGAGAGACTAAAAAAGCAATCCCATTTATCATCGCACCAAAAAAATTAAGATACCTAGGAATAAACTTAACTAAGGAGGTAAAAGATCTATACGCGGAAAACTATAGGACACTGAAAAAAGAGATAGAGGAAGACATAAACAGATGGAAGAACATACCATGTTCATGGATTGGTAGAATCAACATCATTAAAATGTCCATACTACCCAAAGCAATCTATAGATTCAATGCAATCCCCATTAAAATACCAACGGCATATTACACAGACCTAGAAGAACTCTCCAAAAATTAATCTGGAATAAAAAAAGTCCCTGGGGTGAGCCTGGGTCCCGGGTCCGGGTGAGGCCGTGGGCCCCTGGATCCGGGTGAGCCTGGGTCCCGGGTCCGGGTGAGGCCGTGGGCCCCTGGATCCGGGTGAGCCTGGGTCCCGGGTCCGGGTGAGGCCGTGGGCCCCTGGATCCGGGTGAGCCTGGGTCCCGGGTCCGGGTGAGGCCGTGGGCCCCTGGATCCGGGTGAGCCTGGGACCCGGGTCCGGGTGAGGCCGTGGGCCCCTGGATCCGGGTGAGCCTGGCCCCGGGTCCGGGTGAGGCCGTGGGCCCCTGGATCCGGGTGAGCCTGGGTCCCGGGTCCGGGTGAGGCCGTGGGCCCCTGGATCCGGGTGAGCCTGGGTCCCGGGTCCGGGTGAGCCTGGGTCCCGGGTCCGGGTGAGGCCGTGGGCCCCTGGATCCGGGTGAGCCTGGGTCCCGGGTCCGGGTGAGGCCATGGGCCCCTGGATCCGGGTGAGCCTGGGTCCCGGGTCCGGGTGAGGCCGTGGGTCCCTGGATCCGGGTGAGCCTGGGTCCCGGGTCCGGGTGAGGCCGTGGGCCCCTGGACCCGGGTCAGGCCACGCGACCCTGGGTCTGGGAGAGGCCACGCGCCCCTGGGTCCGGGTGAGGCCATGCGCCCCTGGGTCCGGATGAAGCTGAATCCTGGGTCTGGGCGAGGCCGTGTGCCCCTAGATCCGGGTGAGGCTGGATCCCGGGTCCGGGTGAGGCCGTGGGCCCCTGGATCCGGGTGAAGCCGTGCCCCTGGATCCGGCCGAGACCAAACCAGAGGGAGTTGGACCTGCATTACCACCATTTGTCCACCATCCAGAGCTGAGGGGTCAGTGCCGACATGTACTCATAAGGAACTGGTGGACATGGATATTGGGTCTCAAAAGAACTGTTGGACCAGAAAGAAACTCACTACAGACTGATTCATTTGCCTGTCAGCATAACTATTATTGCTCGTCGCACATTCAATTCTTATAAGTATATCTCTAGTGACACATGATTTCGCTCATCTAGGGGAAATGATGAACAACATAGACTGATGAACAACAACAGAACCAGAAACAAGGAGGCATCGATCGGACTATCGGGCCTCAGAGGGAGGATAGGGGAGGGTGGGGGGAGGGGGGAGAGATCAACCAAAGGTCTTGTGTGAATGCATATGAGCATAACCAATGCTTAAGTTCAACAGAGGGTTGGGGCATCCATGGGGAGGGGTGTGGGATGGGAATGGGGGGATGAGGACAAATATGTGACACCTTAATCAATAAAGAAATTAAAAAAAAAAAAAAAAAAGTCCCTGAATAGCCACAGCAATCCTGAAAAAGAAAAACAAAGTAGGTGGGATCTCAATACCAGATTTCAAGTGTATTATAAAGCCACTGTGCTCAAAATAGCCTGGTACTGGCACAAGAATAGACATATAGACCAATGGAATGGAATAGAGAAACCAGAAATAGACCCAAGCCACTATGCCCAATTAATATTTGACAAAGGAGGCATGAACATACAATGGAGTCAAGACAGTCTCTTCAATAAGTGGTGTTGGAAAAATTGGACAGATACGTGCAAAAAAATGAAACTAGACCACCAACTTACACCATACACAGAAATAAACTCATAATGGATAAAGGACTGAAACATAAGAAGGGAAACCATAAAAATACTAGAGGAATCCACAGGCAGCAAAATCTCAGATATATGCCGAAGCAATTTCTTCACCGGTATAGCTCCTAGGGAATGGAAACTAAAGAGAAAATAAACAAATGGGACTACATCAAAATAAAAAGCTTTTTTACAGCAAAAGAAACCATCAACAAAATAACAAGAAATTCCACAGTATGGGAGAACATATTTGCAAATGCTATCACTGATAAAGGTTTAATCTCCAACATTTACAGGGAACTCATACAACTTAATAAAAGGAAGATAAATGATCCAATAAAAAAATGGGCAAAGGACCTAAATAGACACTTTTCAAAAGAGGACATTCAGAAAGCCAAGAGACATATGAAAACATGCTCAAAGTCACTAATTATCTGAGAGATGCAAATCAAAACGACAATGCGGTACCATCTCACACCTGTCAGAATGGCTATCATCAACAAATCAACAAATGACAAGTGTTGGCGAGGATGAGGAGAAAAAGGAACCGTCGTGCACTGCTGGTGGGAATGTAGACTGGTGCAGCCACTGTGGAGAACAGTATGGAGTTTCCTCAAAAAACTAAAAATGGAACTCCCATTTGACCCAGTAATCCCACTTCTAGGAATATATCCCAAGAAACTAGAAACACCAATCAGAAGAAATATATGCACTCCTATGTTCATAGCAGCACAATTTACAATAGCTAAGATTTGGAAACAGCCTAAGTGCCCATCAGCAGATGAGTGGATTAAAAAACAGTGGTACATCTACACAATGGAATACTATCCTGCCATAAAAAAGAAGTTCTTGCCTTTTGCAACAGCATGGGTGGAACTGGAGAGCATTATGTTAAGTGAAATAAGCCAGTCAGAGAAAGATAAATATCACATGATCTCACTCATTTATGGAATATAATGAACAACATAAACTGATGAACAAACATAGGTCCAGAGACAGAGAAACATGGATCAGACTATCAAACCTCAGAGGGAAGGTAGGGGAGGGTAGGGGTAAGGGGGGGAGATCAACCAAAGGACTTGTATGCATGCACATAAGCCTAACCAATGGACACAGACAACAGGGGGGTGAGGGCATGAATGGGAGGGATAGAGGAGTTAATGGGGTAATAAGGACACATATGTAACACCTTAATCAATAAAGAAATTTTAAAAAAAAGAAATGGTGGACCTTGAAGATGACTTCATGTTTTCTTACTACGCAGAATCTAGTCAAACAATGCTGCAGTTAAATATTTTACCCTTTGTTCTCCCTGCGTGATCTACGATAATAATCTGCTTCGTGTTGATATTTACTGTTGTGTTGCTGACAGTTACCTGAAAGAGAAGTTGGGGTGCTTCACTGGGCTGGAAAAAGTTTAGCTACATCAGAAAGCAGATCTAATTAGGAGAAACCAAGATGGCAGCATAGGTAAACACCTGAACTTGTGTCTTGTACAACCACTTCAAAACTACAACTAAAAGACAAAACGGACATCATCCAGAACCACAGGAAGGCTGGCTGAGTGGAAATTCTAATACCAGAATGGAAGAGAAAAGCACACTGAGACTCAGAGAAGCTGCGGAAGTAAAGTGCAGAGGTACAGAGGTACGCGCGTGGAGAGGGCTGGCAACTGAATACATGGCTGGCTTTTTCAATCCAGAGGGAGACACAAGCTCCTGATTGCTCTGAACTCCAGTTCCAGGTGAGACTCTGGGGACCCAGACTCATTCGTGGAGAAACTGGACAGTCCGGCATCAGGTGGAATGCGAGGGGGGCTCTCTCTCAGAGGTTCTTGCAGCGATTACTGAGGGACACTGAGACCTGGGGGCCTCTTAGGGCAGGGCTGACAGGAAGCCATTGCTGTTTGCTCTGCCCTGAGACTCCGCCCCATCCAATCTGTGCACAGGGGCTTTTGCATATGAATGGTCTGTTCCTTTGAAATCTAAACTTACCTAACAAACTGCAGCTGGGTCAGAGAGACCCAGAACATCCAAAAGAAGGCCCAAGGCCCCACAGCATCTTAAATTGCTTCACAGCTGGGCCTCATCTGGGCACCTCCAAAACCCAAAGAAGAGGAATCTGCAGATCTCTCTGTAGCTCCTGCTGGGTGGCCTCAGGCAGAGGCTAAATTAGCACCTCCTTGGAGATCCAAAAGCCAGTGTACCCAGGGGTCAGAGTGGGCCCATCCAGATTACAACTCCTCAGATCCATAAGGGACACACTCAGGGGGCAGACTCAGTGAGCACCAAAGCCCCACTGAAGCAAGTCTTGCCTCATAAGGGTGTCTCTAGCACAGAAGTTCTCCCATCGTAGACACAGCTGATCCTCACAGCCAATTGGCCTGGAAGTCAATTCCTCCCAGTGATACCAATAACAATAAAGGCTTAACTACAACAAGACTGTTCACACAGCCCACAAATGGGTGTACCAAGAGTGTCCACCTCAGGTAACTGAGGAGGCTGAGTCACTGGGCCCTACAGGACACCTAGCACACACCCTAACTTCTCTTTCAGGTAATTGCTTCAGGGAAGCATCCAAAATGCGGAGACAAAGAAACAGGTCACAAATGAAAGAAATGGAGGAAAGCAAACTACGGGATATAGAGTTCAGAACCACAGTTATAAGGTTTTTCAAGAATTTTCTAGAAAAGGCTGATAAATTTAGCGAGACCCTCAAGGATATAAAAAGGGACCAACTAGAAATTAAGCATACACTGACTGAAATAATAAATAATATACAGAGATCCAACAGCAGACTAGAGGATCACAAGATTCAAGTCAAAGATTTGAAATACAATGAAGCAAAAAACACTCAACCGGAAAAGCAAAAAGAAAAAAGAATCCAAAAATATGAAGATATTGTAAGGAGCCCCTTGGACAACTTCAGGCATACCAACATCAGAATTATGGGGGTGCCAGAAGAGAGAGAGCAAGATATTGAAAACCTATTTGAAGAACTAACGACAGAAAACTTCCCCCACCTGGTGAAAGAAATAGACTTACAAGTCCAGGAAGCGCACAGAACCCCAAACAAAAAGGAATCCAAAGAGGAACACAGCAAGACACATCATAATTAAAATGCCAAGAGCAAAAGACAAAGAGAGAATATTAAAAGCAGCAAGAGAAAAACAGTTAGTTACCTACAAGGGAGCACCCATACGACTGTCAGCTGATTTCTCAATAGAAACTATGCAGGCCCGACGAGAGTGGCAAGAAATATTCAAAGTGATGAATACCAAGAACCTACAGCCAAGATTACTCTACCCAGCAAAACTATCATTCAGAATTGAAGGGCAGATAAATAGCTTCACAGATAATAAAAGCTAAAGGAGTTCCTCACTGCCAAACCAGTATTATATGAAATGCTGAAAAGTATTCTTTAAGAAGAGGAAGAAGAAGAAAAAGGTAAAGATAATAATTATGAACAACAAATACATATATATCAACAAGTGAATCTACAAATCAAGTGAATGAAAAAATCTGATGAACAGAATAATCTGGTGAATATAATAGAATCAGGGGCATAGAAACGAGTGAACTGACAATCCTCGGGGGGAAAGGGGTGTGGAGTTGTGGGAAGAGACTGGACAAAAATTGAACACCTATGGATGAGGACAGTGGAGGGGAGGGGTAAGGGAATAGGGTGGGGTGGGAACTGGGTTGAGGGGAGCTATGGGGGGAAAAAGAGGAACAACTGTAATAATCTGAGCAATAAAGATTTAATGAAATCTGTTGAGGAAGAAAAAAAAGAAAGCAGATCTAATTAAGCAAGTTTATTCTATATCTATAAAAGGCTAAGACAGTGATGGCGAACCTATGACACGCATGGCAGCACGGACACGCGTAGCCATTTCTGATGACACGTGGCCGCTGAGGCAGCCGCATGCCGAGGATGAAACATTTGCTGCTCCTGAGGATGAAACATTTGCTAGTAGAGTCTTGGAGTTAGACTCTAGTCGCAAATGTTTCATCCTCCCCTATTAGACACTCCGTGCCGGAGGTCTGTAGGCCAAACAACAGAAGTCCGGCACAGAGCGTCTAGTTCTGGGACTTCCGGTTAAGCCGGGATCTTTGCCCTCACTTCCGCCAGCAGAGCAGGGAGCAGCAGAATGCAGCGGGGGACGCATCTCTGGGGGCCCTGCCATTACCAGTAACCAAATAACAGTTAACCACAGCAACCATTATCTACTGTTCTGGGGTGTCATGGATTTCTAATCCATCATTACTGAGATAAGTGAGGGGGAGGCTGGGAGAGGCGAGGGTTTGTGGCATGCTATGGGTGCTGTTTCCCGCCATTAGAAATAGCGGCAGCCATTTTAATTCACATAAGGAACACCATCTTGCTCCATAGTGCAGACTCCATTTCACCACTATTACTGTTGTGCATCCTTATTAACGCCTATTTCTGCTTATTAACCCTGCCCTTTCCTAAAAGACAATTATATGCACCATTTTGTGGTTAGTTAGGCTAGTTAACCCCTAATTGCCTGCAGGCCTAACAAGCTATCTATAATTCTATCTTCTGTCACTGCCCCCCTGATGGAGAACCCAAAAAATAAAAAAAACTAAGGTTAAGTAAAGGAAGTGGTAGTAGCAGTGGCCGACCCTTTCAAGAGACATGGACCGAGATGTATGGCTTTATAGAAAATAATGGCAGATCATTTTGCGTTCTATGTACTGAAACGGTAGTAAGCAGAACGTGGAATATAAATAGACATTTTGAAACTAATCATTCCCAGCTCTTGGAAAAAAGTGAGGATGAAAGGAAGGAATACATTTCCAGGCAGCTACACCTTTATAAGAGCCAATCTAATTCCATCCTTAAATTTATGAAAGGCTCTACAAATTTAACATCTGCAAGTTTGAGCATTGCTCACTCTATAGCTCAGCATGGAAAAGCGCTCAGTGAGGGAGAATTTATTAAAGAAACTCTCCTAAGATGTGCACCAGTTCTCTTTCATGATATGCAGAATAAAGATGCAATTATTAAGAGAATATCTGAGTTACCACTCAGTAGAAATATCATAAAAGACCGAATAATGAGACTGAACACAAACGTACAACATCAATTAAAGAGAGACATAAGGAAGTGTAAATATTTTTCGATCTCTCTTGATGAAACTACTGATGTCACATCACATGCTCAGTTGGCCATTATTGGTCGATATTCTGATGGTCTCACAATGAGAGAAGAGTTGATAAAGTTAGTATCAGTGTCAACAAGTAAATCAGGAAGTGAAATACAAACATTTCGTGACCTAAGCATTGATATCTCTAAAGTTGTGTCAGTGACAACAGATGGGGCACCAAATATGGCGGGGGAAAAAGTCGGATTTGTCAAATTGTTTACAGAAGCTATTGGACATCCGATTGTGCCTTTTCATTGTATTATCCATCAGGAGGCTTTATGTGCCAAGGCAGGATTCACCGACTTAAACAACTTAATGTCAGTTGTTACAAAAATAGTTAATTTAATAGCTGCTCGCCCCCTTCACAAGCGAGAATTTTCGGCAATTTTACTGGAGGTTGATTCCACCTACAGTGGACTGCTGATGTACAATAATGTAAGATGGCTGAGCTGAGGCAAAGTTCTTGAGCGCTTTGTGGAGTGCTTTGAAGAAATTAAGGTATTTCTTTTTATTTATTTATTTTTAATTACTTTATTGATTAAGGTATCACATATTTGTCATCAACCCCCTCCCCCCGTTCCCTTCCCAAACCCCCCCACACACAAGTCCCCCTCCCCCTGTTGTCTGTGATCACTGGTTAGGCCTATATGCAAGCACACAAGTCCTTTGGTTTATCTATCTCCCTTGTCCCCACCCTCCCCTACCTTCCCTCTGAGGTCTGACAGTCTGATCAATGCTGTTCTTGTTCTTCAGTCTATGTTGTTCATCTTTTCCCCTAGATGAGTGAGCTCATGTGATACTAGGAATACACTTATAGGAACCGAAAATGAGACAAGCAATAATAGTTATGCTGAGAGGCAAATGAATCAGTCTATAGTGAGTTTCTTTCTGGGCCAACAGTTCTTTTGAGTTCCGGTTTCTATGTCCAACAGTTGTTAATGTGTTTATAACAGCAATGATATTTCAGTTCTGGATGGTGGACAAATGGTGGTATTGCAGGTCCGACCCTCTCTGGTTTGGTCCTGGGCAATCTGCAGTAATGCATATCTGCTGACTGCTAGTATGGCAAGGCATCGTCAGTGTCTTCCATCTCTGGACTGTTTCTCTTCTGACTTCATGGCTGGAGCACTCCTGTCAATTCCTCTCTGTTGCAGGAATCCACATGTCTCGGAGTTGTTTTCTGAAAATATACAAACATATTCTCGACCAAAAGTTAATAAAGAAATATTTTCTATAAATTTTACTTGCGATCCTTTTTCATTTTTTTGCCCAAATGATTTTCCTTTGGCTTGTTTTGACACCATGTATGTTTTACCTGGGTGACTTGCTGTTAGCATTACAAATGAAAGTTAATTTTCTAAAGTAAAAATTTTCTAGATGTAATTTATTTGCAGGATATTTTTCCTTACATGATATTCTTCTACTATCCCCCCTTTTTTGGTTTAAATATTGGGAGGCTTTTGGAAATTTTATGCTGTAATCTTGATAGCTTTTAAATTTTACTTTTTTGGACTAAAATGTGACTGCTTTAGGTTCATTATATGTTACGCAATTTTACCATGAGATGAACTACCAATAAAAATTTTAGTTAACACTTTAGTAACAGCTTTTTTATCCAGTACAATAGATTTTTCTAGAGTATTTGCTTATTTTGATTGGACAATTTAAATTAGTCTGAAAACTTGACTACTATTTTACTGTCAAATTTAATACTCTAACAACCATCTTGTTTTACCCTGTAATTATTAGTGGAGAGGATTATTTGCCTTCTTGAGTAGGCCCCGAGCATTCCTGGTGCTAGGCTGGATTTAGATATCCTAGACCCCAGTTCCCCGGATCATGGGTGCAAGACATCTCCATCAAGTCTTGTTGCAGTGAGAGGGCATCTGCTGTCAGCCAAGTCTCTGTTACCTGAGTCCCGATTTGAGCTGGGCATGTGAAGCTGAGCAGCCATGGGGGCAGGAGATCTCCTTCAGCAGGGGTGAGGGTTATGCAAATCAAAACAACAATGCGGTACCATCTCACACCTGTCAGAATGGCCATTATCAACAAGTCAACAAATGACAAGTGCTGGCGAGGATGTGGAGAAAAAGGAACCCTCGTGCACTGCTGGTGGGAATGCAGACTGGTGCAGCCACTGTGGAGAACAGTATGGAGTTTCCTTAAAAAACTAAAAATAGAACTCCCATCTGACCCAGTGATCCCTCTTCTAGGAATATATCCTAAGAAACTGGAAACATCAATCAGAAAGGATATATGCACCCCTATGTTCATAGCAGCACAATTCACCATAGCTAAGATTTGGAAACAGCCTAAGTGCCCATCAGCAGATGAGTGGATTAAAAAACTGTGGTACATCTACACAATGGAATACTACGCTGTGGTAAAAAAGAAGGAGCTCTTACCATTTGCAACAATATGGATGGAGATGGAGAACATTATGCTTAGTGAAATAAGCCAGGCAGAGAAAGATAAATATCACATGATCTCACTCATTTATGGAATATAATGAACAACATAAACGGATGGGGGGAAAAATAGATCCAGAAACAGAGAAACATCAATCAGAATGTCAAACCTCAGGGAAGAAATTGTGAGGTAACCAGAAACCCAAGAATGCACGAGAACGCCTTTCCAGCCATGCTAGCAATCATCAGATGTAAGGTAATTTTACCCGGGACAAGAGGGTAAGTATTTTGGACTTATGCTCCTGACTCTTCATGGGTAAGACCACTCATGTGGGCTGATCCCCTGACTAATGTAGTTACCAATAATACCAAACACCTTGGTCATCCAGGAGGTCCATGGGTGGGGCAAGAAAGTATAAATACACAGGGGTCTCCACCCAGCTTCCCTTTTGTATGACACAAAATCAAAACAATGCCCCTTTGTGTGTAAAATTAAAGAGAGGTTTCTGGCTTGTGTGGACACCAAAGAAAGGGTGTCACTACTATCACTACTTGCCCGCGGTAGAAGTGCAGAAAATGTAACTAAGACCTTGTCCACACAAAAAGTAATAGACAGCCAGTTTGAAAGGGTATTGCTATGGACTAGAACAAAGAATATCCTTACATGATATTATTCTACACTGTCATTAAAATTTTTTCCAGATTTGGATCACCCCCATTACTTATAATAGCCCATGGACGGCGGGGGGATCATCTGTTTGGTGCTTGGAGAAAAACGTAACACATCTCTAGATATTTTAGAATTACAACAGCATATTATATAATTACCCCAAACAAACTTACAAACTAATTCTTTGAATGTCTGGCAGCAATTTAAAAAGGACATGAAAGGGTTTAATCCCTTCCACTATGTAGAGGGCCCCCTGGGAAGGCACCTGAGCATTCTAAATTTGCCCCTCTTGCCCTTTTGGCCAAGAGGGACCTGCTTCTCACAATCCAATTGTCCACAGCTGTTGCCTGAGCTTCTGTTCATGCCAAGGTTGAAACCTCGTGATGGCTGGTACCATGGATCTGTCTCTCGCCCAGTGGGGTGAGCTGGGCCTCCTTGGAGAAGAAACCTGGGTTCCACAAGATATGTGATCAGTGCTGGGACCCTGCCAGCAGGCAAGGGGATCCCAAGGCAGGTGCTGGGCGTGGAGGCCATGGGGGCATAGGCGACCAAGGAGACAGAACTAAACCTCACATCACTGTGCTTGGCCCCGGAGGATGGCTGGTTAGCCAGAGACGGGTAAGATTCCTCAGGGAAGGAACAACCTAAGACAGGCACAGTCGCACAGGGGCCATCAGGATAGAACTTGGGGGTCAACAGAGGTGGGGCACAGACCTTCACCCCCCACCCCCCCAAGTTTAAGGTATTTCTTGACGATAAGGATCTGGGAAACTTTCCTCAGCTTAATGATGATAAGTGGGTCAACACCCTGATGTTTTTTACAGATCTCTCTGTTCATATTAATGAACTGAACTTAAAGTTACAAGGTTTTGGCAAAAGTATTGACGTTATGTTTGGATACATAAAAGCTTTTGAAAGTAAAGTTAAAATTTTCAAGCGAGATGTAGAAACTAAAACTTATAAGTATTTTCCCTGAGTAACAAAGTATTTTGAGAAGGCCAGTGCAGCTGTACAAAATGAAATGGAACTCTTGCATATGAAGTACCAGCATGTTTTAGACTCGTTACTTGACCAGTTTAGTGATAGATTTAGTCAATTTAGAAGTCTAGAACAGACCATGAAAATAATTAAGTATCCTGATGTAGTAGTCTACCGTAGTTTGGAATTAAATGGTTTCCAATGGATGCAAATTGATGATTTGGAGATGCAACTTGCAGAATTTCAAGACAGTATCTGGGCTCTGGTGTTTGTCGACTTGAGGTCAAAGCTTGAGAATCTGGAAAGGTGCCGCTTGGAGAATCAAGAGGAGTGCCACTACGAACAGGAAATTTGGAGTGCCTGGAACCGACTACCAGACACTTTTAGCACCCTGAAAAATATAGCAATGGCTTTACTCACCATTTTTCCCTCTACATACTTTTGTGAGGCCTTATTCGCAGCGTTAAAACCAACCAAAGAAACAGATTGACAGATGAAGTTAGTAGCGCTTGCTTGGGCCTGAAGTGTACAAAATACCAACCTTCAATTGAAGGTTTAGCCAATGAAATTCAGCAACAAAAAAGACACTAATAGGCAGGTTAGTTAAAGAATTCCCCCTCCCCCTCACTTATCTTAGTTCATGGCACCCCACACAAGCTAAATAATATCAAGACCAACAAAAGAAACCGACTGACGGATGAACAAAGAAGTCACTAAGCAGGTAAGTTAAATATTTAGTTTTTGGTTTATTAAATACAATTATATATAACAATTATATATTTATGTTATTTAAACTATAAATATCACGAAATAATGGTTTTTCCTCAAAGTGACACACTACCCGAGTTATGCTCAGTTTTTTGGCGAAGTTTGACACACCAAGCTCAAATGGTTGCCCATCACTGGGCTAAGATGACTCGCACATCCACGATACATATAAAGCTTTCGCTGGCGCCAATGGCACGCATGTGTTTCAATCTGTCATTGCCGATCATGAATTTGGCTGACACTTCTATTATAGAGAAAGGGGGAATAGTGATATTAAAATATGTCTTCTAATTGATTTCTTTTCAATGTGCACGAATCTGTGCACTGGGCCACTGGTAAAACTGTAAAACTCTTAGAAGAAAACATTGGAGTAAATCTTTGTGATATTGAGTTACTTACTGACTTCTTAGATATGACACCAAAAACATAAGTGATGTATGAAAAAATAAATTGGACATCAAAATTAACAACTTTTGTGCTACAAACAGTACCATCAAGAAAGTGAAAAGACCATTTATATTGTTACCACAGACCAGTGGTCGGCAAACTGTGGCTCGTGAGCCACATGCGGCTTTTTACCCCCTTGAGTGTGGCTCTTCCACAAAATATCATGGCCTGGCGAGTCTATTTTGAAGAAGTGGCGATAGAACTTTAAGTTTAAAAAATTTGGCTCTCAACAGAAATTTCGATCGTTGTACTGTTGATATTTGGCTCTGTTGACTAATGAGTTTGCCGACCACTGCCATAGACAGTGAAAGTGCCAGAGAGTCCCCCTCATTGTCCAAGATGATGGCAGGGAATATCAGTAAAATGGAACTGAGCATGCTAAAAGCTAGAAAGATGAATGGACAGGGCCCAGCGTGCCAAAATCTAAAAATATGAAAAGATAGAGCCTGAGTTTGCCAAAAGCTAGACTTATGAATGGGTAGGACCCTAAGCACACCAAAAACTAGCAAGATAGTGGGATGGGGGTGGGAAGCCTTCCCTTCCCTATCCCTCTAAGACTGAAAGGCTTGAGCAGGAGGGAATGATCTTTGAGACAGAGGGAGATGATATTTGGTCCCTGAGATGGGAGTCCGCCATTCTCCCAGGTCATGTGGCCTAGTTTGGACAGCATGGGCCTCAATAAGTCCTGGAGGACTCAGGTTGGGATCCCAGCTGCCTGTGGCAGGCCAACTATGGGAGCAGGACTATGGGGATTTCCCAGTAGGTGTTGAGAGCTTTTCTTGAGAAATTCCCCTGCACTCCTTCTCAAGGAGTCAGCCACCTGAAACACCTGGCTGGTAAAAGGAATGGGGTTTTGGGGGAGCAGAAGAACTCCAAGACTGGTAAGTCAAACTGATGTGTACATTGAGGGTCTTCCATTCCTGCCACTTGGGCTTCATGCCACTTGGGCTTCGTGCCATTTGGATCCTGTTAGGACCACTTGCTGTATTGTTTGGCAAGAGATAAGACGCTAAGACTTGTGAGCAGTCATTTGGACTAATGGAATTATAAATTCAAGTTTTGTTCATATGTTCCCACTTTGTCTGGAGGTCTTACTATGGTTATGGTTTTGGGTTTGTACTTTCATGTCATTGGGGGTTGTTCTGTTTTGACTCCGGAAGGGAGCCCACTGGACAAAATTTTAGCAGATAGGTTCATGTACAGCTATGATCCAATGACTGAGAAGGAATTAGTTTTCTATTATAATACTGCTTGGCGTGTGTGTACTTTTTAAAAAATATATACATTTTATTGATTTTTTACGAGAGGAAGGGAGAGGGATAGAGAGTTAGAAACATCGATGAGAGAGAAACATCGATCAGCTGCCTCCTGCACGCCCCCCACTGGGGATGTGCCCGCAACCAATGTACATGCCCTTGACCGGAATCGAACCTGGGACCCTTCAGTCCGCAGGCCGACGCTCTATCCACTGAGCCAAACCGGTTAGGGCGGCCTGTGTGTACTTTATACTATGAGGAAAATGGCCCAGAAATGGTTCCTTAAGTTACTACATCATCATACAGTTGGACTTGTTTTGCCAATAGTCAGGGAAATGAGAAAAAAATCCCTTATGTCCGGGTGTTTATGTCTTTACGTTGAATAAGGATTCAGCAAAGCAAGAAAACTACCTAATGATGCAGAGAAGGGAATTGGCTTAAAACCCCTCCATGATAGTAAGACATGGGAAGAAAAGGAAAATGAGATGAGTCTCTTTAATGCCCTGAACCCAGGGGACCCAGGATAAGCAGCAGGAAGATTTTTCCTGCCACCACCTCCACTGCTAGATATCCCTGAGATAAGGCCCAGAGGGGGGACAACCCCATCCCTGTATGATCAAGAAACAGTCTCCCACTAAAAGATCTGGCAGGGCACTCAATTTTGCCAGGGAGCATCCCTATCCAGAGCAGGACAATTCCCTTTGAGGTAACACCCTACAGGCAGAATAAACCAGGAAGACCAGCTTGCTGGCTACTATTGGGCCCAAAGTCCATTTTCTAGTTCAGATTTACTAAATTGGAAGAATTTCAACCCCTCATATTTGGGAGAATCCTCAGAAAATAGTGAATCTTATCACCTCCATTTTTGCCACTCACCATCCAAACTGAGCAGACATACCGGCTCTCCTTAACATCCTGCTAATGGCAGATAAAAGGTGGCTGGTTATATATAGGTAAGGCTGGTGAAGAGGCTCATTGCCTCTATCAAGAGATTACCAACAGGACCCCCAACCCAGCCAGGGCAATTCCCTTGACAGAGCCCAAGTGGGACCCAAATAGTGGGACCTAGCCTCCACAGAACATTACAAAAGGTGTATATTGGAAGGACTTGGGAAAGGGGTACCTGAACAAAAGAGCCGGAATATGATACAGGCCATTCAATGGAAACAAAGCCAAGATCCTTCTAAAATTTTTAGAAAGGCTCTATCAGGCCTATTGAACACACACTGATGCTGAACCACAGGCACCAGAAAATGTCTGGATGGTAAACATGTCTTTTATTGGGCAAAGTGCCCCGGATATCAGAAGAAAGCTCCAACATTTAGATGGGGCATTGGGAATTAATCCCTCCCAGCTGGTGGACATAGCCTTGAAAGTTTACCATGCCCGGGAAACAAGGAAATTAAATCAAGCCATCGTTTTCTTAGAAACAGTGCAGGGAAACCAGAAGGAGAGGTAGGACATGAAAAGAAAAGGGAAAGACCCACTAGGTGCCAATCAATATACATATTGCAAAGAGGAAGGTCATTGGAGAAAGGACTGCTTAAAACTTACAAAGAAAAATAGAAAGGATAGAAACTCTCACCGAGAAATGTTAGAAAGGAATGACGAATTTGATGGTGAATGGGGGCTCCCCTAGACATCTCCCAACCTATTACTATTTCCCCAAGGAGCCCCAGATACAACTGACAGTGGGGAACAATCTAATTGACTTCCTAGTAGCTATGGGAGCAACATACTCAGCGCTAAAGACAAAACTAATCAGAAAAAGTTCAGCTGTGGTGACAGTTACTGGAGTGACTGGACAATTCCAGGGAAATAAAGAAGGCTATTAACCTCAGGGAATAAGGACATCAAGTATGCAAAAGAGATTTAAAAATTGCTAGAGGCAGTGAATCTACTGAACCAGATTGCCATAGTGCACTGCCCAGGACACCAGAAGAAAGGTTCTCAAGCCAGGGAAACGAAACTGTCATAAAGCACCCAGACAAGCTGCCCTGAGAGCTGCTTTTTCTTGGGGCTTTAATTCCCCACCTGGACTTGTCAGAATTTGAACCCCATCACACAGAATGAGATGAGGGACAGGCCCATGAATGGGGATTCTCTAACACTGACCCAAAAATAAAAATAAATAACACTGACCCTAATTCTATACAAAAGATCAACACCCATGCTATGATCTTACTCCCTGAAGCTCTAGTACAGTGGTCGGCAAACTCATTAGTCAACAGAGCCAAATATCAACAGTACAACGATTGAAATTTCTGTTGAGAGCCAAATTTTTTAAACTTAAACGTCTTCTAACGCCACTTCTTCAAAATAGGTTCGCCCAGGCCGTGGTATTTTGTGGAAGAGCCACACTCAAGGGACCAAAGAGCCGCATGTGGCTCGCGAGCTGCAGTTTGCCAACCATGGCTCTAGTATATTCCATCCTCACACCTACATGAAGGGACCCATTACAGAATGGATGCTTTAATGGACCTCATTAGACCACATTTGAAGGGCTCTCATTTATAAAGGACCATTCAAAAGATTATCCAAGCCTGTCAGATATGCACCAGAAACAATCCTAAGACAGAACATGTCCCAACAGAACAGTGAGTACAATATGAAGAGATATGCCCATTTGAGGACTGGAAAATTGACTTTACACAGATACTTAAAGCCATAGGAAATTTTAAGTTTTTATTAGTTTCCATAGACACTTTTTCTGGATGGGTAGAGGCATGCACCACTAGAACTGAGAAGGGAACTGAGGTAGCAAAATTTCTACTCAAAGAAATAATTCCTAGGTTTGGACTTTCTTACTGTATTCAAAGTGACAATAGACCATTGTTCACTTCAGAACTCACCTAGAAGATAGGATAGGCACTAGAGATTCAATGGAAACTACATGCATCTTGGAGACACCAATCTACAGGGAAGAATGAGAAAATGAATCACACAATAAAGAATACACTGGCTAAAATATGCCAGAAAACACATTTGAAGTGGAACCAGGCACTCCCTATTGCCTTGTTCTGGAGTAGGGTAGCACCCTGAAGTGGGCTTAAATTAAGCCCTTTTGAAATAGTTTATGGGAGACCCTTCCAAGTGTCTATTTTAGGAACACCCCTCTTTAGATTTATAACATGAATCAAAAATTAAACAATATGTACAACATCTAGGGCAGACACTAACAATTTTGCACAAGTTTGCTCATTGCAGATCCATCCACCTGTCTAATGAACCCTTATATCCATTCCACACAGGAAACCAAGTCTTACTAAAGACCTGGAAGACTCAAGGTCTTGAACAGCAGTTAGCTGAGCAATGGACTGGTACCTATGATGTCCTGCTGACAACACTCTCTTCCCTAAAACTCACGGCAATCAAGCCTTGGATCCACCACACATGGACAAAGCAGGTGCCACCTGAGGAAGTCTCTGATCTTGTTGCTGCTGTTGATACTGCAAGGGAAAGCTGGATCTGCTCTCCTGAAGGAGATTTAAAATTCCTCTTTTGGAAAGGGACAGTGCCTCCCAAAGCTGAGTGGCAATGTTACTTTCTGTTTTATTCTGCATTTCCATATAGTGGCTTCCTCAGCAAATTTATCCTGCTGGTGGTGTGCCCCCCAAAGCCCTGCTCAGGATTAGATCATGGGGGTCCTTTAGTCTCTCCAGTTTCTGATTTCACTACAATCCCCTGCACTACGAGGCATGCCCCTCACTAAACACTTGGTTATTTGTCTTCATAATAGGCCTTATTTGGAAGCCCATTGGCAACACCATCTCTGTTCAACAGTGCCATCTGCCAGACACTGCATATGTCGTCTTCCAAAGACAGTAATCCTCCTCCCTCATGTGAAGGCTCCCCTTCATTCTTCTTCTTTTAGAAGATAGTAAGAATCTCTAGACCCAGGGATAGGTAAGACTATGCCTTTTGATAGCAGGAAGAAACTATAGAAGATGAGACCTTCATCCATTTACCCTTGTAAGATTACCAGGGTCCGAGTTTTGAAGGGGGGAATTGTTATTATAGATAGCACCAGGGAGTCTGCCCCATTGGCCAAGATGGTGATGGGGAAGGAAGGGTTCTTACGCTGAGCTCACCAAAAGCTGGAAAGATGAATAGCTAGGGCCCCGAGTATGCCAAAAGTTAGCAAGATAATTGGATAGAAAAAACAACAACCTCGCCTCCTTATCCCTATAAGATCAGTGGGCTTGAGCAGGAAGGAAATGATCTTTGAGACAGGGTGAGATGAGATTTGGTCTTTGAGATGGGAGTCTGCCAGTCTCCCAGGGTATGTGACTCCTGAATAAAAATCTTTCCTTTTGCACCAGCACCTGCCTCACGAGTTTGGCTTTTATTGTGGCAGGCAGCTGAACCTCCATTTTTTGTTTGTTTGTTTGTTTGGTTACAATATGATTACAGATGGCTCACAGAAAATGAAATCCAAATGGTTCCTGAATATATTAAAACTAGAAGCCCGGTGCATGAAATTCGTGCACAGCGGGGGGTTGTCCCTCAGCCCAGCCTGTACCCTCTCCAATCTGGGACTCCTGGAGGGATGTCTGACTGCCCGTTTAGGCCCGATCTTGGTGGGATCGGGCCTAAACGGGCAGTCGGACATCCCTCTCACAATCCAGGACTGCTGGCTCCCAACTGCTTGCCTGCCTGCCTTCCTGATTGCCCCTAACCGCTTCTGCCTGCCAGCCTGATCACTCCCTAACCACTCTGCTGCCAGCCTAGTTGATGCTTAACTGCTCCCCTGCCAGCCTGTTTGCCCCCAACTTCCCTCCTCTGCCGGCCTGGTCACCCCTAACTGCCTTCTCCTGCAGGGTTGATCACCTCCAACTGCCCTCCCTTGCAAGCCTGGTCCCTCTCAACTGCCCTCCCTTGCAGGCCGGATGCCTCCCAACTGCCCTCCCCTGATGGCTATCTTGTAGTGGCCATCTGTGTCCACATGGGGGCAGGATCTTTGACCACATGGGGGCAGCTATATTGTGTGTTGCAGTGATGATCAATCTGTATATTACTCTTTTATTAGATAGGATAGAGGCCTGGTGCATGGGTGGGGGCCAGCTGGTTTGCCCTGAAGGGTGTCCCGGATCAGGGTGGGGTTCCCTTGGGGCGTGGAGCAGCCTGAGCGAAGGGCCTGTGGTAGTTTGCAGGCCGGCCACACCCCCTGGCAACCCAAGGGGAGGCCCTGGTATCTGGAATTTATTTTCCTTCTATAATTGAAACTTTGTAGCCTGGAGCGGAGCCAAGCCTGCTGCTCCCTCTGGGGCGGCAGCCATTTCTGTGGCAGTTAATTCACCTTCTATAATTGAAACTTTGTAGCTTTAAGCAGAGGCCTGAGCCCGGCCAGGGTGTGCGGAAAGCTTTGCTTCCTCTGTTGCCGCTGGCAACCCTGGCCTGCTCTCTCAAGCTCCATTCTGCCGCCTTTTGTTTGAATTTGTTTACCTTCTATAATTGAAACTTTGTAGCTTGAGTGGAGGCTTAGGCCTGCAACAGCTATCGGAAAGCTTGGCTTCCTCTGTTACCTAGGAAACCTTGCTCTCTCTGGCTGTAGCCATCTTGGATGGGGTTAATTTGCATGCTCGCCCTGATTGGCGGGTGGGCGTGGCTTGGCTGGTGGGCATGGCTTATGTAGCGGAGTGATGGTTAATTTGCATATTACCATTTTATTAGAGAGGGTGTGCTCAACTTCATCAGCAATATACTACTATTTTTCATCTACCACATAGGCAAATTTAAAATTTTTGATATCACACTCTTAGAGTGGAGAATGTAAATTTGTACTACCTCTGTGCAAGGCAATGTGACTGTAACAGTTTAAATGTTTAAAATATGCTTATTCTTTTTGACCCAGAAATTTAATTTATAGGAACTTAATCTTACAGATAATGTGTAACAGAAGTAATTTAGATATGCAGTCATTCATTGCAGGATTACATACAGTATTGATAAAAGTAAATCTGGAAATAACTTAAATGTCTAACATAGATACTGAAAAATAATTAATCATTTATTAAATCAATGGAATACAATTAAGCTGTTAAAAAGAATAAGGAACATCTTTACGAATCAGTATGGAAAAGTGTCAAAGGTAAAAAAATTTAAGATGAAAAAATAATTATATGTATTATTGTATATGTAGAATTATACAATATACAGGATGTCCCAAGAAATATATACATACTTTGAATAATTATAAATGCAGTGTTTATTAAAATACATTTCATTTTCAAAATGTAATAGAATTAGCTATTAAAGTGTGTATACATTTTGGAGGGAAACCTATATATATAACATTTATATACACATACAAAGCAAATTATATGTGTTTATATAAATTTTTAAAGATAATAAC
Source organism: Cnephaeus nilssonii (assembly GCF_951640355.1). Classification (NCBI taxonomy): domain Eukaryota; kingdom Metazoa; phylum Chordata; class Mammalia; order Chiroptera; family Vespertilionidae; genus Cnephaeus; species Cnephaeus nilssonii. The sequence goes on along the minus strand of NC_137072.1, from coordinate 2,005,427 downwards.
AATTATAAATATATAAATTCGATATACATACATAAAATTTTAAAGATGAAAAATCCTCTCTAATAAAATGGTAATATGCAAATTAACCATCACTCTGCTACATAAGCCATGCCCACCAGCCAAACCACGCCCACCAGCCAATCAGGATGAGTATGCAAATTAACCCCAATCCAAGATGGCTACAGCCACAGAGAGCAAGGTTTCCCAGGTAACAGAGCAAGCCAAGCTTTCCATAGCCGTTGCAGGCCTAAGCCTCCACTCAAGCTACAAAGTTTCTATTATAGAAGGTAAACAAATTCAAACAAATGGCGGCAGAATGGAGCTTGAGAGAGCAGGCCAGGGTTGCCGGCGGCAACAGGGGAAGCAAAGCTTTCCGCACACCCTGGCCGGGCTCACCCGCTTAAGGCTACAAAGTTTCAATTGTAGAAGGTGAATTAACTGCCACAGAAATGGCTGCCGCCCCAGAGGGAACAGCAGGCTTGGCTCCGCTCCAGGCTACAAAGTTTCAATTGTAGAAGGAAAATAAATTCCAGATACCAGGGCCTCCTCTTGGGTCGCCAGGGTGCGTGGCTGGCCTGCAAACCACCACAGGCCCCTCGCTCAGGCCGCCCCACGCCCCAAGGGAACCCCACCCTGATCCGGGACATCCTTCAGGGCAAACCAGCTGGCCCCCACCCCTGTACCAGGCCTCTATCCTATTTAATAAAAGTGTAATATACAGATTGATCATCACTGCAACACACAATATAGCTGCCTCCATGTGGTCAAAGATCCTGCCCCCATGTGGACACAGGATGGCCAACACAAGATGGCCAGCGGGAGAGGGCAGTTGGGAGGCACCCGGCCTGCAAGGGAGGGCAGTTGTGAGGGACCAGGTTTGCAAGGGAGGGCAGTTGGAGGTGATCAACCCTGCAGGAGAGGGCAGTTAGGGGTGACCAGGCTGGCAGAGGAGGGAAGTTGGGGGCAAACAGGCTGGCAGGGGAGCAGTTAAGCATCAACCAGGCTGGCAGCGGCGTGGTTAGGGAGTGATCAGGCTGGCAGGCAGAAGCGGTTAGGGGCAATCAGGAAGGCAGGCAGGCAAGCAGTTGGGAGCCAGCAGTCCTGGATTGTGAGAGGGATGTCCGACTGCCCGTTTAGGCCCGATCCCACCAAGATCGGGCCTAAACGGGCAGTCGGACATCCCTCCAGGAGTCCCAGATTGGAGAGGGTACAGGCTGGGCTGAGGGAAAACCCCCCGCCGTGCACGAATTTCGTGCACCGGGCTTCTAGTTGTATGTATAAAATAAATTAGATATACATAAACTTTTTCAATTAAAAGGAAAAGAAAAGTAGCAAAAGAAATCAGGCTGGCCAGCATTGCTCAGTGGTTGAGCACCAACCTATGAACCAGGAGGTCATGGTTTGATTCCTGGTCAGGGCATATGCCCGGGCTGTGGGCTCAGTCCCCAGTTGTGGGTGTGCAGGAGGCAGCCGATCGATGATGATTCTCTCTTATCATTGATGTTCCTCTCTCCCTCTCCCTTCCTCTCTGAAATTACTAAAAATATATTTTTTTAAAAATCAAGCCTTACTTCAGATTCTATTTTCTCTCACTCATACTACACACCTCTAGGTTAAATTCCTAAAATGCCATTCTTCATCAGTTTGTTAAAATGAAAAATTCTGATCCAATAGATTCTGGGAGTATGAGGGTCTGCAATGTTTTGTGTATACAGGTAAAGGATTTTTATTTTGTTTTTCAATTATTGCCACAACTTTGCAGCAGAGTTCAGGATCTGAAGGAGGGGCCAACACACAAATGAAAATTCTATACAAGAAATATGAATTTAGAAGGCATGGGGGGTTAGGTAGAGACCTTCTTTCTTGAGGAGGCACATCGAAACCTGGCCTTATCCACTTTTTTACTCAGTTTTAGATACACATCTTGCCCTCAGTAAAGCACGGCAAACAGATAGCGGACAGACCATCTCTAAGGTCAATAAAGATCAGTAAAGATTAGTAAGGTCCAGTAAACATTTACTTTGAGGCTATTAGGTCAGGAATTGCTTCAAGACACCGCTATCTTAACATAAACAATGGTGTTTAGCATCAGCCATGCTAACACCCAAGGTACATCAGCCTTCTGCGCTCCTTGGTGCACTCTCATGATAGTATCAGCAGTGGGTGGCTTCCCACATTCCCCCTTTTTGTTTTCTTAATAAATCTTGAAAAGTGTATGCTGTCTGTAGGGCTTGAGTCCTTTTAAGACTCTTCATTCCGTATCTGCAGACTAGAAATAAACATAAGAACAATAATGAGACAGACAATAGTTGTTATGCTAAGAGGCTAATGTAAGGAGATCCAGTGAAAGGGATTTAATTATTTCATGTCCTTTTTAATTTGCTGCCAGGCATATAAAGAACTAGTTTATAGTAGGCTCTTTTCTGGGCCTACTATAAAGTTCTTTATGGGTCCCCTTCTTAATCACTGTCCGCTGTGACATGACAGCAATGATATTCGAGTTCTAGATGGTAGACAAACAGTGGGAAATGACAATGCAGGTCCGACCTTCTCTGGTTTTGTCCAGGGAAACCTGCACCATCGCACAACTGATGACTGCTAGCATCCCCCAGGTCATCTCTGGACTGTTTCTCCTCTGTCTCATTCTCCTCCCATTCCTTATCTTCAGTGTGTTGCTTAGGGCTACTGCTATTTGAGGCTGGAGTAGTTGTTTGTCTGCAGCCCCAGGTACAGGGTGAGGCTCCAGCTGCAAGGTGTTCATTAGTCTGGTCAGTTACTCTCTTGGATCCATGTTGGAGTTTAATGTTCCTTGCTGGAATCCACATAGGCTTGGAGGAGTTTTCTGGAAATACACAAGCATTTCCTCAACCAAAGGTTAACAAAGGGTCAGGGCCCTTCCATGAACTAGACTCAGGATCTTTCTATTTAACCAAACCATTTTCCTTTGGCTTATTCTGACACCAGTGTAATTTTATAGGTGTCTTGCCATCAGTGTTATAAGTGAAAAAATTTAAAGTAATTAAGGCTTGGTGTAGTTTACTTACAGGAGATTTCTCCAGCATCACTATTCCCCCTTTTTGTTTTTCAAGTTGGGATTTTAGCCACTGATGTTGGCGTTCTATAATTGCCTGTCCTAGGGAATTGTATGGTATTCCTGTAATGTGTTAAATTTTCCATTTTGTACAAAATTGCTGGAAATAAGTTTGTGTATGTAGGTTTATTGTCAGTTTTTATAATTTTTTGGAATTCCCATGACAGCAAAAGCAGGTAGGCAATGATTAATGACCTGTTTTGCCGTTTCCCCTGTAGATGCAGTGGTTCATAGGACCTTTGAAAAAGTGTCTACAGAGATATGCAATGCCCTAAAGCATCCAAAAGGAGTATAGTTTATTATATCCATTTGCCAGATATGGTCCCTTATCAATCCTCGAGGGTTAATTCCTGTATTAGGCCCTTGAGGCAGATGTAACATGCAAGTGGGACATTCCTTGATAATCTGTTTTGCCTGCTGTGGAGTGATTGATAATTGTTTAGACAATATTTTGGCAGGCTGATAGAAAAGCTGATGAGATTCTGTGACCTGTTTTAATAAAGCAACCAATTGATTGGTATATGTATTTCCTTTTGTTAAAGGACCAGGCAGGGTGGTATGAGCACTGATATGAGTAATATAAAAGGGGTATTGTCTTTGCTGTACCTGTTTAAATAGTATAAATAGACTTTGGTCACTGAGCCATTTTAATCAAGCAGTCTCAATTCTATTTACCAGGCCAGCAGCTTAGGCAAAATTAAAAATAATATTAACAGGCTCTTGGAAATCCTGCAATGCAGCCCTGATAGCTTCTAATTCAGTTCTTTGCACAGAAGTGTGACTGGTCTAAATTCATTGCATGATAAGCAGCTTTACCATTAGATTAACCATCAGTAAAAACAGTTAATGCTTTAATGCTCCAGGAATAGGTTCCTGCCTAGTATTTTTTTTTGTATAATAATAGGGGTGTAATATAAAAATTGTAGTAATTTGTTTTTTAGCAGGTGACAACTAAGTTCCCCTGAATATCCACTTAGTCCAATTTGCCAATTCAAATCAGTCTGAAGTAACATTTCTAATTGCTTCCCAGTGAGGGGACGATAGATGCATTGGGGTTCTTCTCCTCTAAGCTACCTGCAGTGCTTTCTGAGTTGAGATATTAATTGAGACATGAGTTCTATATATGTAACCATAGTTTTAGAACAACCAACTTGGTTGCTTTTCAGAAAAACAGATAGGAGAGAAACATGCTGACCAATACTGCAATGCATATATCTCAAGTAAAAGTAACTTTCTTTCTACTTATGGTGTCTCATAAATGGTGATATTTAATGCTTGAATAATAACTTTTAGTTTACTTTGTAAATAGTAGCAGAAGAGATTTTAAAATTTCTCCTTTTTAAGCTTAAATTTACTTCTAAACAGCATTATTTTCAACTAGTGCTAGTTTGCATATATATGCAAATTTTACTTTGGACTTTACTAGAACCAGTTTGTTCATAAAATATTGGCTTCTCATATAACTGAGTTTATTGCAGGGGCCTGATGCGGCGGGGGCCAGACATGGCGGGGATCTCCCTTTTCCACGTCCCGCGCAGAAAGAGAGATGAACAAACCGGTTCTAAATGGAGGCGGTCAGGGATTGAGAAATATTAGAAATAAAGAAAACAAGACGCAGAAATAGATTCATGAAGCTGGGAGCTGGGTGGATCTTTCTGTGCCTGGCTGAGGCCACAGAACAGATCCAGACTGCAAAGCTGAGGCTTTATTTATCATCAGGGACAAACAAGGCAATTAACAATGTTCTTGTAAGTTTCACTTGTTTTGGCAGCACTTGCTGCCCCTCCCACAGCCCACTAGCTACCCAGGAAGGATCTAGGGATCAGTTACAGGATTAGGCTTAATTATGCTGGGAGGGGTCTGCCCTCCAAACGAACTTGTTTGTGACCCTGCCACAGGTCAGTCAGAGGCTTAACCCTATAACCGCTTTCTACATCTCACCCTTTCTTTTAAATTTAAGCTACTAATAATGGAAGTAAAATTTAAACATCAAGAACAAATTTCTGACTATTAAAACATTAACAAAGCAATGCCAATGCAAAACCCAATAACAAAACAATGCCAATGCAAAATCCAGACATGGCTATTAATAAAACAATGCCAATGCAACACAACAATAAAGAAATCAAACTACAGTAACATTTTCCTACTAAATGAAAGTTTCTTTTGCTGATTACTCAAGAGTCCTCAGACTTGGCTGTGCAAGAGTTTGCAGAAAGACTGGTAGCTAATCAATGCTAGCATGACCAGAAACATGATTGAAGAAGTAGCTTCAACTTCTTGCTTTTCCACAATCTGCTGTGCTTCAGTCGTTTTCTCCAGATGACTTTATGTTGGCACCTCAGTCCCCTGTGTAGCTTAGCTTTCAGTTTTCTTCTTCTTCCACTTTGCTGTCATCAGGGCAGCTCTCAGTCCTTTTGAGTGAAGGGACACAGGAGCTTCTCTGGGTCCATTGTGGTGACGGACGTAATGCTATGGCACCCGAATTGGCTGCATTGCTCCTTCTGGAAAGATACAAAACACAACCTTCTCCCCACACCATCACTGAATCTGATAAAACTCTTGTCTGGTTTATGCTTCCTTCCACCTAGCTGACTCAGTGGAAACTATTGTACAGGAGGCCTGATGCCTTTCACCTGCTGTACAATCCTTTGCATTATAATTCAAAAATTTTAAAGTATAAAAAGCATGACTGAGCCTCTTTTGAGGTGACACATAACACCTGTCTCCCCCTTTTTGTTTTAATAAATGGTTTTAAGAGTACGATTGGCTCTTTCCACTATTGAGTGACATCCATTTTGTCAGATTTGATTAGGTTTAAGTCCTCGGGGATTTACCCCTAAAGTTGGCACAGAAAGGAGGATAACATACTGAGGACATTACTTCCAATAAAACATGGACATTGTTCTTCTCTAATTACATTTTAAAGGCTGAAAATTAAATGAAAAGTTCCTCTGAATTAGTGTGCCCTATAGTAGCTGTTTCAATAAATTTGGTCATACTTACCACATAAGCACTGTTACTATAGGTTGATGGGCTCTGTAGCAAAATCTGTTAAGGCATAAATAAGAGCTTGTATTTCTACTGAAATATAAAAAGTTTGAAGGATCTTTGCTCCCCTGCTGCAGTAGATCCAGCCTTTTCAGAACTAGATCCATCTGTAAAAATGGTTAATGCCTGAGGTATAACATCTCTTTTAATGTGGCAGCTAATACTATTCCCTGTGTTAAAATAAGGCAAGCCCCTAAGTCAGGGGTCCTGGTAAAACACAAAACATCAAACATTTTGACTTCTATGCAGAAGGGTGTGCACACATGGTCTGTAAGCGTGCACACCGACTTCCTTACCCTTGGTCCTGGTCAACCTGCAGCAATGCACAGGTGCTGACTGGTAGCATGGCAAGGCATCTTCACTATTTTTATTTCTGGACTATTTCTCCTCTGTTCTTGTGGGCCACTATTTATTCTGTGGCTGGAACAATTCTATCAGGTCCTTTCTGGGATTCGTTGTTGCAGGAATCCACATGGTCTTGGAGTTTTCTGGAAAGATAAACATATTCTAGACCAAAGGTTAATAAAGAAATCTTTTCTATAAATTAGACTTGGGGTCCTTTTGATTTTTGTCCAAATGATTTTCCTTTCACTTATTTTGACACCATAAGATTTTTCATGGGTGCCTTATCAGCATTATAAAAGAAAAATAATTTTTAAAGTAAAATTTTAAAGCAATTAAGGCTTGAAGTAATTTACTTACAGGATATTATTCTACTATCCTTTTTTTATTAATTATTATGAGGCTTTTGTAAAAAAATTAATGCAGTCTTGATGACCTTTTAGTTTTAATTTTTGCAACAAAAATATGACTGCTTTGGATTCATTGGGTATTAAGCAATTTTACCATGAAATGAACTATCAATAGAAATTTTGGTTAATACTTTAGGAACAGCCTTTTGTATAATTAGATTTTCTTGAAAATTCACTTATTTCATTTAGCCAATACAAATTAATCTGAAAAACTTGACTATTTTACTGTCAAATTTAATACTCTAACAACAATACCCTGTAAATGTTAATGGAAAGGATTATTTGCATCCTTGAGAAAGCCCTGAGCATTCCTGGATTTAGGCTGGATTTAGATATAGGGCAGCTGCCATCAGCCAACTCTCTGTTGCTTGGGTCCCAATCCAAGCTGGGCCAAGTCTCTTTCTGTTATCGGGGTTCCTATCTGAGCTGGGCCAAGTCTCTGTATGTTGCCTGGGTCCCAATCTGAGCTGGAATGGGAAGCGCGAAGCAGCCATGGGGCAGGAGACCTCCCTCAGAAGGGGCGAGCGTTCAAGCCCCTGTAATGTTGGGGGGGTGAGGATCTGTGCCCCACCTCTGTTGACCCCCAAATTCTCTCCTGATTGCCCCTCTGCGACTGTGCCTGTCTTAGGTTGTTCCTCCCCTGAGGAATCTTGCCCGTCTTTGACTAACCAGCCATCCTCCAGGGCCAAGCAGGGTGATGTGAGGTTCAGTTCTGTCTCCTTGGTAGCCTATGCCCCTATGGCCTCCATGCCCAGCACCTGCCTTGGGATCCCCTCGCCTGCTGGCGGGGCCCTGGCATTGATCACATATTTTGGGGAACCCGGGTTTCTTCTCCAGGGAGGGCCCAGCTCATGCCATTGGGCGAGAGACAGATCCATGGTACCAGTCATTATGAGGCTTTAACCTCAGCAGGAACAGAAAACTCAGGCAACAGCTGTGGGCAATCGGATTGTGAGAAGAGGGTCCCCCTTGGCAAAAAGAGCAAGAGGGACCAATATAGAATGCTCAAGTGCCTCCCCAAGGGGCCTTCCACACCATGGAAGGGGTTAAATCCTTTCATGTCCTTTTTAAATTGCTGCCAAATATTCAAAGAATTAGTTTATAAGTTTGTTTGGGATAAATGTACAATATGCTGTTGCAAAATATCAAAAATTATAATGAAATTGTAGAATAATATCATTTAAGGATATTCTTTGCTCTAGGCCATGGCAATTCAATTTCAAACTGGCTATCAATTTCTTTTTGTATAGACAAGGTTTTAAACAGTTAAAATCCCCTAATAATTCCTGAAAGTCATTTAATCTTTTCTTATCTCCACCTTCGGAGGCCTAATGCATTGGTTATCAATTACAATCCTTATGATATTTGAAGGAAACCTCTATTTCCTTCCAAAATAATTTTTCAGGCTATAGAGAGTTTCATTTAAAAATCTTTGCCACATGAAACAATTTCTCTTAACGTTATGGTGACCACTAGTATGGATTAGATTTAATATTTTAATAATAATCCTCAGTTTATCCTGTAATACCAGTGGAAGAGATTTCAAATTTTCAAATTTCTCCTTTTTATTAAGCAAGAAATTTATTTTTTAAGAGTATTCCCATTAGCTAATTTGCATATACAGAGGGATCATGGGAAGCCTTCCGTAACTTTCTTAGAAGACTTATTTAAATTGCTTACAAAGACATTGGCTTATTTAAAGAAAGGGGGTTGGCCTTTGTTATTTCAAGATGGCAGCCCCCAAGCCACGTGAGTGGTAAGACATGTGGCCATCATGGAGGCTGCTCAATCTGTTCTTTTAAAAGAAAGTAAAAAATCACATTTCAGACAATCACTAGCTGTTTTTGGTCTTTATTAGAATTGTTTATAAAATTATTGGCTTTTCATTAAGCTGAAAACCTTTATTATAATTTAATAAGCTAATTTATTTAAGTAATTAAAGTAGGTGTCTTCATTTTAAAAATAAAGCAAAACTACGTCTGAATTCACAAGCCGCAAATGTTGCCCCACCTCTAGCTTAATGCAGGAGGCTACATAAAGTCAGGCAGTAAATGGTGGCTTCTAATCTGTTCTTAAATATTATTTGGATTCAATTACTTATAAAAACCTTGGCTTCTCATGTAACTTAATTTATATGAGACCTTGATTATATTTTAAAAAGCTAATTTATAAAGTAACTTAAGTAGGTATCTTTAATTTAAAAAAAAGGCAAAGAAACTTATTCAGTAAACTTATAGTTTTGATACTTTATTGGTCTGATCTAAAAGCATAAACAGTGTTCCACCTCCAGCCGATTCAAAAATGCAGGGTGCTTGAGCCCTTTGTCTTTCTTGAAATTCTACTGCTGTTGAAAATTTTGGCTATATTTAAGAAATATATTGTTTTTGCCCTTCTTACAGGCAAAACTTTCATAACATTTAATATATATGTATATAAGTAAAATATATTAATTAATTTTTATTTGATAAAGCTTTCCACGTGATTCCAGGTATCAATCGGTTTAATTAAAAAAATATATTTGTTTTAAAAGAGAACAGACTTTTGAAACATTTCAGGGCCCGTGAAAGGTCTAAAAGCTACTCTCAAAACCTTGAAATACACTTGGAAAGATCAAATATATATATTTATATATTTATATATATGATTTAAAGATTATATACTTAAATTATCTCAAAGAATATCAATTACATTTAAACTGGATCATAGAAAAAAATAAATAAAATAAAAAAATAAACTGGATCATAGAATTAATCCTCTTTTTTAAATCAGACCAAGAAGTAACATATTTTGAATTCCTAATTATTTAAGAGAAAACACATTTTATTTTCTCAAAAACACGTTTTTATATTTTAGGTATTATTACCACATTTATATAATTTCTCCCAATTCAATTTGAACCTTAAACTTTCAGAGCTTGCAAGTCAAATATTAGCAGTTCTTAAGAATTTTATATTCTTAAGAATAAATTTTAAAATCTAATAATTAACTTTAAACCATGTTTTTTCTGCCCGGAGAAACTGAGAAGCAAACTTGTACGTTAAAGGAGCCACTTTTGCAGGAAAACCTTTTGACCTAGCCACTTGACCTTTTCTAGGAAGGTCGGCTAGCAAAAGTTGTAGCCATTTAAATGCAAATTTAAAAAGGGTGTAGCTTTAAAACCTCTTTATGGCAAGAAAAGAGACCTTGAACTTTCAGAGCTTTAAATTTTAGGTAGCAAAATTAAATACTTAGCATTTCTCAAATCAATAATACTTTTGCATTTTTAAGGATACATTTCAAATAAAATATAAGGCATATTTAATTAATAGATTAACTTCTATCCTCTAGACTTCATGCAATGCATACTCAGATCAACATTTCAGTATTATAACAATTCAATACATTTAAATCATTTATCATTTGATTTAGTAAACTTCCAAGTTCTTTTTAAATTTCCAGCCAATAGGCCTGGCCCAGCCTCTAAATTTCAAAACGGTCACAATTTTCCTGCTGGGGAAGTCAAGAAGCAAACTCTCAGCCATTTATATGTAAACTTGACTATTTTCTTCCTGCTATTTACTTGCCTCTGGTGGGAAATTTCAAGAGTTACTTTAGATGTCTTGGGAAACTGGCCTGTATTTCTTTCTCTGGTTCATCTTTGCCATTTTTAAGGCCAAAACAGTCTCGGGTTTTTATTCTGTACACAGCAAAAAGTCAAGTTCAGCTCAAAACTATGCGCACTCGTTTTTAAACTGGCCTTTTCCCTTTACATGTGCACAGAAATCCCGGATGCATTTATGAATTTGTAAAAGCTTTAAGTCATTAGCTGGAAAAAAAAAAAGATAAAGATGGCGAAGATGAGGCGAAGAAGTGGCTTTCTTGGGGAGTGACATCCATATTGGATCGCCACGTGTCTCCCTTCCCCCACATCCTGCTTGCTCTGGGGGAAAGATTCAGTGATGGTCTGGCATTTATTATTTTTATTTTTTTTTACTTTTTCAATTTTTATATATTTTTATTTTTTAAGGAAAGAAAAAGAGTTTTAAGATAAAAGAATTATTGGCAGTTGCTGAGAAGTTCCTTTTATCCTTTTCTACCTGGTTACAAGTAGTTTACACATGGAGGCAGAGGAGGTGCAGATGGTATTCTTAGAGACTTGCACCCTTCCACTGCACCCCACATAGACATTCTTAAGCTCTCCTGTGCTGAATCAAGGCCATCACCAATTAAAATAGGAATTTTTTCTGGACTTTTGCTGAGTATTGGTCACACAACTGCTTTCTAACCTTTTCCCAGGTTTCATCAATAAAACTTAAGAAAGAAATCAAGAATCTGACTATGCTTAACAGCATCTTTGAGCTATGAGCATAGTTTAAAGCATTTAGAAGGATTACCCATGCTTTACACCCGGCTATTTCAATTCAGTTCAATACAATACACTCCCCAATACCTTACATTTCTTAAATCTGTGGCGCGCGCAATTCTTGGGAGCGATCCCTTGCCTCTTACCTCTTGTTGCCTCTTTCATGGCCCACGTTGGTCGCCAAAATGCGGGGGCCTGATGTGGCGGGGGCCAGACATGGCGGGGATCTCCCTTTTCCGCGTCCCGCGCAGAAAGAGAGATGAACAAACCGGTTCTAAATGGAGGCGGCCAGGGATTGAGAAATATTAGAAATAAAGAAAACAAGACGCAGAAATAGATTCATGAAGCTGGGAGCTGGGTGGATCTTTCTGTGCCTGGCTGAGGCCACAGAACAGATCCAGACTGCAAAGCTGAGGCTTTATTTATCATCAGGGACAAACAAGGCAATTAACAATGTTCTTGTAAGTTTCACTTGTTTTGGCAGCACTTGCTGCCCCTCCCACAGCCCACTAGCTACCCAGGAAGGATCTAGGGATCAGTTATAGGATTAGGCTTAATTATGCTGGGAGGGGTCTGCCCTCCAAACGAACTTGTTTGTGACCCTGCCACAGGTCAGTCAGAGGCTTAACTCTATAACCGCTTCCTACAGTTTATATGAGACCTTGATTATATTGTGAAAAGCTAACTTATTAAATAATTAAAGTAGCACCTTTATTGAAAAATCAAAGTAAGCAAACCTATACATTTGATCCATGAAGTACATATGCCATCCCACCCCCCAGCCAATCTGCAGAGCAGGTTGGGTGGGGGTCTGAAGCATTATTGCACTGCTGAATATTCTTGTTTTGCTTAAGAAATATTCAGCTACCTTGTCCTGCCCTCCCTATCTGTATTAACAATTTACTCTGTCCTTGGCAGGGGAGATAAGGTGTAGTGGTCTAGCCTTTGTTTAAACTTCCCTGAGATTTTATGACCCTTTTACAACTCTTGCAAATAGTTAACTTTAGAACTCATTTCTCTCTTTCAACCTTTCTCTTTTACTTCTCATCACATATGCAACCTTCACAAATTTAACATTTTCAAATTAGCCTTCAAACCTTCTTTCTATGTCCTTCAAAATGTATAACTATGCCTTAGACCTTCCATTAAGTATTTCCACTCTAATATTATTTCTTTCTGTCATCAACTTGTATATACATTCATCAACTTGCACAGACCTTTTTCTTCTTTTTCTTTTAAAATGTATGTCCATGCCTTCTATTATTAAAACCATACAATATTTAATATCCTTACATGATATTATTCTACAATGTCATTAAAATTCTTCCCAGATTTGGATTACCCCCATTACCTATAATAGTACCTCACACCCTTGGAGATCAATAAAAAAAAATCATCTTTATGGTGCTTGTAGACAAAGGTATCACATCTCTTGATATTTTAGAATTACAACAGCATAATATACAATTATCCCAAGCAAACTAACAAACTGATTCTTTGAATGTCTGGCAGCAATTTAAAAAGTACATGTAAGGATTTAATCCCTTTCATTGTGTAGAGGGCCTCCTGGGAAGGCACCTGAGCATTCTATATTGGTCCCGCTTGCCATTTTGGCCAAGAGGAACCCTCTTCTCACAATCCAATTGCCCACAGCTGTTGCCTGAGCTTTCTGTTCATGTTGAGGTTGAAGCCTCGTGATGACTGGTACCATGGATCTGCCTCTCGCCCAGTGGGGCAAGCTGGGCCCTCCCTGGAGAAGAAACCCGGGTTTCCCAAGATATGTGATCACCAGCAGGCGAGGGGATCCCAAGGCAGGTGCTGGGCGTGGAGGCCACGGGGACATAAGCTACCTAGGAGACAGAGCTGAACCTCACATCACCCTGTTTGTCCCCAGAGGATGGCTGGTTAGCCAGAGACGGGTAAGATTCCTCAAGGAAAGAACAACCTAAGACAGGCACAGTCGCAGAGGGGCCATCAGGAGAGAACTTGGGAGTCAACAGAGGTGGGTCACAGACCCTCACCCTCCTAACTTAGCAGGGGCCTGAACCCTCACCCCTTCTGAAGGAAGTCTCCTGCCCCAATGGCTGCTTAACGTCCTATGCCCAGCTCAAATTGGGACCCGGGTAACAGACAGAGACTTGGCCGACAGCAGATGCCCTCTCACTGCAACAAGAATTGTTTGAGTTGTCTTGAACCCATGGTGAGGGGAAGTGGGTTTTTGATATCTAAATCCAGCCTACCACCAGGAATGCTCAGGGCCTACTCAAGAAGGCAAATAATCCTTTCCACTAATATTTACAGGGTAAAATAAGATTGTTGTTAGAGTAATAAATTTGACAGTGAAATAGTAGTCAAGTTTTCAGGCTAATTTAAATTGGTTAATTGAAGCAATCGAATATTCTGGAAAAATTAATAGTACTGGACAAAAAACAGTTCCTAAAGTGTTAACTAAAATTTTCATTGGTAGTTCATCTCATGATAAAATTGCATAACAAGTAATGAACCTAAAGCAGTCATATTATAGTGCAAAAAAAAAAATAAAATTTAAAAGCTATCAAGACTACATTAAAAAATTTTCAAAAGCCTCCTAATATTTAAATCAAAAAAAGGGAGGATAGTAGAAGAATATCATGTAAGGAAAAATATGCTATAAGTAAATTACATCTAGAAAATTTGTACTTTAGAAAAATAATTGTAATGCTAAAAGCAAGACACCCATGAAAAACACACAAGGTGTCAAAACAAGCCAGAGGAAAATCATTTGGGCAAAAAATGAAAAAGGATCCCAAATCAAATTTATAGAAAATATTCCTTTATTAACTTTTGGTCGAGAATATGTTTGCATATTTTCAGAAAACAACTCCGAGACCATGTGGATTCCTGCAACAGAGAGGAATTGACAGGACTACTCCAGCCATGAAGACAGAAAAGAAGCAGTCCAGAGATGGAAGACACTGACGTCGCCTTGCCATACTAGCAGTCAGCAGCTGTGCATCACTGCAGGTTGCCCAGGACCAAACCAGAGAGGGTCGGACCTGCATTACCACCATTTGTCCACCATCCAGAACTGAATTATCATTGCTGACATGTGTCAGGGCCAGCCTGACGGGTTGAACCGGGCTGAGGTAGGGAGGTGGGATTGGAGAAAAGAAAGACAGGACAGCGGGAATCGGGAGGACTACACGTCTTCTTCGAGAGTCTGTAGCAAGTTTATTAACTACACGATGCCTTTTATACACAAAACACTGATTAGGAATTCTGTCAAGAGGAATGTCTTTGTTCCTCTTAATCACTAAGGGAGGGACAGAGCAGAAGGACAAATTCTTGATACAGCAAATCTCAGTAAAATAGTTACAGACTTCTTGATAAGCAATGAAAGGCTGTTCTCATTCTACAAAGGTTGCTCTCATTCTACAGATAACCGCCATCCAAACAAGTCTGGGAAAGCTGTGTGGGTAAGGGTCCCAGCCTTGCTAGCCCCTTCAGGTGCAAGGACCGTGTCACCTTACACCTGGTGTCCAACAGACATGTGCACATAAGGAACTGTTTGACATTGAAATTGGGTCTCAAAAGAACTGTTGGCCCAGAAAGAAACTCACTACAGACTGATTCATTTGCCTTTCAGCATAACCATTATTGCTTGTCTCATTATTGGTTCTTATAAGTGTATTTCTAGTAGCACATGATCTCACTCATCTAGGAGAAATGATGAACAACATAGACTGATGAATAAGAACAGACCCAGAAACAAGGAGGAATGGATCGGACTGTCGGGCCTCAGAGGGAGGGTAGAGGAGGGTGGGGATATAGGGGAGAGATCAACCAAGGGACTTGTGTGCATGCATATGAGCCTAACCAGTGTTTAAGGACAACAGGGGGGTGGGGGCATGCGTGGGGAGGGGTGTGGGATGGGAATGGGGGGATGATGACAAATATGTGATACCTTAATCAATAAAGAAATTTTTAAAAATAAATTTAAAAAAACATACAATATATATTTTTTAAAATATATTTTATTGATTTTTTACAGAGAGGAAGAGAGAGGGATAGAGATTTAGAAACATCGATGAGAGAGAAACATCTATCAGCTGCCTCTTGCACACCCCCTACTGGGGATGTGCCTGCAACCAAGGTACATGCCCTTGACCGGAATCAAACCTGGGACCCTTGAGTCCGCAGGCCGACGCTCTATCCACTGAGCCAAACTGGTTTCGGCAACCATATAATATTTAAACCTTAATTTTCCAATGATAATTAAAAGTAAAAAGCCAGCATTTCTTAAATTGGCATTTATGAATATTCTCATCTTTAAGAAATATATTTTTAGATTTTCTGTAGTAAAAGGTAAAATCAGGTGAACTTAAAACTTGTTGGAATATTTAGATGTTTATCATTTAATCTAGCAATGTTCTAAAGTCTTTAAGTTTCCAAGGACTTTGGGAAATTATGTGTAGGCATATGAGGCTGGAGAAAAGGCAGGGGGAGGAGGGAGCAGGCCCAGCAGCCTGTTCCCAGGCCTCTAGCCACTTGGATTTAAACTGCTACATTCTTCCTTAGAGTAACATCTAAGGTTACTGCTAAGGCTTCTCGGCCTTTACAGGGAGAAGAGCTACTGGCCCTTTCTTCTAACAGAGAGTACAATCAGTCTTCTTTTGAGTGACTGGACTTTCATTATTAATATAGTTATAATTATTACTGAAAAGCTTTATTACAAATCCTTCATTTTAGTTACATCTATTTATTATATTTTAACAACTTTGAGATTTTAAAGCCAATTATTATTACCCATGATATTTTCCTTGGCAAATTTTGTAACAGAGATAACTTACTGGCTTTCAGTGGCTTTAATGTTAAAGTATTATTTTATTTTATTTTTGTTTATAAAAACGGAGTGCTCCCAGGACCTGTGAGACAACTTTGGAATTACACAGCCTGTATATTTTCCTTGTGTGACTTTCGCCATCTTCCAAGAAAAAGAGTCTTGCGCTTATCCCATAGCATCTGTGAAGAGATGGAGCTTAGGCCAAGAGGCCACCCAAAATCGGGTGGGGTGCCTCCCCCTTGAACTAGCCTTTTTCTCTTCAAAGGTATAGAAGTCCCAGATGGCATCCCTAAATTGTGAGAAATATCTCATTTATTCAAATTTCAAATGACAGACTGGGAAATAAAAACATGGCGAAAATGAGACTTTTAAGAACACTCCCAAGAGTGGGCATCCATTTTACAGGATCACTAAGAGACCTAGTAATTAATGGGCTGGAGCCTTTTTTTGTTACCTCCCTTTGTCTAGGGAATTTTCCTAGGACCTGTGTGATCAGCCATGTGTACTTCTCATATTCTTTCTCCCCATCCCCACATTCTATTTGCTCTGGGGAAATTTAGTAATGGCCTGGCCATTTACTGTTTCTTTTCTATGAAGATAAATTAAAGGTATGCTTAATAGATTAACAATAAACGAATTAAACCAAATAAAAAAGACAGATAAAACAACAATCAACAGAGAAGCGCGCATAACACATAGACAAGACTTAATAAATCAGAGTTCTTTTCATGGATCTTTCAGATGTTTTACATTGCCTGGGACTTACAGCCAGATGCAGCCTAGATCTTAGCCTGTTGTTCACAGATCTTATCATATTTTGCTCTCCATAGTACTGACTGGCATCTAAAGTCATTTTAGCTAAAATCTGCTAGTCCCAAGGCATCATGTGGTAATTTTCAGACAAAGCATTAAGGATTCCTTTTGTAAAAGGACTGTTAGCCCCAATTTCTCTACTAGATGAGCCTTCCCACACTAGAGGTGAAGGATCCGGGGCCTTAGGTTTTACAAACTTTTGATCCCTAATACGAAGTGGGAATAATGCAGTTCAAACAAGAGCACATATAGTTAAAGATGACAAGGGCACTCGCTTTCCTTGAGCCTGATTTAAGAGAGTACCTTCTAACACCTTAATTCCTTTATCCTTGAGCATGCAAGCTAAAAATTTACAATGATGTTTTTGCCTTTTACTCGAATTCTTCCCCATTGTAACCTGGCTGATTAAAAACATTCCCATTCACTAACATTCGCGACTCCGAAGCTGGCATGGGCTTTGTGCACGGTGAACTTCCCACCTTTCCAGTGAATTTCCACTTTTCCTTTTTCACTTCATTTTTCACTCAGGCAAAACTTCTCCTCCAGATTCCTATTCAGGCGCCAGATGCCACAACCTTCGTGGAGGGGTTCAGGATCTGAAGGAATGACTGATGCACAAATGAAAATGCTATACAAGAAATATCAATTTGGAGAGGAGAAAATGCTGGCAGAGTGGACAGGTGTGTTCTGAGACTTGCCCCAGAGCAGAAAGAAAGAACAGCTGAGGGTCGCACTGGGAGTGTTTGTTCTCAAGCTAAAGGACAGCTGAACTCCAGGAGAAGGTGGGGGACTGCTGGACAGGGTTTCCCTGACAGGGTAGCCCCCACTGCAGCTGTGGCTGGGTCCCTTCCCGGAGCTACTGGATCAGATGGGAAACCTCGCCATCTTGCAAGGGAAAGTGGATCTTGTCGGAGGCCTGAAAATCAACAACTGCGGCAACCGCCGAACAGCTGTGAGCCCCAGAACACTGGTCCCAGGTGGCATGAATGCTTAGACTCAAAGGAGCTCTTCACTCCACCACGGAAAGGTCAGATTTCGTGGGGATAGGGTAAGGTCTCTAGTCCCGGCGGGAGAGAGAAGCACGTGCGCACTACGGGAGCTGGAGGACCAGGGAGGTCTGTCCCTGGAGAGGTCCATGGCTGTTGGGGCCGGGGTGGTACATGATTGTGGAAGGGGGCCCTCAGAGCTGCTAACAGGGGGGATCTCTAAAGAGCAACCCGTTTTGATCTGACGCAGAGGGATAGCCTGGGAGTTTCAGGGGTAT
This sequence comes from Cnephaeus nilssonii, assembly GCF_951640355.1. Classification (NCBI taxonomy): domain Eukaryota; kingdom Metazoa; phylum Chordata; class Mammalia; order Chiroptera; family Vespertilionidae; genus Cnephaeus; species Cnephaeus nilssonii. Next base: position 1,987,292 of record NC_137072.1, on the reverse strand, counting down.
GCAGTCCGTTTGAACTTGCCCTCCAGCCTCCACAAACCGGTATTGAGTGCCACAGAGAAAAAAGGCTAGAGAGGCCTTAGAGTCCTGGAAGTCAACGCAGAAACACTGCCACCCAGAGGCTGAATCACAAATTTACCCTAGTGTAATAAAAAATCAAGGATTACCAGAAATTAAAACACGGCCTGCTTAAAAATCAGGACTGGATTACAACACTGAGGAGCAGTGGAACGCAGGGAACTGCAATACTGTCCAGACTGGGAAACAGGCTTGCCAAACAGAACAATAGAGGAAGTGAATGACCTTCACTACTGCACTTTTTTTTTTTTAATCTTTTTATTTTTATTTTTTTATTTTCATTTTTTGAAGCATTTACTTAAGAAACTATTTTTTTCTTTTTTCCTCACTTGATTTTACCTTTTTAATTATTACATTTTTATTTGCAATCACCAATATTACTATTACTATTTTACCTTTTTTATTTTATTTATTCTTGTTTTTTCTATTAGGTTTTTTTTATGTGTCATTTTATTTTCTCTTTATTTTACTTCAGGATCAGTTTTCTACAGTCTATTTTCATCTTTCCTTCATCATCGTTTTATTATATCTCAACTCTACCTTTATGCCATCATGCTCTTCCTAACTTTTCCCCTTTTGGTGTCCTGTTTATCTTAACCCTTCCCTGCTCTAGATTTTCCCTATTCTTGCTGTTTACCCCCTGCTAAAATTTCACCCTACTTATATATCTAATTTCCAATCCCCTACTCCAAGTCCATACACACCTTCTCTTCGCTGTCTTAACTATAAAAAAAAATTGTATTTCTCTCTGTCCTTTTGTTGTTGTTTGCTTCAATGTTGATTATATCGAATTTTTATGCATTTTTGTGAGATTGTTTTGCTTATTCTTTTTTGTTTTTTTTTGTTTGTTTGCTGTGTTTTTGTTTGTTTTTTACTTTTGTTTTCCCTTGCCTCACTTGATATTAGTTGGTGTTGTAGGTTGTATTAATCTCTAGGTACTTGTTGCTGGCATTTGCTGTGATAGTGGTTATTCTATTGGAGTTTTCTCTCCATATATATATAGTTTGTTCCTATTTTCTCTCTTAGTCTCGTTCTAGTCTCTCTTATATATTTTCTGCTTTTCCCAATTTCATTTTGACACTTTTTTTTCTTTCTTTTTGATCTTCTTTCTATCCTATCCTCTAATTTGCCTTTCTCTGGTGGTCACCTTTATTGGAGGTAATTAATATCATGAATACATCACTGTTCAGTGCCTTGTGTGTTGTACCTGGTTGCGTTGTATTTTGTGCCTTTAAATAAACGCAGGAAGAAGAACTACATAACAAGACATCCGGAGAAGAGAGACCATGGGGAGACAAAAAACAGCCAGCATAGGAAAGAAAAGCAGGCATCACCAGAAAAGGAAGTAAACGATTAAGAGGCCAGCAACCTATCAGAGAAAGAATTCAGAGAAATGGTCATAAGATGGTTGAAAAGAATGGAAGACAAATTCTACAATATGAGTAAGAACCAAGAGGAAATGAAGAAGAACCAAGAAGAAATGAAAAATGACATCACTGCTGTAAAGAACTCAATAGAAAGCATCAAGAGTAGACTAGAAGAAGCAGAGGACCACATCAGTGAGGTAGAAGACAAGATGGGAAAAAATACCCAAGTAGAGCAGCTTCTAGAAAAAAAGAATTAGAAAGCAGGAGGAGAGCCTAAGGGAACTTTGGGACAACACAAAACAAAACATCATCCGCATAATAGGGATTACAGAAGGAAAGGAAACTGAGCAAGGAATAGAAAACCTGTTTGAAGAAATAATGACAGAAAACTTTCCTGATATATGGAAGGAAAAACCCATGCAAATCCAAGAAGATCACAGAGTCCCAAGCAAAATGAACCCCAAAAGACTGACGCCAAGGCACATTATAATTAAATTGGCAAACACCAATGACAAAGTCACAATTTTAAAAGCGGCCAGAGAGAGACAGAAAGTTACATACAAAGGAACCCCCATCAGACTAGCAACTGATTTCTCAACAGAAACTCATCAGGCCAGAAGGGAATGGAATGAAATATACAAAGTCATGAAAAGGAAGGGTCTGAATCCAAGAATACTGTACCCAGCAAGGCTATCAATCAAAATTGAAGGTGAAATCAGGCTCTTCACAGACAAAAAAGGACTAAGGGAATTTATCACCACCAAACCAGCAATGCAAGAAACGCTAAAGGGTCTGCTGTAAACAAAAAGAAAGAAAGAAAGAAAGAAAGAAAGAAAGAAAGAAAGAAAGAAAGAAAGAAAGAAAGAAAGAAAGAAAGAAAGAAAGAAATTGGAAACGAAGAAGGAACACAGGGGCATAGAATAAAAATGGCGACAAATAAGTACCTATCAATAATAACTTTAAATGTAAATGGATTGCCAAAAGCGGTTTGGCTCAGTGGATAGAGCGTCGGTCTGCGGACTGAAGGGCCCCAGGTTCGATTCCGGTCAAGGGCATGTACATTGGTTGCGGGCACATCCCCGGTGGGGGGTGTGCAGGAGGCAGCTGGTCGATGTTTCTCTCTCATCAATGTTTCTAGCTCTCTATCCCTCTCCCTTCCTCTCTGTAAAAAATCAATAAAATATATTTTTAAAAAATAATTAAAAAATGAATGTAAATGGATTAAATGCCCCAATCAAAAGACATAGGGTATCAGATTGGATAAGAAAACAAGATCCATACATCTGCTGTCTACAAGAAACCCACCTCAGAAAAAAAAACGCACACAGACTGAGGGTGAAGGGATGGGAAAAGGTTTTTCAGGTGAATGGAAATGAAAAAAAAAAGCTGGGGTAGTAATACTTATATCTGACAAATTAGATTTCAAAGTGAAGGACATAACAAGAGATAAGGAAGACCACTTCATAATACTAAAGAGAGCAATCCAACAAGAAGAAATAACTCTGGTAAACATATACGTACCCAATACAGGAGCACCCAAATACATTAAAAAAAAAAAAACTCTGGGAGGATATCAAGGGAGAGATTAACAGCAATACAATCATAGTAGGAGTCTTTAATACCCCACTATCACCATTGGACAAATCCTCTAAACAAAAAATCAGCACAGAAACTTCAATCCTAAATGACTCACTAGATCAGATGGAATTAATTGACATATTCAGAACATTTCACCCCAAAGCCACAGAATATACATTCTTCTCAAGTGCACATGGGTCATTTTCAAAGAGAGACCATATGTTGGGAAATAGGCAAAGTCTCTCCAAATTCAAGAAGATAAAAATCATATCAAGAATCTTCTCAGATCACAGTGGCATAAAACTGGTAATAAACTACAATAAAAACAATCCAAAGAAATCAAACACATGGAGACCAAACATCATGCTATTAAACAATGACTGGGTTACCAGAGAGATCAAGGAAGAAATAAAAAACATCATGGCAACAAATGACAATGAAAACACAACAATCCAAAATCTATGGGACACAGCGAAAGCAGTCTTGAGAGGGAAGTTCATAGCTCTACAAGCCTACTGCAAAAAACAAGAAACAATGGTAATAAATTACCTAACCCTACAACTCAAAGAGTTAGAAAGAGAGCAACAAGAAGAACCCAGTGTAAGCAGAAGGAAGGAAATAATAAAGATCAGAGTGGAGATAAATGACATAGAGACCAAAGAAACAATACAAAAGATCAACAAAACCAAGAGGTGGTTCTGTGCAAGGATAAACAAGATTGATGAACCTCTAGCCAGGCTCACCAAGAAGCAAAGAGAGAGGACCCAAATAAACAAAATCAGAAATGAAAGAGGTGAAATAACAATAGACCCCGCTGAAATACAAAGGATTGTTTAAAAATACTACGAACAATTCTATTCCAACAAACTGGTCAACATGGAGGAAATGTACATATTCCTAGAGAAATATAACCTTCCAAAACTCAATCAGGAAGAATCTAAACAGCTCAATAGGCAAATAACAATGGAAGAAATTGAAGCAGTCATCAAAAAGCTTCCAGCAAACAAAAGCACGGGGCCAAACGGCTTCACAGGAGAGTTTTACCAAACATTCAAGGAAGAACTGAAACCTATCCTACTGAGACTATTCCAAAAATTCAAGAGGAAGGAACACTTCCAAGCTCCTTCTATGAAGCCAGCATCACCCTAATACGAAAACCAGATAAAGACAACACAATGAAAGAGAATTACAGGCCAATATCCCTCATGAACATAGATGCCAAAATCCTCAACAAAATTCTAGCAAATCAGCTCCAGCAGTACATCAGAAAGATCATACACCATGACCAATTAGGATTTATTCCAGGATGGAAGGATGGTACAATATCTGCAAATCAATAAACGTGATATATCACATAAACAAATTGAGAGATAAAAATCACATAGTCATATGAATTGATGCAGAAAAAGCATTTGACAAAATCCAACACCCTTTCTTGATAAAAACTCTCAACAAGGTGGGAACAGAAGGATCATACCTAATACATCATAAAAGCTATATGTGATAAACCCACAGCCAACATCATACTCAATGGGCAAAAACTAAAACCATTTCCCCTAAGAACAGGAACAAGACAGGGATGCCCACTCTCACCACTTCTGTTCGACATAGTACTGGAAGTATTAGCCATTGCAATTATAGAAGAAGAAATAAAAGGCATCCAAATTGGAAAAGAAGAAGTAAAGCTGTCCTTATTTGCAGATGACATGATATTGTACATAAAAAACCCGAAAGACGCCATCCAAAAACTAATAGACTTAATAAATGAATTCAACAATGTAGCAGGATACAAAATTAAGGCCAAGAAATCTATGGCATTTCTATACACCAATAGTGAACTTACAGAAAGAGAGACTAAAAAAGCAATCCCATTTACCATCGCACCAAAAAAATTAAGATACCTAGGAATAAACTTAACTAAGGAGGTAAAAGACCTATACGTGGAAAACTACAGGATACTGGAAAAAGAGATAGAGGAAGACATAAACAGATGGAAGAACATACCATGTTCATGGATTGGTAGAATCAACATCATTAAAATGTCCATACTACCCAAAGCAATCTACAGATTCAATGCAATCCCCATTAAAATACCAACGGCATATTTCAGAGACCTAGAAAGAACTCTCCAAAAATTCATCTGGAATAAAAAAGACCCCGAATAGCCACAGCAATCCTGAGAAAGAAGAATAACGTAGGTGGGATCTCAATACCAGATTTCAAGCTGTATTACAAAGCCATTGTTCTCAAAACAGCCTGGTACTGGCAGAAGAACAGATACATAGATCAATGGAATAGAATAGAGAATCCAGATATCAACCCAAATCACTATGCTCAATTAATATTTGACAAAGGAGGCATGAACATACTATGGAGTCAAGACAGTCTCTTCAATAAATGGTGTTGGGAAAATTGGACAGATACTTGCAAAAAAATGAAACTAGATCACCAACTTACACCATACATAAAAATAAACTCAAAATGGATTCAGCATTAAACATAAGACGGGAAACCATAAAAATACTAGAGGAATCCACAGGCAGCAAAATCTCAGACATATGCCAGAAGAACTTCTTCACTGACACTGCCCCTAGGGCAATGGAAACTAAAGAGAAAGTAAACAAATGGGACTACATCAAAATAAAAAGCTTTTTTACAGCAAAAGAAACTATCAACAAAACAAGAAGAAATCCCACTGTATGGGAGAACATATTTGCAAATGCTATCACTGATAAAGGTTTAATCTCCAACATCTACAGGCAGCTTATACAACTTAATAAAGGGACGATAAATGATCCAATAAAAAAATGGGCAACGGACCTAAATAGAATCTTTTCAAAAGAAGACAGAAGGAAGGCCAAGAGACACATGAAAACATGCTCAAAGTCACTAATTATCCGAGAGATGCAAATCAAAACAACAATGCGGTACCATCTCACACCTGTCAGAATGGCTGTCATCAAGAAATCAACAAATGACAAGTGTTGGCGAGGATGCGGAGAAAAAGGAACCCTCGTGCACTGCTGGTGGGAATGCAGACTGGTGCAGCCACTGTGGAGAACAGTATGGAGTTTCCTCAAAAAACTGAAATTGGAACTCCCATTTGACCCAGTAATCCCACTCCTAGGAATATATCCTAAGACATTGGAAACACCAATAAGAAAGGATATATGCACCCCTATGTTCATAGCAGCACAATTTAGAATAGCTAAGACTTGGAAACAGCCTAGGTGCCCATCAGCAGATGAGTGGATTAAAAACAGTGGTACATCTACACAATGGAATACTATGCTGCCATAAAAAAGAAGGACTTCTTACCATTTGCAGCAACCTGGATGGAATTGGAGAACATGATGCTAAGTGAAATAAGCCAGTCAATGAAAGAAAAATACCACATGATCTCACTCATTTATGGATAATAAAGAAAATTATAAACTGTTGAACAAAAAGATAGATACGGAGACAGTAAAGCATCAAACAGAATGTCAAATCACAGTGGGAATGTTAGGGAGATGTGGGGGAGATAAGAGATCAACCGAAGGACTTGTATGCATGCATATAAGCATAACCAATGGACGCCAAACTCTGGGGGGTGAGGGCATGTATGGGAGGGGGGGGCAATGGTAAGATATGTACACATATAATACCTTAATAAAAAAAAGAAAAAAAAGAAATATGAATTTAGAAGGCACGGGGGCCAGGTGGAGACCTTCTTTCTTGAGGAGGCACATCGAAACCTGACCTTATCTGCTTTTATTCAGTTTTAGATACACATCTTGCCCTCAGTAAAGCATGGATAACATAGAGGACAGACAATCTCTAAGGTCAGTAAAGATCAGTAAAGATTAGTAAGATCCAGTAAACATTTACTTTGAGGCTATTAGGTCAGGAAATTGCTTTAAGCCACCACTATCTCAACATGAACAATGGTGCTTAGCGTCAGCCGTGCTAACACCCTAGGTCAGTGATGGGCAACCTTTTGAGCTTGGTGTGTCAAACTTCGCCAAAATACTGAGCATAACTCGGGTAGTGTGTCACTTTGAGGAAAAAACATTATTTCGCAAATGTTTTATCCTTAGGAGCAGCAAATGTTTCATCCTCGGCATGTGGCCACCTCAGCGGCCGCATGTCATCAGAAATGGCTACGCATGTCAGTGCTGACACGAGTGTCATAGGTTCACCATCACTGCCCTAGGTCCATCAGCCTTCTGTGTTCCTTGGTGCACTTTCATGATAGTATCAGCAGCGGGTGGCTTCCTGCAAATTATAGTCATTCAATATTATTTTTTATTAGTTTTAAGTGTGGGTGATATTCAGCATTTAGAAGGGTTCAGGAATCTGGAGAAGGCGCTGTGGTGTAAATTAATAAAGAGGCTAGAAATCTACACTAATAAAAGAGAAAGGTGCAAATTGACCATCATTTTGCAACGCCCACTAGCCAGTCAGTAGTGAGTATGCAAATTAACCTGATAAAGATGGCAGGTTAATTTGCATACACAGGTGCCGAGCAGCCAGGGGCATGGCGGCTGCTTGAGTGCACACTAGTGCCAAGTGGCCTTGGTCCCAGGGAAGGGCATCCTTGGGACCCAGGCCGCTCTGAGCCTGTAGGCCCACACGTAGGCCCGGTGCGCCCGAGATCCCGGAATGACCCCCAACCACTCCGGGCCTACGCGCACAGGCGCTGAGCAGCTGGGGACAGGGTGGCCGCTTGTGCGCGTGCTGGTGCCAAGCAGCCTGTGTCCCGGGGACAGGCATCCTCGGAAGCCAGGCCGCTCTGAGCCTGTAGGCCTGCACATAGGCCTGGAGTGGTTGGGGTCCCGGAATGCCCCTTGGCCACTCTGGGCCTATGTGCACAGGCGCTGAGCAGCCAGGGTGGGGCAGCCATGCACCAGCGCTAAGCAGCCTCTGTCCTGGGGACAGGCATCCTCAAGAGCCAGGCCGCTCTGAGCCTGCAGGCCTACGCATAGGCCCAGAGCAGCCGGGGTCCCGGAATGCCCCCAGCCCCTCAGGGCCTACGTGCGCAGGTGCCGAATGGCTGGGGGCAGGGCAGGTACATCCTTGGGACCCAGGCGCTCCGAGCCAGCGTGCATGCAAGCGGCCAGGGACGGGGCAGGAATGTCCCCTGCAGCGAGCAAGCAGACAGCAGGGCCCTGCTTGCCCCTGGTCGTGGCAGCGAGGGGCAAGCAGTCCCCTGCAGGACCCCCACAGAAAGCAGACACCAGGGCCCTGCGGCAGGCAGCAAGCCAGAGAGCAGACAGCAGAGCCCTGCTTGTCCCTGGCCCGGACAGCAAAGGGCAAGCAGGCCCACACAGAGAGCAGACACCAGGGCCTGCGGTGGCATCAAGGAGGCAGGTCCGCAGAGAGCAGAAATCCACAGGGAGCAGGCCTAAGCCGTCAGTAGGACATCCCCTGAGGGCTCCCAGATTGGAGAGGGTGCAGGTCAGACTGAGGTACTCACCCCCCTGTGCACAAATTTTGTGCACTGGGCCCCTAGTATAATATAAATTTGTAATCCATGGGGGAGCCAGAGGAGCTTAGCTGTAAGAACCAAGTTCTCCAAATCTCTGGACCCCTTGCTCTTTATTAACACATATTGCCCTAAAGCAAAGTAGATATACACATCAAAAGGTAAGGTTTAGTATACAGAGGCATTGTTAGTTTTGGGGGAACTGCCCTCAGCTGTTCAGGTGCTTGGCCAGCAGGAGGCAATAACATGTAGATTAAAATGCCCTCAACTGTCTGGCAACAGGCAATAATATATGCAAATATTTAGATGTGGGGAAATGCCCTTAGTCATTCCAGCAGCAGGTAATATGTATTCAGCCCTGCTGAATCCCCAAGTTCCATCAACCTTTTGATGAAACTTCTTGCATTTATGACATGCTGGAACTAGCTTCTGGCAGTTAGCCATTTATATATTTTACCAAAGTGATCACCTAATATTCCCTATGCTGTACTTTACATCCCTGTGATTATTTTGTAACTACCCATTTGTACTTTTTAATCCCTTCTCCTTTTTCACCCTGTCACCAAACACCCTCCCTCCAGCAACCATCAGTTTGTTCTCTGCATCTATGAGTCTGTTTCTGTTTCGTTTGTTTGTTTATATTGTTCTTTATATTCCACACACAAGTGAAATCATATAGTGTATATCTTTTTCTGTCTGACTTATTTCACTCTTGTTTATTAATTATTCATGATAGCCATTCTGACAGGTGTGAGATGGTATCTCATTGTGGTTTTAATTTGCATTTCTCTGATGATTAGTGACATTGAGCATCTTTTCATATGCCTATTGGCCATCTGTAGGTCCTGTTTGGAGAAGTGTTTTATTCAGGTCCTCTCCCCAGTTTTTAATTGGATTGTTTGAAATTTTATTTTGTGGGGTGGGTATTTTTTTGTGTGTGTTAAGCTATATTTCTTTACAAATTTTGGATATTAAAGGTTCTGTGATTTTAACGGCTCCTGTGTGATGCTTTTGTTGCTCTTCCATGGACCACAGTTTGAGTAGCAAAGAGCTATACCATACAGACTTTGAATTCACATGACATTTACTATATGAAATTTAGTGTTATAATATGCCTTTGTTTTGTAGTGTAAATGTCTTGCCTACTCAACTGCATTTTACATTGCAGGAGAGCTTTTAACAGCATTTGAATGGCTAATTATTCTTTCCTGCTCAAAACAATTTTTCCTCCTGCTTCCTGTACATTACAGTCCCAAGTTTTGTTTGTACCTTGTTGTAATTTACACCACAGCGCCTTCTCCAGATTCCTAAACCCTTCTAACATTTACCTTGTTGTAAAGTCCTTGCAGAGTAAGTGCTAAATAAATGAATCTTCTATGTGGATCCATTACCTATGGTTAAGTAGATACTAATACAAACACTATGCCCTCACTCCTAAATGGGGTTAGAAAGCCTTTCCCACATTATGCCCCCTAATAAGAGTTTACAGTTTGAGTTAGGTAGGACAACAACCACGTGAATGAAGACTTGGTGATAAAGTCAGGGACCCAAAGACTCTAGGTCACATACTCACTTATTAGATTATCATATATAATTTTGCTATAGTTTGAAGGTTTAAGAGCTGGTCACATTGTATTTATTTTAAAACAAAATGTTTGTTAGGCTGAACTTCATATTATTTTTTATGCATGGATAGTTAGGGTATTTACAGATGCATATAATGATGCCTAATTCACTCAGCTCAAACAGTATGAAATGTTATTATCTCACAAAACAGAAAATCTAGTGGTTAGGGTAACTCTAGGTAAGGTGTACCCATGTTCTGGCTTCCTTTTTTTGTTTGTTAATCCTCACCCAGTAATACATTTTTCCAAATTGATTTTTAGAGAAAGTGGAAGGGCAGAGGGGGCAGAAAGAGAGAGGAAGAGACAAGTGTGAGGTAATGGACCTAGAGAGTATTATACTAAGTGAAATAAGTCAGACAGAGAAAGACAAATATATGTGGAATCTAAAGAACAAAATAAATGGAAAAAACAAAACAAAACAGAAACAGGGAAGGCAGGGGATGGGGGTAAGAGATCAACCAAAGGACTTGTATGCATGCATATAAGCATAACCCAAGGACACAGACAGTAGGGGGATGAGGGCATGTGCTGGGGGTGGGAGTGGCGGGGGAGAGATCAATGGGGGGAAATGGAGACATGTGTAATACTTTAAATAATAAAGAATTTAAATTAAAAAAAGACTCATAGATACAGAGAATAAATTGATGGTTGCCCGATGGGAGGGGTTTAGAGGTCTAGGTGAACAGGTGAAGGGATTGAGAAGTACAGATTGCTAGTTATAAAATAGTAATGGGGATGTAGTACAGCATAGAGAATATAGTCAATAATATTGTAGTGGTGCCAGGTGTATTAGATGTATTGGGGGATCAATTCGAAAATTATATAAATGTTTAACCACTACACTGTACACTTTAAACTAACATAAAATAGTATTGAATGTAAAAATACCTGTTTAAATATACAAGTTAATAATCCATCAGAGTAGAAAAAGCAATGCACTAGAAGTTAGGCAATTGCAATTCTAGTGCCAGCTATATTATTGGTCACTTAGGTAACAGGCAAGTCAGTTTACTCTGTTGAATCTGTTTCTCCTTCTGTGAAATGAGGAACTTCTAAAGTCCTCCCAGCTCTAAACCCAGTCAATTCTATTTGTTTGGACATTCTGAGGAACCAAGAGCACAGTATAAAAATTCTAATTTTCAATACTTTCTGATGGTTAAGAGAGATTATGTGCAAGAAGCATTGTCAGCTCAGAAGAAAGGTTCTAGATGGGGGCTATAGAACTCTTAGGAGTGCTGTCATGGTTATACTAACTTAGAAGAAATCTCTCTGGAAAAAAATGACAAAATGCCATAAACACTTGGACAAAAGCTTCTGTATTTACCAATAGTAAACAATTATGCCTGCAACTACCACCTGAAACTGTTTTGGCTCTGACTCCAGGACCAGCATTCTGGCCTTTAACTGTTTGATAGGGTGTCATAAAACACATACTTAGCCCAGCTTTTGAAGTGTGTAGAGAATTCATTTTTAATAATTTTATAGGAATATTTGTCTTAGAGTATTACTTGGTTCTCTACATTTACTTGACAATTTACTATCAGTCTCTCTTCTACCTAGATTTCCCAAAAGAAGCCAAATACATCTTCTTAATCACTTGCTATCTCTAGCCACACTTCAGATTTCAGCTCTTTTCTTTAGTTGCCCTGGGCATGAAATTCTCCTCTCTCTCTCTCTCTCTCTCTCTCTCTCTCTCTCTCTCTCTCTCTCTCTCTTTCTCTCTCTCTCTCTCTCCCCCTCACCTTGACGCAAGAATCCTGGGTTTTTGAAGCCTATTACTACTAAGACCCAGGGCTACCAATTCTGCCATAGTCCAGATCTCTACAGTGATTTTAGTCCCTGATCCAGTTTCCTTCTGATTATCTTGCTCTAAGTAACTCAATCCTAGTTTGTTTCCTGATTTATACTTTCTCTCTTCCCCACCTCCACACATAAATTCAACTTCTTTGACCCTTTGTTCCATAATTTTTTTGTCACACTCCTGCCTATCATGTTATCATTTAAAAGCTTTATTTACACTGAATAATAAATAGGTAATGTTTATCTAATGCTTACTATGTACCAGGCACCATATTAAGCAGTTTGTATATTAATATTTGAATCTCTACAAACTCCTAAGAAGTAAATTATGTTAGTTCTTCCACTTTACAGATGAGACTGAGAATGATTAATAATTAACTTACCCAAGATTATCTAGCTAGGTAGATGGTGACCCAGAATTTGAAATCAAACACTTTGGTTCCAGAGCCTGTATTATACTAGTACTAGAGGCCTGGTGCACAAAATTCGTGCACTGGGGGGGGGAGGTGTCCCTCAGCCCAGCCTGCACCCTCTCCAATCTGGGACCCTTTGGGGGATGTCCGACTGCTGGTACAGGGATTGGGCCTAAATAGGCAGATGGACATCCCTCTCACAATCCAGAACTGCTGGCTCCCAACCACTCGCCTGTCTGCCAACCTGATCACCTCCTAACTACTCCCCTGCCAGCCTGATCAATGCCTAACTGCTCCCCTTGCCAGCCCGATCGCTCCCAAATGCCCTCCCCTGCTGGCCCGGTAACCCCTAACTTCCCTCCCATGCTGGCCTGGTCGCCCCTAGGCCTGGTCACTCCCAACTGCCCTCCCCTGCCAGCCTGGTCGCCCCCAAATGCCTTCCCCTGCTGGCCTGATCACCCACAACTACCCTCCCCTGCTGGCCATCTTGTGGTGGCCATCTTTGACCACATGGGGGCAGCCATCTTGTGCGAGGGCGTGAGAGTCAATTTGCATATTACCTATTTATTATATAGGACTAGGGGCCCGGTGCACAAAATTTGTGCACTGGGGAGGGGTCCCTCAGCCCAGCCTGTCCCCTCTCACATACTGGGAGCCCTCAGGGGATGTCCTATTGATGGCTTAGGCCCGCTCCCCATTGGGAGCGGGCCTAAGCCGCAGTCTGGCCTCCCTTTGTGGGAGGCGACCGGGCTGATCAGGGGAAGGCACCAGCTCCATCACCCCACTGCTGCAGTCACTGCCAGTCACCGCAGCTGCCAAGGTATTTTCATCAACATGGACTCCAGTCCCTTTACCATGAAAAAATGATAACTTTCTTTAAGCATTTTCAAGAAGTGTCTTTCATAGGATATGACATTTCTTTTTTTTTTTTTTATCCTCACCTGAGGATATGTTTCCTTTTATTTTTTTCCCCTTCCCTCTGATCCCAAGCTCAGCCCCTGCCCAAGCCTAAAGCCTCCGTCCCAGGCTTTAGGATTGGGAAGGGGGACCCCCGGCACCTCCGATCTCAGGCTCGGCCCCTTCCGAAGCCTAAAGCCTCCGCCCCAGGCATTAGGCTTGGGAAGGGGTTCCCCCCCACACCTCCAATCGCAGGCTCAGGCCCTTCCCAAGCCTAAAGCCTCCGCCCGATGGCCAGCTGGGAGTGACCTGGGTGCCGAGGAGGTTCCCGGGACCCAGGTATGTATGCAAATTAACTGCCATCTTTGTTGGGTTAATTTGCATACTCACTCTGATTGGCTGTGGGCGTAGCAGAGGTACGGTCAATTACATGTTTCTCTATTATTAGGTAAGATTGCCTACAATATAAGCAAGGATTAAAAGAAGATAGCAGTAGGAGAGGAACCAAGATGGCGGCAAAGTTAAACAACTAAACTGCCGCCGCGCACAACAATTTCAAAAATACAACTAAAAGACAAAACGTCTACCACCCAGAACCACAGGAAAGCTAGCTGAATGGTAGATTTACAACTAAGAAGGAAAAAAAAAGGAGAACAAACTCGGAAAAGCTGAGGTACGGAGGCGCGCGTAGCGGGCTGGTGGCGGGCAACGGGGCGCGCGGCTTTAGGGAGACAAGCTCCCAATCACTCTGAAACCCAGTTCCTGGGGACACGTGGGGGACCCAGATATCTATGGGGAGAAGCTGGACTCTCGGCCATCAGGTTGGAAAGTGAGAGTGACTTTCTTGCAGAGGTGCGCCCAGCAATCATTGTTTACTGCACTGGACCGTGGGACGCGGGGACTGGAAATGCGGAAAGGCAGAGATGGCTGACGGCAGCCATCGCCAGTTTGCCACGCCCTAGCCTAGTGACACCCTGAGACCCCGCCCCGCCCTGAGACCCCGCCCCGCACATTCTGTAAACCCACCCAGGCTCCACACAGTGGCTTTTGCATATAAATGGCCTGCCATGTGACAGCTTAACCAAATCAGCTGAAGCTCGAGTCAGACTGCTCGAAAAGCACTCAAGCAAAGAGGAGAAAACTAGTTCTTGCTGTAGCTCCTGCTGGGGGGCCTCAGACAGTAGCTGATCTGCACCCCATTGGAGATCCAGAAACTAGGACATCCCAGTGGTCAGTGTGAAACGACACCAGATTTCAACCACTCTCATAAGGGACACATTCAAAAGGCAGACTCAGAGAGCCCCAAAGCCCTACTGGAACAAGTCCTGCCCCATAAACGTGTCTCCAGCACAGCAATTCCTCTTTTATAGACACAACAGGTCCTCACAGCCAATTGGCCTGGAGGTCAATTCCTCCCAGTGACACCAACAACAATCAAGACTTAACTACAACAAGGCTGTACACACAGTCCACAAAGGGGTGCACCAAGAGCATCCACCTCAGGTAACTGGGAGGCTGAGCCGTTAAACCAATAGGACACCTAGTACACAAAGCTACCCTAACCAACTAAGGGAAGCAGCAAAAATAAGGAGGCAAGGAAACAGATCCCAAACAAAAGAAATGGAGGAGAACAAACAAATGGACATAGAGTTCAAAACCATGGTTATAAGGTTTTTCAAGAATTTCATGGAAAAGGCCAATAAATTTAATGAGACCCTCGAGGATATGAAAAAGGACCAACGAGAAATGAAACATACACTGACTGAAATAAAAAATATTATACAGAGACCCAACATCAGACTAGAGGAACGCAAGAATCAAATCAAAGATTTGGAATACAAAGAGGAAAAGGACACTCCTCCAGAGAAGCAAGAAGAGAAGAGAATTCAGAAAGTTGAAGATAGTGTAAGAAGCCTCTGGGATAACTTCAAGCGTACCAACATCAGAATTATGGGGGTGCCAGAAAAAGAGAGAGAGCAAGACACTGAAAACCTATTTGAAGAAATAATGACCGAAAACTTCCCCCACCTGGTGAAAGAAATAGACTTACAAGTCCAGGAAGCGCACAGAACCCCAAATAAAAGGAATCCAAAGAGGACCACACCACGACACATCATAATTAAAATGCCAAGGGCAAAAGACAAAGAGAGAATCTTACAAGCAGCAAGAGAAAAACAGTTAGTTACCTACAAGGGAGCACCCATAGGATTATCAGCTGATTTCTCAACAGAAACTATGCAGGCCAGATGGGGGTGGCAAGAAATATTCAAAGTGATGAATAGCAAGAACCTACAACCAAGACTACTCTACCCAGCAAAGTTATCATTCAGAATTGAAGGGCAGATAAAGAGCTTCAAAGATAAGAAAAAGCTAAAGGAGTTCATCACCACCAAACCAGGGTTATATGAAAAGCTGAAAGGTATTCTTTAAAAAGAGGAAAAAGAAGAAAAAGTAAAGATAAAAATTATGAACAACAAATACATACCTATCAACAAGTGAATCTAAAATTCAAGTGAATTAAAAATCTGAAGAACAGAATAAACTGGTGAACATAATAGAATCAGGGGCATAGAATCGGAGTGGATTGATAATTCTCAGGGGGAAAGGGGTGCCTGTGTGGGGGGTATGGGAAGAGACTGGACAAAATCATACACCTATGGATGAGGACAGCGGGGCGGGGGGGGGGGAGGTAAGGGGATAGGGGGGGTGGGAACCGGGTGGAGGGGAGATATGGGGGGAACAAAATGTGAAACAATTGTAATAATCTGAACAATAAAGATTTATTAAATTTAAAAAAAAGATAGCAGACTCATGATTAGCATATGCTGAGCTCCCCTTTTTAATTAAGCCATGTCTGCTTATCTCACTAGGTTATCATTAAGAGCAAATGATGCTCTGCTCAGGTGCACAGAAGAAGGCCGCACCCGTTCCAAGGAGATCGTTTGCAGAAAGACAGTTGAAGGGAAGTTGTAGCGATGTCTGAACTCACTAAACCAGCCACTAAAAGGAGCCACTTCTGAAGAGAACCAAGATGGCGGCAAAGTTAAACAACTAAACTGCACCGCACACAACAATTTCAAAAATACAACTAAAAGACAAAGCGTCTACCACCCAGAACCACGGGAAAGCTGGCTGAATGGTAGATTTACAACTAAGAAGGAAAAAGAAAGAACAAACGCGGAGGGGCTGAGGTACGGAGGTGCGTGAATCGGGCTGGTGGCGGGTGACGGGATGCGTGGCTTTTTTTCCAACCCGAAGGGAGATAAGCTCCTGATCACTCTGAAATCCAGTCTCTGTGGACGCGCGGGGGACCCAGACACCTACCTACGGGGAGAAGCTGGACTCTCGGCCATCGGGTCGGAAAGTGAGAGTGACTTTCTTGCAGAGGTGCGCCCAGCAATCAGTGTTTACTGCGCTGGAGCGTGGGATGCAGGGACTTGGCAACGTGGAAAGGCAGAAAAGGCTGAAAAGGCAGACTAGCAGCCATTGCTGTTTGCCACGCCCTAGCCTAGTGACG
Source organism: Cnephaeus nilssonii (assembly GCF_951640355.1). Classification (NCBI taxonomy): domain Eukaryota; kingdom Metazoa; phylum Chordata; class Mammalia; order Chiroptera; family Vespertilionidae; genus Cnephaeus; species Cnephaeus nilssonii. Next base: position 1,970,553 of record NC_137072.1, on the reverse strand, counting down.
CCCTGAGACCCCGCCCCGCCCTGAGACCGGCCCCACACATTCTACAAACCCGCCCAGGCTCCAAACAGCAGCTTTTGCATATAAATGGCCTGCCCTGTGGCAGCTTAACCAAATAAACTGCAGCTCCAGTCAGACTGCTCCAAAATCACTCAAGCAAGGAGGAGAAAACTGCAGTTTTTGCTGTAACTCCTGTTGAGTGGCCTCAGACAGTAGCTGACCTGCACCCCATTGGAGACCCAGAAACGAGGGCATCTTGTGGTCGGTGTGAGACGACACCAGATTTCAACCACTCTCATAAGGGACACATTCAAGAGGCAGACTCAGTGAGCGCCAAAGCCCTACTGGAACAAGTCCCGGCCCATAAACGTGTCTCCAGCACAGCAATTCTTCCTTTATAGACACAGAGGGTCCTCACAGCCAATTGGCCTGGAGGTCAATTCCTCCCAGTGACACCAACAACAATCAAGACTTAACTACACAAAGGAGGACCAAGATGGAGGCGTAGAGCGGATGCCTGATTGTTGCCTACCACAACAATTTTGAAACTACAACTGGAAAACAGAGCAGACACCATCCAGAACCACCGGAGGGCTGGCTGAGCGGATGCTCTACAACTAGAATAAAAGAGAGGGGGACGCGGGATGATGCTGATGCCGGTGAGCCAAAGATCACACTTTAAGAACTACGGCTCAGGCGACACAGTGGCGGCCTGGAACGTGCTCGGCGCGGTTCCCCTGGTGGTCTCTGGCTGAGGGGACGGCTCCGCTCACTGCCGAGCATGGACAGACGACCCCTGGGGTTCATGGGGTGGGAGACTCCGCACTTGCTGACCTCCGAGTCCTTCGAGAATCTCTGCGCCCCGGAAGCGGCCAGGTGCACACACCGGGCGACCGGCCACCGCTGCAGACCCGAGCGACGTCGCAGCGACCTCAGACCAGCCCACCGCCGCGCACCGGGCGCACCAGAGATTCGCCGAGCCCGCTGCCCAGCGAGTTCCGCGGCAGCCGCCCCGGAGCTTTGAGAAAATCGCCAGAGGAATTGCTGAGAAGGAATTGACCGATGAGAGTTGGGATCGGGAAGACGAGGCCCCGCTGGGTTCCGGATCCAGGAGCGCTCGCCCGGCGACTGGTCGCCGCTGCTGACCCGAGTGCTGCTGCAGCGACCTCGGACCAGCCCGCCGCCGCACACCGGGTGCACCGGAGCTTCGCCCAGCCTGCCGCCCAACGAATTCTGCGGCAGCCACCCCGGAGCTCTGAGAAAATGGCCGAAGGAATTGCTGAGAGGGAATTGACTGACAAGAATTGGGATCAAGAAGACGAAGCCCCGATGGGTCCCAGGTCCGGGTGAGGCCGCGCGCCCCTGGTTCCGGGTGAGGCTACGCGCCCCTGGATCTGGGTGAGGCCTCACGCCCCTGGGTCCAGGTGAGGCTGGGTCCCGGGTCCGGGTGATGCCGCGCCCCTGGGTCCGGGTGAGGACGCACGCCCCCGGGTCCGGGTGAGGTCGCACGCCCCTGGGTCTGGATGAGGCCACGCGCCCCTGGGTCCAGGTTAGGCTGGGTCTCGGGCCCGGGTGAGGCTGCGCCCCTGGGTCCAGGAGAGGCCACGTGCCCCCAGGTCTGGGTGAGGCTTCACGCCCCTGGGTCCGGGAGTGGCCACGCGCCCCTGGGTCCGGGTGAGGCTGGGTCCCGGGCCTGGGTGAGGCTGCACGCCCCCGGGTCTGGGTGAGGCCGCATGCCCCTGGGTCTGGGTGAGGCCACGCGCCCCTGGGTCCAGGTTAGGCTGGGTCCCGGGCCCGGATGAGGCTGCGCCCCTGGGTCCAGGAGAGGCCACGTGCCCCCAGGTCTGGGTGAGGCTTCACGCCCCTGGGTCCGGGAGAGGCCACGCGCCCCTGGGTCCGGGTGAGGCTGGGTCCCGGGCCTGGGTGAGGCTGCACGCCCCCGGGTCTGGGTGAGGCCGCACGCCCCTGGGTCCGCGTGAGGCCGTGCACTCCTGGGTCCGGGTGAGGCCACGCGCCCCTGGGTCCGGGTGAAGCTGGATCCTGAGTCTGGGTGAGGCCGCGCGTCCCTGGGACAAGGTGAGGCTGAGTCCCATGTCCGGGTGAGGCCGCGCCCCTGGGCCCAGGAGAAGCCGCGCGCCCCTGGGTCCAGGTGAGGCTGAGTCCCATGTCCGGGTGAGGCCGCGCCCCTGGGTCCAGGAGAGGCCACGCGCCCCTGGGTCCGGATGAGGCCGCGCGCCCCTGGGTCCGGCTGAGGCCACGCGCCCCTGGGTCCGGGTGAGACCACGCACCCTGGGGCCCGGGTGATGCTGGGGCCCAGGTCCGGGTGAGACCAAACCAGAGGGAGTCGGACCTGCATTACCACCATTTGTCCACCATCCAGAACTGAAAAGTCAGTGCTGACATGTACACATAAAGAACTGGTGGACATTGAAATTGGGTCTCAAAAGATCTGTTGGTCCAGAAAGAAACTTAGTACAGACTGATTCATTTGCCTGTCAGCATAACTATTATTGCTCGTCTCACATTCGGTTCTTATATTTCTAGTAACACATGATCTCACTCATCTAGGGGAAATGATGAATAACATAGACTGATGAACAAGAACAGACCCAGAAACAAGGCCTGACCGGACTGTTGGGCCTCAGAGGGAGGGTACGGGAGGGTGGGGGTAGGGGGGAGAGATCAACCAAAGGACTTGTGTGCATGCATACAAGCCTAACCAATGGTTGGGGACAACAGGTGGGGGGGGGCATCCGTGGGGAGGGGTGTGGGATGGGAATGGGGGGTGAGGACAAATATGTGACACCTTGATCAATAAAGAAATTTTTTAAATAAAAATAAAAATAAAATAAATAAAAAAACGATAGGAGTAGATTAAGAAGAAAGAATGAGGGTTTGATTTAAACTTTTTGACATTAACTAATAAAACCTCCATAATCATTCTAATGTTTTCATTCACACAATAAAGAGATTGAAATAGAAAAAACTAGTATCTCATTTCACAATATTCTGTAATCCTACTGTCTGAAAAATGTATCTTTGGATTTTATTTTTCCCTGACATTTCACTCTCCTCTCAAATATTCTCATGTTAATCCCTACACTAGCTTACATACTAGCAGTGAAACATAAGTATATGTTCTATTTCTATTTAGGCCCCTAAAGCAAAATGTGTTTGGGTGGGATAAAACTTTAGAAAATTTCAAATCTCATCCCTATTTTGGGGGAATTTTTAGATCTGATCTCTCAATGAGGGCATAAGATGTTTAAAGGTGGAATATTATTGTGGTTTTGCCCAAGAAATCAGTGTTTACTTGGTACAGATCCTATAGTTTCCATAGCTATAACAACTGGTTATTGCTTCAAAAAGCAATCCATTCCATTATTTTTTTCTGATTCTATGTTTCTATTTATTTTTTAAAATTCATTTTTTATGTTTATCAAGCCTAATTCCATTTACTTTTTAAAAAATATGTTTTTATTGATTTCAGAGAGGGAGAAAGAGATAGAAACATCAATGATAAGAGAATCCCCCTACTAGGGATCAAGCCGGCAACCCAGACATGTGCCCTGACCGGGGAATCGAACTGGTGACCTCTTGGTTCCTGAGTCAATGCTCAAACCCTGAGCAACACCAGCCAGGCTAATGACATTTACTTTTAATAATTAATGTTGAATTAGAAATTGTAATGGCTCCAGAACTAAAATTCCTTATTCCTTTAAGTTGAAATGTGTTGAAAGCATCAAAAAGGTCAGAGAGAAAGAGGGTAAGTGGAGGTAAAAGAGTAAAGCCCTTTTGTAAACAGGCATACATACAAACTGAAAGCAGGTCCGTGAATCTCTGTGAGTCTTCAACCTCTCTATAAGAATTAACATGTGTTCACTTGCCAACTCTTTTGTTCTTTAGAAAACCTTTTAACTGCCATTATAATTATTTTGGCACTTCATATTTTGCCTGGTTGTTTTTTTGTGTGTGTTTTTTCTTTTGAGAAGTCAATAGTAAAGAAGGAATTTAACTTTAAAAGGCACACACCTATTGTAGAAGTATAAGAAACTATGGATAAATAAGAAAAAAGTCCCTTTAACTGAATATGATGGTTGCACAATTCTGTAAGCTTATTTGAAATTAGAGGCCTGGTGCATGAAATTCGTGCATGGGGGGGGGGTGTCCCTCAGCCCAGCCTGCACCCTCTCCAATCTGGGACCCCTCGTGGGATGTCCGACTGCCCGTTTAGGCCCGATCTTGGTGGGATCGGGCCTAAACGGGCAGTCGGACATCCCTCTCACAATCCAGGACTGCTGGCTCCCAACTGCTTGCCTGCCTGCCTTCCTGATTGCCCCTAACCACTTCTGCCTGCCAGCCAGATCACCCCCTAACCAATCCCCTGCCAGCCTGATCGATGCCTAACTGCTCCCCTGCCAGCCTGTTTGCCCCTAACTGCCCTCCCCTGCACGCCTGGTCTCCCCCAACTGCTCTCTCCTGCAGGCCTGTGTCCCACCCTACTGCCCTACCCTGCAGGCCTGGTCACCCCCAACTTCCCTCCTCTGCCAGCCTCTTCGCCCCTAACTGCCCTCCCCTGGAGGCTTGATCACCCCAACTGCCTTCCCTTGCAGGCCTGGTCCCTCCCAACTGCCCTCCCCTGCTGGCCATCTTGTGGTGGCCATCTTGTGTCCACATGGGGGCAGGATCTTTGACCACATGGGGGCCGTCATTTGTGTATTGGAGTGATGGTCAATCTGCATATTACTCTTTTATTAGATAGGATAGAGGCCTGGTGCACAGGTGGGGGCCAGCTGGTTTGCCCTGAAGGGTGTCCTGGATCAGGGCGGGGGTTCCCTTGGGGCGTGGGGCGGCCTGAGCAAGGGGCCTGTGGTGATTTGCAGGCTAGCCACACCCCCGGCGCCCCAAGCGGAGGCCCTGGTATCTGGGATTTATTTATCTTCTACAATTGAAACTTTGTAGCCTGGAGCGGAGCCAAGCCTGCTGCTTGCTCCATGACTGCAGCCATTTCTGTTGGGATTTATTTATCTTCTATAATTGAAACTTTGTAGCCTCAAGCAGAGGCCAAGGCAGGCCAGGGCTGCAGAAGCTTGGCTTCCTCCATTGCCGGGGGCAACTCTAGTCTCCTGCTCTCTCCAGCTCCGTGGCTGTCGCCATTTATGTTGGGATTTATTTATCGTCTATAATTGAAACTTTGTAGCCTTGAGTGGAGGCCTGGGCCCGCCAGAGTGTGTGGAAAGCTTGACTTCCTCCATCGCCAGGGAAACCCAAGCCTCCCTCCCGCTCGCTCCTTGGCTTCAGCCATCTTGGTTGGGGTTAATTTGCATACTCGCTCCTGATTAGCTGGTGGGTATGGCGGGTGGGCGTGGCTTGTGGTGTAGCGGAGTGATGGTTAATTTGCATATTACTCTTTTATTAGATAGGATCATTGAATTGTACACTTTAAATGTGTGCATCTTAGGATATATAAATTAAAACTTCATAAAGTTTTTAAAATCCCCTTAAATCGTTCATGCAAATGCACATATATACCATAGGACTATCCTCTAACACTGCTTTGTAACTGCCGTGCCCCCCTTTCATCACCCCAGTTAACCACATATCATGACCATCTTTCTAGACTAATTCCTGTTTTTCTATAATATAATTTTAAATGGTAGCATAGTTTTTTATTTTTATATTATATTTTTTAATCCTGAACTGAGGATGTGTTTATTGGTTTTAGAGAAAGAGGAAGGGAGAGAGAGAAAAACATGATAGGTTGCCTTCCATACATGCCCAACCAGAGATCTAACTTGAAACCTAGGTATGTGCCCTGACTGGGAATCAAACCCGCAACCTCTTTGTTGTAGGAGATGATGCTCCAACCAACTGAGCAACCCAGCCAGGGCCTATATTGTAATTTGTTTAACCAACTCATTCCTGGAACATTTTGCAGCTAGATTTTGGTGCAAATTTCCTTAGATTAAGTTATTAGTGAAGAATTAATTCGGGATCAAAAGGTATGCTCATTTTAAGATTTTTCTTACTTACAAATTACCCTCTAGAAAAACTGTACCAATTTGTACTCTTACAAGCTGTCATTCTGTCCCTGCTTCTTTCCCATCAAAATTAGTATTAGCATTTTATAAAATCTCTACCATTTTGGCAGGTAAAAATCAAATCTTATTAATTTATATTTTAATTACAAATAAAGTTGACCTTTTGCATCATTATTAGAAATTTGTATCTCAGTTTGTTTGTCCATTTAAAGGGAGATATTTTGGTTGGAGTGAAGGAGAATTCAATTTTTTAAAATAACAACAACAAACATTTATTATCTTAGAGTATTAGTGGGTCAGAATCTGGGTGTGGCTTATCTGGGTCCTCTGTCTCAGGGTCTCTTACAAGAACACAAAGAAGGTGTTAGCCAGGGCTGCGATCTCAGCTGATTGCTTGACTGCTGGAAGAGTCACTTTGATTTATGCTCAATGTGGTTGTTGGCAGGATTCAGCTCCTCATAACCTCATTGGCTTTTTTTTTTTTTTTTTTTTGGTTCTTTAGTTTTACTGTACTTTTTAAAAAATTTATCTTTATTGTTGATATTATAGATGTCCTCTTTTCCCCCTCATTGAGCTTCTCTTCCCTACTCCCACTTTCTCCCCAGGCCTTCACCTCACTATTGTCTGTGTCTTATGTATGCATATAAGTTCTTTGGTTAAGCTCATAGGCTTTTTAAAAATATATATCTTATTCATTTTTTAAGAGGAAGGAAGAAGGGTAGACAGTTAGGAACATCGATCAGCTGCTTCCTGCACACCCCCTACTGGGGATGTGCCCGCTACCAAGGTACATGCCCTTGACTGGAATCAAACCTGGGACCCTTCAGTCCATAGGCCTACACTCTATCCACTGAGCCAAACCAGCAGGGGAAGCTCATATGCTTTTGAACCAAGGCTTTCAGTTCCTTGCTAAGGATTCAGTTCCTCACAGGCTGTTGGCGGGAGACCTCCCTCAGTTCCTGGGCACGGTAGACCAGAGAATTTAATTTTATCCTGGAGAGAGCACTTTAGCTTTGATAAACTGATTTGTAAATAATGTAAAAAATTAGCATATCATTTGTAATCTTAGTTCTAGATTGAGGACTAAAATGAATGTGAATACCCTGTGAATTTTCTGGTTGGTATATACTTCTGGCCTGTATATAAATTAATTTGTGAATAAGGCATTCACAGAGAATTAATTATATATTGCAGAAGACAAACACATAATTTTGTGCAGGATAGGAATGTCAGAAATATTTTAAGATGATTAGAGTGGGCTGAAGATGAAATAATTTATGAACTTGAGTTTCTCTTTTAACCACAGCATGGTTATAACTTCACATTATTTTCCATTCTCCCCTTCCCATTACAGACTATATTGTGAATATCCTTCCCTGGAGTTACACAGTGGCAACCCTGAGCTCAGCCACACAGTATGAATATACACAATTATTTTATTTTTTTATTTAATGCCATCCATAGGTTTGTTTTCTTTACTCAGGAAATTTATTTTTTAAATTATACTAAATCTTTGGTGGATATTTGTTAAATTGTAAAACTAGAATTTAATTTCCAAACTTAGACTTTGACAATCTAGCCTAGTGTAGACATCTCAACAAGAGGACAAATACTGCTTCCTGAGGGCATGGGGGGGAGGGCGTACTATTTTTATATATATAGAACAGACCTACATATAGTACATAAGTAGACATACAGTAAGTATATCTGTGGTATTAAAATTTCATGGAGTGGGGAGTGCTTAGGAATAAAAACTCTGAAAATGTTCCTTAGAGGCTAATAATGAAAACAAAAAGGTTGAGAACCATACCCTGGTGTTAAGCCTATCAGAGAGCTGTTAAATGAACTGTCTTGCATTAAATTTTTTTCCTGAAGTATCATTTCCTATATTAGATTGTAAACTTCTTAAGGATAGGAAATGTAGCTTTTTTAAATGAGGTTATCTTTTTTTTTTTTTTTTTTTGATTGAGGAAGGGAAAGAGAGAGAGAAATATCAATCGGTTGCCTCCCACCTTGGATCAAACCCAAAACCTGGATATGTGCCCTGACAGGGAATCAAACCAACCACCTTTTGATGCATGTGACAATACTCTAACCAACTGAACCACACCAGCCAGGGTTGTAATTTGTTTTATATTTTCCAGTACAATGGTTTATATCCATTTGCATTCAGTAAAAGTATATTTAATAGAATGAAGGTGGAACACATCTTCCCCTCCTTGCACCAATTCTATTATCCAATACTAGAGGCCTGGTGCATGGATTTGTGCATCGGTGGGGTCCCTTGGCCCAGCTTGCGGAGATCAGGCAGAAACCGGCTCTCCGACATCCCCCGAGGGGTCCCGGATTGTGAGAAGGGGGGTCCTCGGGTGACGTACCCCAGAATTGGGCTCCCTCCTCTCTGGGTCCTGGATGTGGGTGAAGCAGATTCGGGCCGACAGTCCCCAGCAGCAACCTAATCCATGGCTGATTCCGCAAAGAATCAGGCTCCCTCTTCTACTGGTTGGAGCATCTGTCCCCTGGTGGTCATTGTGTGTCATGGCTACCAGGCCAAATGGTCAAATGGTCAGACAGTTGCTTAGGCTTATATATAGATAGATAATCCAAATGCAATAATAAAAATTGGTTTAGTAAGGCAAACAACTTGACAGTCATTTTCACAAAAATTCTAGAAAAATAATGACAAACTTTATTACAAGAATGAAAACTCTTTAAAATAGCATAGCAGAAGCATAGACTCTGGAGGCAGAGAGATAAATCAGGGCTTTGATTTCTAGCTCTACCATTCACAAGCTATGGAACCTTTAGCTAAGTTACTTAAAGATGAAGGGAAGAGAATATAAAAAAAGAACAGGGAAAGGCAAAGGAATATGAGAAGGCTAGAAAGAAGGGACAAAGGCATTTCTAACAGTCTTATGTACACCCTAAATTTCACACATGTTGACCTACTGGCAATTCCCAAAACAGGTCATGGTGCAAATATGCCATATTATTTCATACTTATATGCATACACATACTCCCTCTTTTAGAACATCTTTATTTTTCCTTCAATACTCAGCTCAGGCCACCCCTTCCCCAGAAAGCCCTCCATGACACCCACACTGAGATGTCTATCTTTTTGGTCCCCTAACATTTAGATCATACTTCATTATAGTACTTATCCTATATAATAAAGAGGGAATATTCAAATTGACCATCACTCCACCACAAAGATGGCGGCGCCCACAGCAGAGGCGGGGGTTTCCATAACACAAAATGGCGGCGTCCACAGCAAAGGTGGGGTTTCCGTAACACAAGATGGCTACACCCACAGCGGAGGCTGAGTTTAAGTAACGAGCCTTAACAAGCAATCAGCAGAGACCTGAGGCTGTGCCTGCCCCACCCCCCCCGCCCCTGTGGGGCTTGACAGGGGATCTCAGGCCATGCCCCCCACCTTAGCACCATGCTGGGGGACATCAGGCCACGCCCCCAGCCCAGGAGGGCTTGATGGGGGACCTCAGGCCACGCCTCCCACTTGACGGGGTTTGATGAGGGACCTCAGGCCATGCCCCCCGCCCGGCAGGGCTGACAGGGGACCTGAGGCTGCGCCCCTGCCCAGCGGGGCTTGACAAGGGTGGGACCGGCTGGGTCTGGATCTAGCCCAATGTGGGGGGCTGGCCTGGTCTTGCGTGATTTTGAGGCACACATGGGTGGGCGAGGACTTGACTCTGGGTCCCGTGGTATGCCCCAGACTCTGAAAGGAGGAAGATTTTCATATACATTTTACTAATTTTCTTTCATCTCTAACACTTCTATTATAGAGAAAGGGCAAATAGCAATATTTTTTTAAAATATATTTTATTGATTTTTTACAGAGAGGAAGAGAGAGGGATAGAGAGCTAGAAACATCGATGAGAGAGAAACATCAATCAGCTGCCTCCTGCACACCCCCCACTGGGGATGTGCCTGCAACCAAGGTACATGCCCTTGACCGGAATCGAACCCGGGACCTTTGAGTCCGCAGGCCAACGCTCTATCCACTGAGCCAAACTGGTCTCGGCGGCAAATAGCAATATTAAAATATTTCCTCTAATTAATCTCCTTTGAATGTGCATGAATTTCGTGCACGAATTTTGTAATATTATATTATATTACATTAATATAATGTAATATTATATTAATGTAATATATTACATTATATTAACATTACAATATTAATATAATGTAATATTATATTATACTAGAGGCCCAGTGCATGATTGAATCATGCACGTATAGGCTGTCTGTCCGTGTGGCCAGCAGCTCTGAAGTCCCTGGGACCCTAGGGCGAGGCGGGGCGGGGGCGTGGTCCTCCGGCGGCCAGAGCCCAGGCCGGGGTCTTGCCTTCGCCTCCCGCCCAGGAAGGCTGGGGCGGCTGCCGCCTCCTCTGCCTTCCGGCTCCCTCATGAGCCCTCCCTCGGCCCGCCCTGGGCTGCGCAGAAACCCGCGTCCTCTGCGGACACTGCTGCGCGCTCCTGTGGCCCAACTGCCGCCAGACTCCTCCCTCGGGAGCCGCGCTGCCCGCCCGCGCTGCCTCGTCAGTCAGCCGGGGCCTCCAAACGCCCGGCTCGCTGCCCCAGAGGCCCCTTCTGTGCCGCAGCACAGCCATGGGGCAGATGCTGAGCTCGCGCCGCCGCTAGCGACGCGAGCTCAGCGTCCTGCCTGCCCAATCACCACCCCAGCCACCCCGAGTCCCACCCCCTGCTCCTCCCGCTGGCCCAATCGTGGGCGTAGCGGAGTGATGGTAATTTACATATTACCTTTTTATTATGTAGGATTACATTGTAATATAATATTACATTATATTATAATGTAATATTATAATAATATTACATTATAATAAAAATGTAATATTATAATAAAATTATTATTTTATTATAATACTACATTATAATAAAACTAGCACCAGGCCACTAGTTTTATTATAATGTAATTAATGATTTATATGTCAGTTTCCCTCATCTACACTAATAAAAGAGAAATATGCAAATTGACCATACCTCCACAACACCCGCCCGCCAATCAGGAGCAAGTATGCAAATTAACCCAACAAAACTGGCGGGTTAATTTGCATGCACAGGCATGCAGCCGCAGGGTGGGATGGGATGCTGGCTATGAGGGGGAGGGCGGGGGTGGAGGGAGCTCTGGCTGGAGTGAAGAAGACTGAAGGCTCCTGCGGGAGCCAAGACTGAAGGCAGCGGCCAGAGCGAAGGCCTGGGTCTCGGGTGCCGGAGGAAAACCGGTGCTGTCAGCCAGGGGAAGGAAGGCCTATTGCACGAATCTTTGTGCAACGGGCCTCTAGTTAGTCTATAAGTATCTTGAGATCTGAAATGTTTTTATTTTTCTTCTCACTCTCAATATCTAGCACAGTGCCTGACATAATTTTGGTGAATAATGAACTTGAGTTAATTAATAAAAATCAGGCATACAAGAAGAGCACAGCAGCATTTTCAACAATTTAACAAATGAGCCCTAACTGGTTTGGCTCAGTGGATAGAGCGTTGGCCTGTGGACTGAAGGGTCCAAGGTTCAATTCCGGTCAAGGGCATATATCTTGGTTGTGGGCACATCCCCAATAGGGGTTGTGCAGGAGGCAGCTTATCAATGTTTCTCTCTCATCGATGTTTCTAACTCTCTATCCCTCTCCCTTCCTTTCTGTAAAAAAATCAATAAAATATATTTTAAAAAATTTAACAAATGAATAATGGTCTGTACTCTTCAAAGGGCCACTGCTTTAAAAGTGATTGAGCATGGCTGTGTGACTTGGTGGTTGAGCCTCAACTTACGGGCCAGGAGGTCATGGTTCCATTAAAGGTCAGGGCACATGCCTGGGTTGTGGGTTGAATCCCCATGAGGGGCATGCAGGAGGCAGCCAATCAATGACTCTCTCTCCTCATTGATGTTTCTACCTCTCTCTCCCTCTCCCTTTCTTTCTGAAATCAATAAAAAAAATTTTTTTTAAGTGATTGAATATCTTTGTATATTCTGAGGTCTAAGACAAAAAATATTGTACATTTTCTGTGTCCAGTAATAATTTTGTAATGAGTCCTTTACATTAAGTCAGTTAATTATTACAATCCAATGAGGAAAATCCTATTATTATTCCTATTTTTTAGATGGTAAGGTTAAGTAACTTGCTTAAGGTCATCCTATCTAATAAAGAGGGAATATGCTAATTGACCCTCACACCATCGCAAAGATGGTGGCACCCATAGCCAATAAGGAGGGAATAAGCTAATTGACTGTCCCGCCCTCAAAGATGGAGATGCCCACAGCCAATAAGGAGGGAATATGCTAATTGACTGTCCCGCCCTCAAAGATGGTGGTGCCCACAGCCAATAAGGAGGGAATGTGCTAATTGACTACCACACCCTCAAAGATGGCAGTGCCCATAGCCACAAGATGGCGGTGCCCAGTCCCCTCAGCCCTACTGGGGCTGCAGGTGTGCAGCAAGGTGGGCCCAGCCACTCCGTGCGCCTGCCTCCGGAGTCCCCCAGTCCTCTCAGCCCCCCAGCCACCCAGGGCTGTCCTGAGGCGCAGGCAAGCCTCTGATGGTGGCTTCCCAGCCGATGCCCGAGGTGCAGGCAAGCCTCAGATGTCAGCTGCCCAGCTGCCCAGGGCGGGCCTGAGGTGCAGGCAAGCCTCGGATGGTGGCTGCCCAGCCGCCCAAGGCTGCCGAGGCTCAGGTAACCAGGGCTGGCCGAGGCTTGAGCTGCCGGCAGTGGCAGCAGCAGAGGTGTGATGGGGGCATTGCCTTCCCCTGACTTCCAGGTCACCTCCCACTCCTGAGGGCTCCTGGACTGTGAGAGGGGGCAGGCTGGGCTGAGGGACCCCCCATCCAGTGCATGAAATTTCATGCTACAGGCCGTGGGACTTCTTGCTCTGGAGTCTATGGTGCTAACACAAAGTTAGCTCTCAAAGGTAGCTGAGTAAGAATATTCACTTTTGCACACCATCCCTCTTATCTGCAAGCTCCCACATACACTTACCTAGAAAACAAAGGCTCATAGCTCATGCATGCAGCTTATTATCGTTCACAACAAAATGTGTCTGCACAAACCTAGCATTGCTTTATGTGAAAAAACAACAACAATCAATATGGTATAACCCTTTGAGACTATTCCATTTTAATGGCATTTAGATACAATGTATTTTATTTTATTGACATTTAAAACTCTTTAAAATGGGAACTCTCTGCCCTAGCTGGTTTGGCTCAGTGAATAGAGTGTTGGCCTGTGGAATGAAAGGTCCCAGGTTTGATTCCAGTCGAGGGCACATGCCCCAGTTGCGAGCTTATCCCCAGTAGAGGGCATGCAGGAGGCAGCTGATCAGTGGTCCTCTCTCATCATTGATGTTTCTATCTCTCTCTCCCTCTCCCTTCCTCTCTAAAATCAATAAAAAATATTGTAAAAGTAAATAAATAAATAAAATGGGAACTCTGTTTAGTGCTTCAGCATTTGAGTGTGTCAAACCACATATCAAACATGTTAAATTATCTTTTCATGAAAGCAAAATGTGAAGCAGCTTATAAACAATTCTGGACAAGAAGTCATGTATCATAAGTCCTCCATTATTACTTTACTAATGATGTCTCTGAGGATATAGTAGGAAAAATACAATTGAAAAACTGGTTCTTGCTATATTGCAAAATAACTGCAAGGAGTGGCATTTGCTTCCTGGAGCTGGAAGAGGTGACTGTCTTTTAAATCATGGTATTGTCTCATACAAAACAAAGAGGCCAAAGAGAGAAACAAAACAAGAAATATTTTAAAAATGAAGAGCTTTTTCCTTTGTGAAAACCTTGGGACTAGGTGGACCTGTAAGGTACTACTGTTTCTGGGTCCCCTTGGTTACTCTAATCTTAAGGTCCTTAAGACATTGCTTTTTTGCTCACTGTTGTAGTCCCTTACTGATTCATAATCAGGCTGTGTTATATAAGTTGTCCAACCCATTGAATCACAACATTACTTTCTTGCCATGAAGTATTAAAAGCTGAGGTACCACTGGGGATGTGAGGTGAGATGGACATTTGCCATACAGAAACCCAAGGTAAGGTGTGCCATGGAGGACATGCACATCAGGCCCCTTTGTCCTTATTCACAAAACATTCAAGTTTTTATGGAGACCTAGAAGAATTAACAGGTAAGAACACCAATGTTGATATAATGTTGGCAAAATTCAACACACCTTGAGGTAAGAAGATGACAAATGTCTATTGGTTTACAGCTTTAAGTTTATATTAATTCATTACAACATTATCAAATCTTGGAAATTTGTTAGGAATGGGAGATACACAAATAACTCATTTTCTAGGCATCAAGTGACAGGTTTGGAATGGCTTGGGAAAAAAAGTAGTGTTGAAGGATATAATTAGTTGAGGGGAAAAGAGAGGTTGGGAAGGATGTCTGGTAGAGGGAATCACCCAACACCAGCTGGGCAGGATATTATTTCTTAGAACACCCCAGTCTAGTGACTTCTGTCTCATTCTTTCAGCATTTACCATCTGTGCCATGCTTCTTGGCTTGTGACATCTTTTCAATGCACAGTTATCATTTTTTATAGTTACCCTTTTCTTTTAATTTAAGTTTCTTCCTCTTAAATAATGATTGCTTAGATGGCAAGGTTCTTCTTTCTTTCTCTCTCCAAAATGCCCCAAAACGTATTTTGCACTGAGTAAAATATTAATAAATAATTATTGATTGGTTGACCAACAAAGTTTGTGACTCACGTACTACAAGTTTTCATTAAAAATTCTAAGATTTGGCCCAGCCGGTTTGGCTCAGTTGATAGAGCATCAGCCTGCGGACTGAAGGGTCCCGGGTTTGATTCCATTCAAGGGGACATGCCCGGGTTTCGGGCTCGATCCCCAGTAGACAGCCAATCAATGAGTCCCTCTCATCCTTGATGTTTCTATCTCTTTCTCCCTCTCCCGTGCTCTCTGAAATTAATAAATATTATATATATATATATATACTAGAAGCCCGGTGCACGAAATTCGTGCACGGCGGGGGTTGTCCCTCAGCCCAGCCTGTACCCTCTCCAATCTGGGACATCCCTCTCACAATCCAGGACTGCTGGCTCCCAACTGCTTGCCTGCCTGCCTTCCTGATTGCCCCTAACTGCTTCTGCCTGCCAGCTTGGTTGATGCTTAACTGTTCCCCTGCCAGCCTGTTTGCCCCAAACTTCCCTCCTCTGCCGGCCTGGTCACCCCTAACTGCCCTCTCCTGCAGGGTTGATCACCTCCAATTGCCCTCCCTTGCAGGCCTGGTCCCTCACAACTGCCCTCCCTTGCAGGCCGGGTGCCTCCCAACTGCCCTCTCCTGCTGGCCATCTTGTGGTGGCCATCCTGTGTCCACATGGGGGCAGGATCTTTGACCACATGGGGGCAGCTATATTGTGTGTTGCAGGGATGATCAACCTGCATATTACTCTTTTATTAGATAGGATAGAGGCCTGGTGCACGGGTGGGGGCCAGCTGGTTTGCCCTGAAGGGTGTCCCGGATCAGGGTGGGGTTCCCTTGGGGCGTGGGGCGGCCTGAGCGAGGGGCCTGTGGTGGTTTGCAGGCCGGCCACGCCCCCTGGCAACCTAAGCGGAGGCCCTGGTATCTGGAATTTATTTTCCTTCTATAATTGAAACTTTGTAGCCTGGAGCGGAGCCAAGCCTGCTGCTCCCTCCGGGCGGCAGCCATTTTTGTGGCAGTTAATTCACCTTCTACAATTGAAACTTTGTAGCCTTAAGCGGGTGAGCCCGGCCAGGCTGTGCGGAAAGCTTTGCTTCCCCTGTTGCCGCTGGCAACCCTGGCCTGCTCTCTCAAGCTCCATTCTGCCGCCATTTGTTTGAATTTGTTTACCTCCTACAATTGAAACTTTGTAGCTTGAGTGGAGGCTTAGGCCTGCAACAGCTAAGGAAAGCTTGGCTTGCTCTGTTACCTGGGAAACCTTGCTCTCTGTGGCTGTAGCCATCTTGGATAGGGTTAATTTGCATACTCGCCCTGATTGGCTGGTGGGCGTGGCTTGGCTGGTGGGCGTGGCTTATGCAGTGGAGTGATGGTTAATTTGCATATTACCATTTTATTAGAGAAGATATCCTATCTAATAAAAGAGTAATATGCAAATTAATCATCACTCCACCATGCCCACAAGCCACACCCACCAGCCAATCAGGAGGAAGTATGCAAATTAACTCAACCAAGATGGCTGTGGCCATGGAGAGAGCAGGAGGCTTGGGTTTCCTTGGCAATGGAGGAAGCCAAGCTTTCTGCACACCCTGGCCACCCCAGACCTCCATTCAAGGCTACAAAGTTTCAATTATGGAAGACAAATAAATCCCAACATAAATGGCAGCAGCCATGGAGCTGGAGAGAGCAGGAGGCTTGAGTTGCCCCCGGCGATGGAGGAAGCCAAGCTTCTGCAGCCCTGGCCAGCCTTGGCCTCCACTCGAGGCTACAAAGTTTCAATTATAGAAAATAAATAACTCCCAACAAAAATGGCTGCAGTCACAGAGCAAGCAGGAGTCTTGGCTCTGCTCAAGGCTACAAAGTTTCAATTGTAGAAGATAAATAAATCCCAGATACCAGGGCCTCCTCTTGGGTCACTAGGGGTGTGGCCGGCCTGCAAACCACCACAGGCCCCTTGCCCAGGCCCCCCCACCCCCCAAGGGAACCCCCGCCCTGATCCAGGACACCCTTCAGGGCAAACCAGCTGGCCCCCACCTGTGCACCAGGCCTCTATGCTATCTAATAAAAGAGTAATATGCAAATTGGCCATCACTCCAACACACAAGATGGCTGCCCCCATGTGGTCAAAGATCCTGCCCCCATGTAGATACAAGATGGCTAGCAGGGGAGGGCAGTTGGGAGAGACCAGGCCTGCAAGGGAGGGCAGTTGTGAGCGATCAGGTCAGCAGGGGACGGCAGTTGGGAGGGACCAGGCCTGCAAGGGAGGGCAGTAGGGGCTGACCAGGCCGGCAGAGAAGGGAAGTTGGGGGCAACCAGGCCTGAAGGGAAGGGCAGTTGGGGGGCACCCAGGCCTGCAGGGGAGGGCAGTTAGGGGTGACCAGGCCTGCAGGGGGGGGCAGTTAGGGGCAATCAGGCTGGCAGGGGAATAGTCAGGCATCAATCAGGCTGGCAGGGGAGTGGTTAGGGGATGATCAGGCTGGCAGACAGAAGTGGTTAGGGACAATCAGGAAGGCAGGCAGGTGAGCAGTTGGGAGCCAGCAGTTCTGGATTGTGAGAGGGATGTCCGACTGCCTGTTTAGGCCCAATCCTACTGGGATCGGGCCTAAACGGGCAGTCGGACATCCCTCTCACAATCCAGGACTGCTGGCTCCCAACCGCTTGCCTGCTTGCCTGCCTGACTGCCTGATTGCCCCCTAACCGCTCCCCTGCCAGCCTGATCAACGCCTAATTGTTCCCCTGCCTACCTGATCGCCCCCAACTGCCCTCCGCTGCCGGCCCAGTCGCCCCTTACTGCCCTCTCCTGCTAGCTATCTTGTGGTGACCATCTTTGACCACATGGGGGTGGCCATCTTGTGCGAGGGCATGAGGGTTAATTTGCATATTACCTCTTTATTATATAGGATTTTAATATATTTTATTGATTTTCTACAGAGAGGAAGGGAGAGGGATAGAGAGTTAAAAACACTGATAAGAGAGAAACATCGATCAGTTGCCTCCTGTACACACCCCACTGGGGATGTGCCTACAACCAAGGTACATGCCCTTGACTGGAATCGAACCTGAGACCCCTCAGTCTGCAGGCCGACACTCTTATCCATTGAGCCAAACCGGTTAGGGCAAAAAAATACATATTATAAAAAATACTAAGATTGGCCTGAACCAAGATGACAGTTTAGGTAAACACCAATACTCACCACCTCCCACAACCATATCAAATTTACAACTAAAATACAGAACAACCATCATTTAGAACTGCCTGAAAGGAAGCCCTACATCTAGAGAAGTAAAGAAGAAAGCACATTGAGACTGGTAGGAGGAATGGAGGCACAGAACCAGCTGGTCCAGTACCCAGGTAGAACTTTTTTTTAATCCAGAGGGAGATCATCCCTTTGGAGGCCATCATGAGGAGCAAGGGTCCCAGCCCCACATCAGACCCCCACCCGGGGTCCCAGAGCTGGAAAGATAAGTCCCCGTAACTTTGGGCTGTAAAAAAACAGCAGAATTGTGGCTGATGGACACAGAGGCTGCCAGAGACCCAGGTGTCCCTCTTAAAGGGCTGGGCAAAAACTTACTCAAACTTGCTTTCTCTGAGCTCTAGCATCAGGAGGAGTTGGGGGACCCAGACACATATGGGGAAGAACTGGATTGTCTGGCATCGGGGCAGGAATTGGGGTGGCTTCCTACCAGACAGAGGTGCTTGGAGGGGTCACTGTTGCTGTGCCGAGACCTCCCCTGTCCCAGGGTCGACTGGCAAACATATCTGAGTCCCCATCAGCCTGGAGCACACTGTTTTCTCTGCCCTGGTGATTCCCTGAGACCCCGCCCCATCCAATTTGTAGCCCCCTACCACCACCACCACCACCACCACCAAGCTGTTTGCAGCAGCCTTTCCATATGAATGGCCTGTCCTGGCTCAGGCTTCAGACTTTGCTAAAATCTCTCAAACAAGCTGCAGCTGGCGTCAGCGTGCCCCAAACCTATCAGTAAAAGGCCCAAGACCCGGCACCAGCACCAGCCTGCCTTGCTTCACAGCTGGGCCTCACCTGGGAACTTCCAAACCCTACTGAACAACAGTAGGCTTGGTAGCAATTACTCCATTATAACAAATACAAAGACATATATTAGAATAGGAATAAGATCTTATTACAATTCCTGAGCTTGTATGATAAAAACAGTGGAGTTGAACTCTAAAGACTTGGATTTGAATCAAAGGTCTACCACCTCTTGTGGACTTTGGCAAATTACTATTCATCTTTGAGTCTTTTTCCTCATCAATAACATGAGGTTAAGAATTCCAACTTCACTAGATCCGTGGTCAGCAAACTGCGGCTCGTGAGCCACATGTGGCTCTTTGGCCCCTTGAGTGTGGTTCTTCCACAAAATACCATGGCCTGGGTGAGTCTATTTTGAAGAAGTGGCGTTAGAAGAAGTTTAAAAATATTTGGCTCTCAAAAGAAATTTCAATCGTTGTACTGTTGATATTTGGCTCTGTTGACTAATGAGTTTGCTGACCACTGCACTAGATCATGAGTAAATTAAATGTACATGCACTTATTATGGCATAGAGAGTTAATAATACATTTGCTCACTTTTGGCCCACTCATTCATTCATCCATTCATTCAAATACATCCATAAGGCAACAGGATAAATAAAGATACTGTGAAACACAAAGAAGTATTTCTTTTGCAAACTTTTGTTAAATAATACTCTTTCTTCAAGTGGCTAACTCCTTAGGACCAACATATTGTCACTTTGGGGGAGGTGATCATTTGCTAGTTTTTGCTTGGGGCATAAGCACACTGTTAGGCCAAACATGTCTTGCAATTTATGAAGAACACAGACACACAGTTTTGTACATTTGCCTAATTGTGAGGGCATGTACTCTAATTCTAGTTCCAGCTTTAATTTATCACATACTATAGACCCTGTGTTCTAGAAGAAAGATAGTAGAGAATAGCTTAGAGAAAGGGCTACAGTCAGGAATCTCAGGTTCCAATTTTGGTTATTACTCTACCAGACTTCTAATGAGGCATATAACCGCAGTCTCTCTAAGCTTTATTATTATTTACTACATAGAACTTATGTAATAAGATCTGCCTCTCAAAAATGGTGTAACACTTAATTGTTATTTATAACAAAATTTGAAGTACACAGACATGTTTTTAAAGAAATGCAAATTAGCTTATGAGTATCTCTACACTTTTTGCTAAAATTAAATTAAATTTATATTAAAATTACATTTTCTTAAAAATAAAATAAAATTACATTTTCTTATCTTATGCTTGGTAAAACAACAAAAACATTTTAAAAACAAAGCAAAAATGCTGCATTAAAACAAACTTAATAAAAAAAATGACAAAAAGTAATTTCTTTCCACTTAGTTTTTGAAACAGTGTTTTAATTACATCATACAAGAATTTTTGGTGCCATACCATGTACGGTGACCAACCATCCCAATTTGCCTCTGATTTCCCAGTTTTATCACTGAAAATTCCACATCCCGGAAACCTGTGTTCTGTGTCGACTGGAATGGTTGGTCACTCTGTGCCCTGCCAATACTAAAGGCTTTTCCATAGCTTACAACTCTATTATCTGCCCTTAGAAAAATTCCAGTGCTATTTTAATTTATATTTATCTGAAAAGCACTTCCATATTCTTCCTGTTGAAATTTTGTTCATAACCATTTGGTGAGCATATAAATGTTTATGGAGTTTTCCTTCATGAGTAGATATTTAATAAACATGTACTAATATTTTTTTACCCTATTAGGACATGGGGACAATGGGAGTACCTAATTGCCAACAGTGATTCTTTTGGCACCAAGGAAATGTTAACTAGCCTATTCTGTTTTTAAGGACCTTGTCCTGTTGTTGTTTACAGACTACTCTACTTCTACCCCGTAATCACCATAGCTGAGAAAGCGATAACACAGGCAATGCCTTTACAATCAAGTCATTTAGAAAAACATTGTATGTGGGTCAGTCGTAGGCCAATCGAGAGAAGTTGGAGCAAGAGAAGCTGTTATACTGGTTTCCTTAAACAGCACTATAACCTAACCTGATTCTAAGATAATTTACAAAGTATCAATGGAATGAGTGTTGCTGAAAAAATTTGGTTATGAAGGTTTATCCACGAATAGGAGAACCCAAAATTCAGAAGCATTATATTTCCCATGACATTAACCAAAAAAAGAAGTCATGAAATAATGGAAAAGGTTTCTGAGAAAAAAGCAGACTCATTTTTCTCCTAGAAAATGGGGATGACACAGGCTATGTACATACATACATGATTAAAAATAAAATCCATTGAAAGATTATAAATCTAATTGGCTATAGTTTTCCCCACAAGATGCAAGATGATATATGGTACTTTTTTAAAGTTCTAGTTTTTGAGCACTTAACTATGTGCCAAATGCTTTAAATGCATTATTTCACTTGATTCTCATAAAGAATCCTATCAGAAGAGGAATTATAATCCTCTAAAGTGAAGCTCAGAGAGGTTCAGTAATTTGCTCAAGGTTACAGACAGCAACTGGAGGAGCACAGGCAAATTCAACTCTGTTTTCTTCAAAGCATAAGCTCTTTACCTTTTTAGCCTATGCTGCTTCTCAACATTGTTGACTTAAATTCTGCTAAAATTCTATTTCCAACCCTAACTTCTCCTAACCTTCAGTCTTATACATTAGTGTGTAGAACTGCCTATTCAACACCTCTACCTTAATGTCTAAAAATCATCTCAAGTTTAATATGTTTCAGTAAATGGCACCATCATTTACCCAGTTGTTCAAGCTTCAAATCTATCAGGCATCCTTGATTCTTCTATCAAACCCACAGTCAAGCCATCAGCAAATCTGTTGGTTCTACATTCAAACAATATCTGTATCTGACCACTTCTCTTCTTCATTATCAAAACCCTAGCCCAGGCCATTATCACTATTCACCTGGACTACTGAGATAGCCTCTTAACTGATCTCTGCTTTCATAGTCCATTCTCTACAAGCAGCCATAGGTTAAAAAAAAAAAATAAACACACTCACAGATTATAGTTCCATTATTGTTCCATTCTTCTGCTTAAAACTCTTCAATGCTTCCCACTGCCATGATGTAACTTAAGATGGTCTACAAGGCCCTAGGGACCCTCTGCCTTGATCTGCTTCTCTCACCATAATGCTTAACACTGTCTTCTTGCTTAGCATGCTTCAGTCACATTGGTCCTTATGATTTCAAATTTCTCTGTGATGTAAAGCCAATTACATTGAGAGGATTTGGATAAGAAAGGTTGGGGTTTTGACAAAACTGGTGGTTTGAAAGAATTGCCTAAAGTGGGAGAACAATTCAGAAAAGTTTAACAGTAATGCTGGGTGGTGTTGAGAATTCACTGTGCTTCGTGATTGGATGCTCAGTTGATTGGAGCATTGTCCCATACAACAAAAGGTTGTGGGTTCCACTCTTGGTAAGGGCTAGGCCAGTGGTCGGCAAACTCATTAGTCAACAGAGCCAAATATCAACAGTACAACGATTGAAATTTCTTTTGAGAGCCGAAAATTTACTTCTGCGCATGGGCCACGAAGTTTCATCGCACCGTACATGCGCGCCTGCACGTGGTATTTTGTGGAAGAGCCACACTCAAGGGGCCAAGGAGCCGCGGTTTGCTGTCCACTGGGCTAGGTTTCAGGTTTGATCCCAGGTTGGGGTGTGCATGGGAGGCAACTGATCGATCTTTCTCTTTCTCCCCAACCCTTTCCTTTCTCTCTAAAAATCAATAAAAACATATCCTCGGGTCAGGATTAAAAAATAAAAATAGAATGCATGTTGTTATATAAATTTTTCCATTAGTGGTCAGCTGCTCCAGTACCAAAGGCAGATGACACGAATGGCAAGGTTCATTCAAAGTAGGGGTACAATGAAAAAAAAAAAAAAGATAGGGCAAAGGGGTTTAGAGTACTGATAAGTGTTACTGATTTTTTTCTGTAGGTATATAACAACGGGGATGGGATGGAGAGAAGGGCTGCTAGTGTTCTTAGCTTACCCCAGTTGTGGCAACAACATAGAGTTGCTAAATATCAGAGGACCAAGACCTACCAGAAATGATGTTAAAAGCTTTATTTTGCAAATCCTGTTTATGAAATCTGATTATTTAAAAACTAAAAAAGTGGACAAATTAGTAGAGGCTTATTTACATTGCATAACTTTTAACATTCAATTTCCCAAGGGAAACTGTATGCTGAACAGTTAGGAATCCCTATCAATGAGTTAGGGACTCAGATTTGAAAAGATTTTCAATCTGACCAATCCTTCAAATTATCCCAAGAGGGAGCTTTCTTATGCCTCTTTTTCCTTCCGAACACTTATTTGGCACTCCTGTCCTACTTACAAAGATTTAAGTCCACTCTTAGAATGACATAAACTACCTTACTGTCCTAGCCCCTAACTTGTCTATTATCTTGCCATTTACTCCTTTATACTCCTTAAGTTCCCCAAATTAAAACGCTTTACACCTACCGTGCCTTTGCTTCGGTTATTCCCCGAGGCTCGGCCATTTTACCTACCTTCTAGCATCCATTAACACCCGGCAAACACAGCACATGCCAGAGAAGAGAGAAGCGCTCTCTCTGCTTTATTTGGTCCCTGTAGATATTTCTAGTATTGCTTAACTTGTGTTTTACTAAAATGCGTATCATATACTCTGTAGTATTTAATATGCATTAAAAAGCATTTTTATGATTGATATTTTAGGTCACACAGAGGCAAGTGTTCTGTGGCCTTGGTTAAGTCCCTTTCCGAAGGGGATGGGCACTGTGGCTCCGCGAAGGTGAGAACACACGTAAGGTCCTCAGACAGCGCTCCATTAATTGGTGCTTTGGGGGCGGAGTTTGGGAAGTTTCTTCAACATGACGTCACTACAGGCGACCTTAAAACCATTGCAGGTCTGTACCAGTGTTCGTGACCCAACCGCTTAGGATGGGGTTCACCCGTCACAGCTTGGCGGTTCCGCACACACAGATTTCCACTCAGTGGCCGGGTAACAGGAGTGTTGGTTCAGCAGCAGAGATCTTCCCAGAATAACTCGGGGGGACGGGGTGGCGGGAGGGCCCGGGTCGGCAAAACACACCCCAGGGCGGCCCGGGGAGCCCACTGCCTCCCGGTGCAGGGTCCGCTGGCACCGAGGAGGCGACTGTGGCGGCGCCGCGTTCCAAGGGCCGGGCCGTGGGGTCTCCCCTAACTCCACGCAGGGGCGGAGGGGCGGGCACGGTGACGCCAAGGCTGGTGACGCGAATACGCAGCGCGACGCGATGACGCACGCCCCTTTGTTGGCTCAGTGGAGGTAGCCGCGGCCGTGGAGGTGGCGCCGGGGACTCTTTTCTCTCGGAGGCCGGAGCGGAGCCGCGTCTGACCGAGGCGGGCGGCGAGCGGCCCCTCGCTCCCTCCCTCTCCTCCGCGACCTCCCGCCGCCGCCAGCCGCCAGCCGCCAACCGCCAACCGCCGCGCCCGGGGAGGAGCCGCGGCCCGCGGGCCGGAGCCAGGCCTGCGTCCGGGCCGCCGCCGGAGCGGGAGCCGGGGCCTGGGCGTCCCCGCCCTCTCCCCGCCTCAGGAGCGGCGTCTGCCGGGCGCCCGCGCGTCGCGCCAT
The DNA here is from genome assembly GCF_951640355.1 of Cnephaeus nilssonii. Taxonomy (NCBI): domain Eukaryota; kingdom Metazoa; phylum Chordata; class Mammalia; order Chiroptera; family Vespertilionidae; genus Cnephaeus; species Cnephaeus nilssonii. Next base: position 1,946,190 of record NC_137072.1, on the reverse strand, counting down.
GGACTCGGACGAGGGCTACAACTACGAGTTCGACGAGGACGAAGAGTGCAGCGAGGAGGACAGCGGCGCCGAGGAGGAGGACGAGGACGAGCCGGATGACGATAACCTGGACCTGGGCGAGGTGGAGCTGGTGGAGCCCGGGCTGGGCGTCGGCGGGGAGCGGGACGGGCTGCTGTGCGGGGAGACGGGCGGCGGCGGCGGCAGCGCGCTCGGGCCCGGCGGCGGCGGAGGCGGCGGCGGCGGCGGCGGCGGCGGGCCGGGGCAAGAGCAGGAGGAGGATTACCGCTACGAGGTGCTCACGGCCGAGCAGATCCTGCAACACATGGTGGAATGTATCCGGGAGGTCAACGAGGTCATCCAGGTGAGCGTGGCCGCCGAGCTGGCTGGACCTGCCCGGCCCGGGGAGCAGACGGGGCGGCCCGCGTGGCCCCGAAGGGCAGGCCCGGGCCTGGTGCGCAGCCCAGCCCGAAGCCTCCCTGCCCTTGTCGCCTCCGCTGCCCCTGCTGGGGACCGGGGTGGAAAGCAGCCGTTGGCGGGTTCGCCGGTGTGGGGAGGTGCGCTGGGGGCGGTACTTCCCGGCCCGGCCATGGCGGAGGCCGCCGGCCGCCCGAGGCTTCCCGTGCGGGCAGCTTCCGCCGTCGCTGGGCCCGCTGTCCCTCCTGGCCGGGGAGCGCCTCCGGGGCCGGACGGAGGGTGGTGGCGAAGAGCAGGAAAAGGAGGCTCGGGGAGGGTGCCCCGGCGCGGCCTCACTGAGCACTTTGGGAAGAGTTGAGTAGGCCCAAGAGCAGCTCGGTGGACGGTTGCCCCAAGAGGGCATCAGCTAATAAAGAAATGGATCTGCTGGGCAGTCTGAAGTGCATATTAAAGATGGGGGAAGGGGACTGTTTCTCGGAAGAGCTGCGGATGGGCCTTGTTTTCCGATGGGGAGGCATTTGCTTGTTTGTTTGGGACCTAACTGCTACTCTCCGCAGTAGTGGTGTGTGACTTCCTTGAAGCTGTTGGAAGAGTTACTGCAGATTGCGTACCGAGCCCGCAGATAAAACAACAAAACGCAATGTTACTGTCTGATCTTGGACAAGACACTATTGTGATTTAGAAAGTAGAGGCTTTTTGCTTCTGGACTCCTTTCTATTTCGTGGTCAGTAAGTTAGGCTTGGTTTAACTTGATAATCACATTTTATGTAACCTTGTGCATTTGTGAATTTTAGGAAATAAGTTTTATTAAGAGGGGTCAGGTATACATTGAAGAATAAAAATGACGTCTCTATTCAGTGCAACTTTTAGAAAACAAGTTACATGGAAGGAAACTACATATGTGAGCAGCAAGTAACTATTGCCTTCTTGTGATATCAGTTATTACATTTTTTTCCCTTAAAATCGGTTGGCTAATTTTTATTGGCAAATTAGCAGTATGTTACTGCCTACTTATTGAGTTTGCAGTTAACAGATTTTTACGGTATCGTCTAGTAAGCAACACTTTCTTTTGAAAATTGAATCATCTATTTAGGCCCATTGGAAGGCAGTGTTTTGAGTTATATCTGTTGCTATTGCTAAACAGTGGAAATCTAAAACTTTCATATAGATAATGCAGTCTAAGGAGGAATTTGAAGGGTTGTAGAAGAAAGATAAGTTTTACTGCTCTTTTTCTGATTCCCAAAATATGACAGTTGACTTCTTAAGTCACTAAATTGAGATTTTTTTCTTCTTTTTTTTTTTGAGGAAACTTTATCAAAAGAATTAACAGTAAAACGTTGAATTCTGTTTTCATCATTTGCAACTATATAAAATCTGATGTTTCAAACTTGTTACCTAGCTTACTGACATTTCAATTAGCTTTAAAAAACTCATGGATATTTTATTTTAACTTCTTAACGTATGGTCTATGTTCATGTAGTTAAATCTCTTTCAACTTTCTCAGCTTTTAGGTGTGTTTTAATCACTGAGGTCAAACCTTGCAAGTTCTTTATGGCATTTCTGGAACAGATATATAGGTAATGCACTCCACATCATTCTTTTTTAAGTAGAGTTCCTGAATATATAAATATTTGTTCCTTGTTCAAAGTTCATATTTAGAAATATCAGTAAATCAAAGGATAGGATTTCCCCCCCAGACCATCTTTTCTCCAAATGGTATACTTACTAGATCTAGACTAGGCTCTGGTTAGGTTATAGGTTATTTATGTTAATAGATTTAAACTTGAAAAGTTACACAGGTAATACATGCGCACTGTAAGAAAAAACTGGGCAAGAAAAAAACACCCAGAGAGACACATCAAAATTTGTAACTGTAGTTCTTTCTAGATCCTCTGGGTAAGCTATACATGTTTTTAATAACAGAATGGTACTCTATATGTTTATGTTTTCAGTAGGAAAAAAATACTGAAGGTATCTCAACTTTCTGTCAGTAAATATTTTTCAAGTGCTCACATGATCACAGATTTAAACTAATTTATCTAATCAATCTGTTGTTATTGACCTTCCTTTTTTATTGTCTAATTTCTGGCTTTTATAAACCTCATTGGGAATACCTGTCATAGATTAAATAAATCTTTGAATATTTCCTTAGGATAAGTTGATTTGCTAAGCCAAAGGATTTGCTTATTTTCAAGACATTTGAAACATTACCATATTACTTTCAGAAAGGTTATGCTAGTTTCCCCCACCAGTTGGTGCTTGATGGGGATAAATGGTCATCATTTATAAAATTTACTACTTAAAAAAACAAACTGATGAGGTTGAACTTTTAACATGTTTATTGGGCATTGATGTCTCTTTTGTAAATAGCCCTTTGCGTTTGCTCACTTTGCCCCCTTTTGGGATATTTATTTTTTATTTATAAGACCTCTTTATATTCATAGAGGCTTTAATTATCAGTCTAGTTTTTTCAATGAAAAAGAAACTAATGTTGGTTTAATGTGACAATAAGCTTATTAAGTTAAAAACCATTGTTTTATTTCAAATTAGAGAGCTTACTGTTAATTCTAAAAAATTTAAATCTGTCCAGCCAGTGTGGCATAAGTGCACCAAGAGTTCCCCAGTTTAATTCCCGGTTAGGGCACATGCCTGGGTTTCAGGCTTGCTCCCAGTGCAGGAGGCAGCCAATCAGTGTTGATGTTCTCTCTCATCGATGTTTCTCTCTCTACCTCTACCTTCCTCTCTCTCTAAAATCAATGAAAACATATTAAAGCCTTGGCCAGTGTGGTTAGCGCATCAGCCTGTGCGCCAAATGGTCTCAGGTTCGATTCTCCGTCAAGGGCATGTACCTGTTTCTGGTTCGCTCCCTGCCCCTGGTTAGGGTGCCTGCGGGGCACAACCAGTCCATGTGTCTCTCACATAGATGTTTCTCTCTCTCCCTCTCTCCCTTTTATTCCCACCCCACCCCCCGCTCCTACCCTTCCACTCTCTTTGAAAAGCAATGGGAAAAATATCCTCAGGTGAGGATTGACAAAAAATACATATTTAAAAAACCGTATTAAACCCCCCCTCCCCAGTGTTACTTTTCAATATGAAATCAGTTGTGTTATTAGTGAATTTGAAAATAAGTTTATAGGAGTCTTGCCGGTATGGCTCAGTGGTATACATACATATATATGCTTTTTTCTTTTTCATGAGGAAATGATTGAAATGTAAAAAGATCACCAAGTTGCTCTTGGGAATTTGTTTACTTTTTCTGGGGAAGTAGTTTGGCCAACAACAGATATATATTGTTATTTGTGGTTATAAGTCAACACTTTCTCTTCTAGAAAACTTGATTTTTCTGGTTTTCTGTAACTCTCTTATAGTTTAACTAGAGGCCCGTTGCACAAAGAGATTCGTGCAATAGGTCTTCCTTCCCTTGGCTTCCAGCACCCGTTTTCCTCCGTCACCTGGGACCCAAGCCTTTGCTCCGGCCAGAGTCTGCTTTCTTTGTCTTCGTTGCAGGCTCCGGCTGGAGTCTGCAGTCTTCGTCTTCGCTGCAGCCAGAGTGCTGCTCCTGTAGATCCCTCCTGTAGATCCCTCTGTAGATCCCTTCGCCCCCGAAGCCCCAACCTCCCCCTCTCATAGCAGGCATCCTGCCCCGCCCCGCCCCGCCACTCAGCGCCTGGAGCAGCTGGGTGGCTGCCATCTTTGTCCTTCGAATTTGCATATTCCCTCCTGATTGGCTGGTGGGCGTAGCAGAGTGATGGTTAATTTGCATGATTCTCTTTTATTAGTGTAGATTTGGTCTTGTTTTATTTAAATCCTAACTTACATTTTGAACTTTTAAGAAAAGATCAAGGATTTTCTTTAGCTTTAACCTATACCAATGATAGAGAAATGCATAAAGCCCTTACTTACCCAACTATATTAATTAGTATTGCTAATACTAAAAAGTAAGGTGTTGTGTTTTTTTTTAATGTACTTGCCTGATTAGCTTAGGTAATTTATTAAACACTGCTCAATTCTGCAACTGAGGGATGTTTAAACTTGCCATTTTGTGTTTCCACAACAATGTTCAGCAAATGTTGATTGCGCCTTGTGTTCCAGTTGCCATGTCAAGTAGAGGGCATAGTCTTTGCCCTAGGAGCATTCCCAGAGATTGTTGTGCATATGTTAAGTCTGAGTTGGAGCCTGAACATGTATATATTTTTAGCCACTGCAATGATAGTTCTGAACCACTAGAATAGTCATAGTTCATGCACTGTCATGATTTTGATCTCAGGGAGAATAAGTAGAGTGAGAAGGGCAGTAACTCTTTAAGAATACCACATTTGCCCTAGTGGGTTTGGCTCTGGATAGAGCGTCAGCCTGCAGACTGAAGGGGTCCCAGGTTCGATTCCAGTCGAGGGCACATGCCTGGGTTGCGTGCTCGGTCCCCAGTGAGGGGCGTGCAGGAGGCAGCTGATCAATGATTCTCTCTCATCATTGATGTTTCTATCTCTCCCTCCCTCTCCCTTCCTCTCTGAAATCAAAAAATATTTTAAAAATACCATATTTAAAGGGAATACTGAGAAAGAGGGGCATGGGAAGATTTATTATGCTTAATAACCAGTTTTAAAAACAAAAGTAATAACCTAATGCTTGGCAGGGCAATTTTCTACTGGCTGTTGATATTTCACATATTTGTTTAATTATAAGATTTAATTTAAAGAACTTCTAGTAAAATGAGGTTTCAGGCATACATTGAGAGGTACTTTATTCCAGCATATTTTATACTGGCTGGGAGTCAGTTCTAGCCCTGGCTTTTCTTTTAACTGACTATTCAGTGGTCGGCAAACTCATCAGTCAACAGAGCCAAATATCAACAGTACAACGACTGAAATTTCTTTTGAGAGTCACATTTTTTAAACTTAAACTTCTAACGCCACTTCTTCAAAATAGACTCGCCCAGGCCGTGGTATTTTGTGGAAGAGCCACACTCAAGGGGCCAAAGAGCCGCATGTGGCTCTCGAGCCGCAGTTTGCCGACCACGGCACTACTTAATTTACATCTCAACCTTTAGTTTTGCTTTTTTTGTTGTTGTTTGCTTTTTAAATCTGGGACTTTAAAACAAGAGAGTTGAACTACTAGATTGATCTTTTTTACATTAATGTTTTGTTTAACATCCTTAATTGGAGATGCTCACTGTTTCCAAAATGTTGAACTCTAGTGTGCATACCAAGATGAACTTACCTTAATTTGTTTGGGTGGACTATAGGGGGCAAAAGAGGGAGAGAAAGAGGAGAAAGAGTGTGGGTTTGTGTTTTAAAGCTCTTAAGGTGTTGGGTATGGTTTACTCCTCTTGAACTTTTTTATCTTTTTCTAACCGGTTTCTTTGAGCTAGAAGTTTTCAATTATATTCTTGTTGAATCAGAAACTCGGGGTGGGGTCCAACAGTCTGCTTTAACAAGCAATCCAGGTGATGCTAATGCAAGCTAAAGTTTTCGAACAAATGATGTAGTTGAAATTTTTTTTTTAATATATTTTATTGATTTTTTACAGAGTGGAAGAGAGAGGGACAGAGAGTTAGAAACATTGATGAGAGAGAAACATCGATCAGCCACCTCCTACACATCCCCCACTGGGGATGTGCCCGCAACCAAGGTACATGCCCTTGACCGGAATCGAACCCGGGACCTTTCAGTCTGCAGGCCAATGCTCTATCCACTGAGCCAAACCGGTTTTGGCTGTAGTTGAAATTTAATGGCAGTGTTTTTCCTTGTTTTAACTTGCTGTAAATTACTACAGAGGTGGGTTAATGATGGAAGCAAGTTGTTTAAGAAACTAATGGAAGGAAAATTTTAAAACCTGGACAACTATTACTAGGCTAATCATAGAGTTGAAGATTTGTCATCATTACTGCTATCCTTCAGACAAGGTGGTCTTTACTCAGTTCTTGCAAATGTGCAAACCAAACTAGTGACATCTTACATTCTAAGTTGGATCACTTGGTTTTCTTTCCATCCTTCCCCCACTGCTTGGGGTTTTATGAGATTTCTGAAGGAGTTCATGATTTCTTTGAATTTAGATACTCAAAGCTATTAGGTCAGTTAGTTGTTTAGCCAAATGCTAAGTGAATAGTAATAAGTATTCAGATCTGGAAGATAGCTAGGATTTCAGTGGATAGAAAAGAGGAATAGGAAGCCCTTCAGAGAAATTGGGAATGAGGAAGGTGTCTGGCTAATATTGAGGTCAGCCAAAGCAGAGGAGTTTATAAATTATTGGTGATAGTGTTATTGAAGCTTGGAGGATTGATACTATGAAGAAAGGTAGGCAGAAGTCACCACATTAGATTTCTTTTTTGGGGTTTGGCCTATGGTAGCTACATGAATTACTTTTCTTTAGCCCCAAAACTTAGTGACTTAAAAACAACAAACATTATCTCACAGTTTCTATGGGGTCACGATTCTGGATGCAGCTTAGCTGGGTGCTTCTGGTTCAGAGTCTCTTCTTATGAGGCTGCAGCCAAGGTATCAAGCAGGATTGCAGGTCTCAAGGCTTGATTGGAGGAGATTTCCTTCTACTGTCACTTGTGTGGCTGTTGGCAAGCCTCAGATTTTCACTGGTTGGTTGTTGGCCAGAGACATCAATTCCTTGCCACGTGGGCTTCTCCATAAAGTAACTTAAAGCACAATAGCTTCTTTCTGAGAGCGAGTACCCAAGATGGAAACCACAGTTTTTTTATAACGATCTCAGAAGTGATATCCCATCACTTTAACATATTCTACTTGTGAGTAACTAAATTCAGCCCATGATCGAGGGGATTACACAAATATATAGAAATATAGATACAGATATAGATATCCCAGATATATATCTGGCTCAATCAAGATGTAAATTGCAAATATGTATACTGTTTATCCAGTCAATTTATATACTCTTAGGAAGGCTTAGTAGTTTTGGATTTTTAGTTTGAATTAACCTTAAATATTTGTATTTGGCTTTGCAAAGCATTATCATACCTTTAAACGATAAGCATTCCTAATTACCTTTAATTGGCTAAGATTAAAAGGACAGTTTGTAGTCTCTAAGATTTGGCAGGAATTTGAGATTCTCCAGTCCACGGATTTTTTTTTTTTAAACTTTAGTTTTTACATGCAGTTGTAAGAAGTAATGCAGAGAGAACCCACATACCCTTTACTGATTTATCTGCAATGGTAACGTCTTGCAAAATTATAATATACTAGAGGCCTGGTGCACAAAATTAGTGCACGGGGGAGGGGGGGTGTCTCTCAGCCCAGTTTGCACCCTCTTCAATCTGGGACGCCTCAAGGGATGTCCGACTGCCCGTTTAGGCCCGATCCCACCGGACATGCCTCTGACAATCCAGGACTGCTGGCTCCCAACTCCTCGCCTGCCTGCCTTCCTGATTTCCCCTAACCGCTTCTGCCTGCCAGCCTGATCACCCCCTAACCACTCCCCTGCCAGCCTGATTGATGTCTAACTGCTCCCCTGCCAGCCTGTTTGCCCCCAACTTCCCTCCTCTGCCGGCCTGGTCACCCCTAACTGCCCTCCTCTGCAGGGTTGATCGCCTCCAACGGCCTTCCCTTGCAGGCCTGGTCCCTCTCAACTGCCTTCCCTTGCAGGCCTGGTCCCTCCCAACTGCCCTCCCCTGCTGGCCATCTTGTGGTGGCCATCTTGTGTCCATATGGGGGCAGGATCTTTGACCACATAGGGGCAGCTATCTTGATCTTGTGTGTTGGAGTGATGGTCAATCTGCATATTACTCTTTTATTAGATAGGAATAGAGGCCTGGTGCACAGGTGGGGACCAGCTGGTTTGCCCTGAAGGGTGTCCTGGATCAGGGTGGGGTTCCCTTGGGGAGTGGAGAGGCCTGGGTGAGGGGCCTGTGGTGGTTTGCAGGCCAGCCACGCCCCTGGCGACCCAAGCAGAGGCCTTGGTATCTGGAATTTATTTATCTTCTACAATGGAAACTTTGTAGCCTGGAGCGAAGCCAAGCCTCCTGCTGGATCCCGTTTCTGTTTGGATTTGTTTACCTTCTATAATTGAAACTTTGTATCCTTGAGTGGAGGCCTGGGCCCGCCAGAGTGTGTGGAAAGCTTGGCTTCCTCTGTTGCCGGGGAAACCCAAGCCTCCCTTCTGGTAGCCATCTTGGTTGGGGTTAATTTGCATACTCACCCTGATTGGCTGGTGGGCGTGGCTTATGTAGCGGAGTGATGGTTAATTTGCATATTACTCTTTTATTAGAGAGTATCACAACCAATATGTTGACATTGATGCAATCTACTTGAGGATTTTAAAAAATGCAGGCATTAAGGACCTACCCCAGACTAAAAATGGGTCTCAGAATTTGGAGTAGACATTGTCATTAAACAAAAATCTTACCTTCTCTGGATTATTTTAATGCACATCCAGGGTTGAGAGCCCCTGTTCTTGCCTAATGTCTCTAAAGAATCCTTTCTCTGCTTAAGTACAAATAAATGATAGAGCTATTTTGTGATGTAGCTCATTCCCATGTTTAACTCCTGATTTTTTTAAAAAATGGAATTAAAATCTGCTTTCATGTTTACTCATGCATTGTTCCCAGGGTGGCCTGTTGTATGAAAAAAAATTTTTTTTAAACATAACTATTGTTTTGAAAGCTTGAAGGAAAAACTTTTCTTTCAAACCCTGCCAAGGATTAGGTTATTACTTTTGTTTTTAAAACCAATCCCCCTTTCTTCATTTCTTTTATGACATGAATCTATATCTTTGATTATGCACATTGCCCTCATCCTTTATTTAACACTAGCGTTCCTGTTGCAGGAAAAATCCTGCAATAGGGTTTCCTGCTGCACTCTACCCCACCCTGCCTGCTCTCCTCCCTTGTCCCCCGCCCTGCGATCTCCGCCAGCCCCCCTGCTTTTCTAACTTCTCCGCCAGCCTGCTCTCCTTCCTTCTTCCCTGGCACCGCCTCCGCTCCTCCCTTCTCCCCTGGCCCGCCTTCTCTGCCAGCCCGCCTGCTTTTCCCTTCTCCCCCAGCCCCGCCTCCGCTCCTCCCTTCTCCCCCGGCCCGCCTTCTCTGCCAGCCCGCCTACTTTTCCCTTCTCCCCCAGCCCCGCCTCCGCTCCTCCCTTCTCCCCCGCCCCGCCTTCTCTGCCAGCCCGCTCTCCTTCCTTCTCCCCCGGCCCCGCCTCCGCTCCTCTCTTCTCCCCCGGCCCCGCCTCCGCTCCTCCCTTCTCCCCTGGCCCCACCTGCTCTCCTTCCTTCTTCCCTGGCCCTGCCTCCCCTCCTCCCTTCTCCACCCCCCGGCTTGCTTGCTTCTCTGCAGCTTTGCTCCCTTCTGCAGCTCTTGGCTTCTTTCTACGCTGTCGCGATATGCAAGTTAGCCGCCATCTTTGTTGGGGTAATTTGCATATTCATCCTGATTGGTTGGTCGGCGTGGCTTGGCTGGTGGGCGTGACTTGGGTGTAGTGAAGGTGCGGTCAATTTGCATATTTGTCTATTATTAGATTAGATTAGATAGATACTGTCTTCTAGGCACTGTATCATAGGCAATAACTTTCCTAATATCTTGTCAAAATATATACATGTCATCCTTTGATCTTGACATTAGGTTACTATGTAAGTTTATAAAGAGCTTATTTATTCCCTTTAAATGATGCGATAAATAGAAGGATGAGAATTTATTTAGGCTAACATTTGATGACCACTTATTATTAGGTGAGAGAATGATCAGAGACTTCTAACCTGGCATGAGTGAGACCCATAGAAATAGTAGTGGAAGTCCTTTCCTTATTTTCAATGTTTTCAAAAGCTGAACAGTATTTAAAAGACAGCAAAACAAAACTATCCTAGCTAATTAAAATGTGGGCTAATGTTGAATCTTCAATTCCATAAAACAGTACATATTCTAAGTAGTATAGACATCATTTCTTCCTAAATTTTTGCTTTCTTCCTAAATTCTCATTCACCCAGTGATATGTTGTCATCTGGCTTGATCTTGTATATAATGTCTCATTCCTTGATATATGTTGGTGCATAATAGATGCCTCATTGGTAGTTTGGTATCTCAAAAGGCAAGCTTAAAAAGTTATTACTGAACTAGCAGCTGCACTGGCAGATTGACTTTTTAGAGTCCTACGTTTTTCCTTTTAAAAAATGAGAATGCTGGTATTAAGGCCAAAAAGTTGTGAGGGTATAAATGAGAAATGCCAAATACTGTGCTGGTAGTTTTCCTATGTAATTTTTAAATTTAACTTTATTTTTATTGATTGATTTTAGAGAGAGAGAGGAAGAGGGGGACGGGGAGAGAGATACACTTATTTGTTGTTCCACTTATTTATGCATTAATTTGTTGATTCTTGTATGTGCCCTGACTGGGGATTGAACCACACAACCTTGGTGTATTGGGACAACACTGTAACCAACTTAGCTACCTGGCCAGAGCCTCCCATCTAATTTTTTTTTAAACGTAAACATTGTTCAATAACATTTTTCCTTTTTGCTATATTCCATTTGAAAGAAGTGTCACAATTGACCTGACACTTAATACATTTTGGCAGAAAGTAGAGCAGATAATGAAGTATTAGGTAACATTTCATTAGTACTAAGACTAGGGGTGGGGAATGTCCGGTACGCAGGCTGAATAAGGCCCTCAAAATCATTTGATCTGGCCCTGCCAAGGCATTAGGGGGTTAGTTAATGAAATGTTTGATCAAATATAGCAGGATAATTTTTAAGTTGATGATTCTATATGGCCTGTATATGATGCTATAAATATCCAAATGGCCCTTGGCAGAAAAAAAAGGTTCCCTACCCCTGGTTTATATAAAGTGCTGGTGGTGGGAGCCGGGAGAGTAAATAAAGTGCCAGGAACTATATGCAAATAATAGTTTATATCACCATATGTTCAGAGGCCTTAAAAAGCTTGTCCTCTAGGAATTTAAACACTTTTTTTCTTGCCATCTTATACTATTACTGTGGTGTTATCTAGAAGTTATAAAAAGTTTATTAGTGCCATAAAAAAATCTTGTCTATCTCCCTTTGGTTTACAGCAAGCATGTCAGACTCGTGGCTGGATAAAGAAACTAAGGCAGCAAGTTTTTACTTGGTGCACCGGTTAATTGGATTTTGTAATCAAAGAAAACATGATAGTTTCAAGAGAAACATCAAAAGTGCTTTATTCAAAGTAATGTCCATCGCTAGCTACACATTTCCCCTATCTTTCAGGTAATTTGTGGATACCGTCCCAATAGAACTTTTCTTGTTTTGAGGCAAACCATTCAGAGACCCAATTTTCCACTTCGTACATTTTGAAGTGCTGCTCAGAAAGTGCGTGTGCCATTGATCGGAACAAGTGGTCATCTGAAGGCGCAAGGTCTGGTGAATATGGTGGGTGGGTTAATACTTCCCAGGCAAGATCTTTTAACGTGTCTTCAACTGGTTTTGAAGTGTGTGATGGTGTGTTATCATGAAGCAAAATTACTTTGCCGTGTCTTCTGGCACATTCTGGTCCTTTTATGATCAAAGTGTGGTTCAAATTGATAATTTGTTGGTAGCAATCAGTATTAACGGTTTCACCTGGTTTTAGAAGCTCATAATACACCACACCTTACTGATCCCACCAAATGCAGAGCATGGTCTTCTTTCCGAAGTGATTTGGCCTTGCAGTTGATGTTGATGGTTGGCCTGGATCAACCCATGATTTTGTGCACTTGGGATTCTCAAAATAAATCCACTTTTCATTGCCAGTCACAATTTGATGCAAAAAAAGACCTTCTTTTGTGCCGTTGAAGCACATTTTACTGATGACTTTTTGGTTTTCCATTTGTCTTTCGTTCAGTTGATGTGGCACCCATTTTCCTTCCTTTAAAATCTTTCCCATTGCTTGTAAATGATCGGAAATTGTTTGCGGAGCAACGTTTAATCTTTCTGCAAGTTGTTTTTGAGTTTGACATGCATCTTCATCCAATAATGGTCTTCAAACTTTTTCGGTTGACCTGGACGTTCTTTGTCTTTCACATCCAAATCATCACTTTGAAAGTGCTTAAACCAGCATTCACAAGTATCTTGAGATGGAGCATGTTCATTGTAAGCTTCCCAAAGTATATGATAACTTTCAGCAGCACTTTTCTTCAAAATAAAGTAATGAACTAAAACTTCCCACAAATGCTCTTTTTTGGGCACGAAATTCGACATTTTTAAGCGTAAAAATATCTATGATGTTAACACTTTCAGAAAATTTGACACGAAGTTTTGAAGGTTGTTGTCAATACAACAAAATAGCATACATATCAAATCACATATATATCAACAAATGTGTAACTCCATCTATTGAAAAAAAATGTGCATTTTGTTAACTAGTACACATAGTACTAGGCAGGGGCAAACTTAAGTATTTACCGAATTTCTTCTGTGTCAGAGATTGTGTCAGTGTGCTGCATGCTATGGTTGAAGAAGACTCATCTGTCACCCCTCACACCTATCATATCTAGAGACATTTAGGTATTGAGATGGCTATATCACCATCTCATGTAGGCTACACCAAACTTTGTATGAAGTGCTCTGCAAACATAAGATAAGGGAGCATTGGAAAGGTAGAGGAGAGGGACCTGGAAAAAGATACGGTAATATCTGAGCAGGATCTGAATAGGAGTACATAAGGTAGTTAGGAAGAGAAAGTGTATCACCAGAAGGACCAGCTTGAGCAAAAGTTAGAAAACATAAAAGTGTATTATATATTAAGGAATTAGAAGTACTGCAATGGGGGTGGTAGAAAAAAATCAGGCACAAAAGCAGGTGAAATTGAAAAAATTAGCTGACATCAAGATGGGGAAGCCATGAATGCCCTATTAAGGAATCAGACTAGACTTATGGGGGGAGGGGGCGCAATTAAGTCCTTTTTTTAGCAGGAAAATTACTACTTTATTTGTATTTGGTAGTATGGCTGGAAGCCTAGAGGTAAGGATAAAATTTTTTTAAAAAGGCTGTAAATTAGGATTAGTTAGTAAAAAGGTTTGCAATAATAAATTTTAGAGGTAACTTGATCGGGGCTAACTTGACTATGGGAAATGCAGGGGGATGATTTTTAAAAATATGTATTTTTATTTACTTCAGAAAGGAAGGGAGAGATAGAAACATCAGTGATGGGAGAGAATCATTGATCAGCTGCCTCCTGCATGCCCCCCTACTGGGGATTGAGCCCGCAACCCAGGCATGTTCCCTTGACCGGAATCCAACCCGGGACCTTTAAGCCCAGTGGTCCGTGAGGTCCGAAAGGTTGGCAACCCCTGCTTTAGCCCACAGGCCGACAACTCTATCCACTGAGCCTAACTAGCGAGGTCAGAGGGGATGATTTTTAAATTTCAAGAATGGTTAACTGGTAAGTAAATCAAAGGTAGAGGAGTCTTGAGAGAAGGGAGTAAATTTGAGTTTCAAATGGGTTTCAGAGAAATGCCTGTCCAAAATGTCTCAAAATTCAATGTGTCCACATTAGAGGTTTGTCTTTATAAGTACTTACTAAGAATCAGAAACTACTTCTCAGTTCCTAGATACTTAATCCCTAAAAAAAAAAGTAGAGTTGTGATTAAGAGAAAGGGTAGATTATCAAGTAATTGGAGTCAGTTAATATGTGAATTATAAGTATTATTAGAGTTTCAAAGGAGATAGCAAAGCAAGCCTGAGGAGAAGTGACTGGGATTATAGCTGTTCTTAGCATTGTCTAACAATAGTGATGTTAAAAATAATTAAGTCACTCCTATATAGTAGTTTTCAAAGTATGGTCCCTGAAAGAAAAACTATTTTATGGTAATACTAAGAAATTATTTGTCTTTTTAAATATGCTCACATTTGTACCAATGGTACAGAAGCCATGGTTAGGTAGAACCACAGGATATTATACTAGTATTCATTGTATTGTATTATTTACTGCCACACAGTAAAAAGTACTAGTTTCACTATTGTCCTTGATGAAGCAGTAAAAATTATTAGTTTTATATCCTATCCCTTAAGTACCCATCTTAGTAGCTTCTGTGGCAAAATTGGAGATATGCATGGAGCACTGCTGCATACTAAAGTACATGGTTGTCTGAAAGAAAACATGTTGATTTGTGACCTGAACAAGCTGCTTGTGTGTTGGAACACCATTTTTACTTGAAAGAATGACTGACAAACTTTATTTAGACAAATGGCAAATAAACATATGGTTAATGTTTCTTCAAACTAATGAAATACACCTGTCATTTCAAGCAAAAATTGCTCTTAGTATTTGAAGTTTTAAAGTGAAAATTAGAATTTTGGAAAACTTATATCTGCCACTGTGAGCCTGTCAGCTTCCTAGCCCTTAAAAATTTCTGATGAACCCTAGCTTGTTTGGCTCAGTGGGTAGAACGTCGGCCTGTGGACTGAAGGGTCCCGGGATCGATTCTGGTCTAGGGCACATGCCCAGGTTGTGGGCTCAATCCTCAGTAGGGGGCAATGCAGGAGGCAGTCAATCAATGATTCTCTTTCATAATTGATGTGTCTTTTTTTGTAAAGATCTTTTTTTTTAAAAAATATTTTATTGATTTTTTACAGAGAGGAAGGGAGAGGGATAGAGAGTTAGAAACATCGATGAGAGAGAAGCATCCATCAGCTGCCTCCTGCACGCCCCCTACGGGGGATGAGCCTGCAACCCAGGTACATGCCCTTGACCGGAATCGAACCCG
Source organism: Cnephaeus nilssonii (assembly GCF_951640355.1). Classification (NCBI taxonomy): domain Eukaryota; kingdom Metazoa; phylum Chordata; class Mammalia; order Chiroptera; family Vespertilionidae; genus Cnephaeus; species Cnephaeus nilssonii. The sequence continues at coordinate 1,931,104 of NC_137072.1, read as the reverse complement.
GGACCCTTCAGTCCGCAGGCCAACACTTTATCCACTGAGCCAAACCAGTTAGGGCTCATAATTGATGTTTCTATCTCCCTTTTCCTCTCCCTTCCTCTCTGAAATCAATAAAAAAATATTTTTAAATAAACATATAATGAGACATTGTATAATAAACTACTATATCAACATTTAGAACATAATGAACCAATATTTTCCAAATGACCAACTTTCCAATGACCAGTTGTGATATTTCACAATTATGTATTGGTAAGTGATCCATTCAAAACACAAAATAAGCCATTGGACTTTAATGTAATAAGAGTATGAAGTGTTACAGTGATTGTGCTGCCCACACCTCCTTGCCTCTCCTCTCCTGGCCAAAGCCCAGGGGACTAGGGTGAGAAGGCTGGACCATGTTCCAGTGCAAGCTGACAGCCCTCACCTACCACAACTCTGCAGTCTTCAACTGCAAACATGAAACAGAATTTAGAAACTTTATTACTTGGCTTGAAGACCAGAAAAATCAGACACTACAAGATTGAAGACAAGTAATCTAAGAAACATCTACAGCAGTGATTCACCCAAGGTCTTTGAAAAGCATCTCAGAGATGGTAACTGTCCTTTCAAGATTTAAGATCCACAAGAAGCAGTTGACTGGCTTATTCCTGGTTTTAGCTGTTAGACTTGAATATGGAATAATGCTGAAAAATAAAAGGACTTGGTACCTCATTTTTAGCTATCACTGCAGCTAAAAATGCAGAGCCATTGGTCAATTTGGATATAAATAATCTTAATTTTAAGGTTGGTGTAATGGCTTTTTCTAACCTTCAGATTCAGTATAAATAATTTTGATTTTAAGGCTGGTGTAATGGCTTTTTCTAACCTTCAGATTCAGTGTGACGATTACCTGGTAATGCTTAAGGCAATTTGAGTCAAACAAAAGAGCAAATCAAAACTGAAGCCTGTTGCTTTAGACAAGCATGTTCTTGATTTTAACATAGGAGATTCAGTTCTTTATTATTATTATTATTGATTTCAGAGAAGAAGGGAGAGGGAGAGAGAGATAGAAACATCAATGATGAGAGAGAATCATCGATCGGCTGCCTCACACTCGAGCCTGCAACCCAGGCATATGCCTTGACCGGGAATCAAACCGTGACCCTCTGGTGCACAGATCAAAGATCAACCACTGAGTCACGCCGCCCGGGCAGAAGATGCAGGTTTTTTTTTTTTTTTTTAATATATTTTATTGATTTTTTACAGAGAGGAAGGGAGAGGGATAGAGAGTTAGAAACATCGATGAGAGAGAAGCATCGATCAGCTGCCTCCTGCACGCCCCCCACTGGGGATGAGCCTGCAACCCAGGTACATGCCCTTGACCGGAATCGAACCTGGGACCTTTCAGTCCCCAGGCCGACGCTCTATCCACTGAGCCAAACCGGTTAGGGAGGAGATACAGTTCTTAATGAAGCTGCTCAAATACTGCGATTGCTGCATGTAGAAGAGCTCAGAGAGCTACAGACAAAAATTAAGACATAGTAGTTGTTAAGGTAATTGTTGCTGATCCAAAGACATACCACAGACTGGGAAAAGTTAGAAGGATAGTATTTTAGGATTTCAGCCTCTCACCTACTTTGTACAGTTGGGAACCATGTACACCCTGACATTTGTTTGGAAAAAAAATGTTCACATTTTCAAAGGAAGAATCCCAGGAAATATGTTCTAGAGATTTACCATTATTGCTTTTTCTTTGATAAATTTGGAAAGTGTGTGTAAGGGGGGGGAGTTCTTTGATATGGTTTCAGATTCTACTTTGCAACTAGCCTTTAAGAAACTACCACTTTTTGCATTTTGGTGTAATATCAAAAAGAATATTTATAATTAGCTGAAAGTGCTTCTCCTTTTTCCAAATACATATCTTTGTGAGGCCATGTTCTCTTCATTCTTCAAACAAAACAACATATCCAAGAGATTGAATGCAGAAGAAGCTGGAATCCTGCTGTTTTCTAGTTAGCTAGATATTAAAGGCTTTCAAATATGTGAAATAATACACTATTCTTACTAATTTTTTGTTTTAGAACCTATTTATTTTCATAAAAATGTCTATTAACATAATGGGGTTTATTACTGTTATTTTAATGAATTAATAAGTATTTTTAAAATTCTCAGTTATATCTAACATGATAGATTTTGATAGTTATAACTCACATAAACAAAACTCTTTGGCATCCGTAATAATTTTTAAAGTAAAATAAAAGTTCTGAGACCAGATAGGTTGAGATCGCTTCTCTGATATTCTAAACCAACTGTACTATATGAGTTTACTATAAATTAGCAATGGGTTATAAACTACAAATTAAGAAGTTTTACTGATTAATCAGAAACATTTATATATAAGCTATTTTAGATGCTGTGGAGGGTCTTAACAGAAATGTACTTTAAAAATAAAATCTAGAAATAGAATCATAAGATATGACTAGTTGGGGAGAGGTTATTGGAAACGAGATGGGATGTTTAATTTTTCCAAGGAGGAGCTACAGAGATACCACCTGACATATCCCATTTATTATTTTGTTTATATTCAAATTTCAAAACCCTATCAGAGCAGGAGCTTTGTCTTATTTATTCATTGCTGTACTCTCAGAACAGTCCCTGGCACATAGTAGACACTAAACATATTTTTAATAAATATTTTTCTTTCACCTCCATTTTTGAAGAATATCTTATGTATATAATTTTAGGTTGTTATTTTTCATTTAGCACATTAAAGATTACATTGTCTACTGGCTCCCATTGTTTGCAGTGGGAGGAAGCTCTTGAGCCTTTAATCTGATTGCCTGTGAGATTTTTACTTTGTCTTGGAAAGACTGGTAGAAAACTATTTATATGCCTACCATGGTTTTCTTTGTGTTTATCTTGTTTTGGGTCTTCAGATCCTTTTGAATATATGGGAATGATGTCTTTTATCATTTTGGAAATTCTCATTCTGCCTTCTTTCTCTCCATGCTTTCTGAGACTCCAGTTATAATACATCTATTAGGGCTTTTTATGTTCCATTTGTGTCCAGTGCTTTTTTGTGTACATCCTCTTTTCTCTTCTGGATCTCCAAATCTGTCTTTTCCTGTGTCTGATCTGCTGTTAAACACCTTTTAAATGGGTTAACACCTCAAATATTGTATATTTCAATTCTAGAGTTTCCATGTAATTTTTTTATAGATGCTAATATTTTGATGATTTCTTTTTTGTGTTTTTCAACTTTTTGCTCTATTTTCTTCAGCGTATTAACCTTTCTTAAGTTTTCTCAACTAACTCCAATATTCAAATTATGTGTTAGTTTCCATGTGTTTTTTTCCTCTCAGTTTTCAGTCATGTGTTACTGTCATTTGGCATACTTTTGATTGCATGCATGCCATATATTGTGTCTAAATTATTTTAGAGATTCTGGATGATGATAGGTTACTCCAGAGAGGATTGTCTTCTTTTTTGATTTTAAATTTAGTTTTCAATTACAGTTTACATTCACTATTGAGGACTTTCGTTTTTCCTTTGGATTGACTGTTAGAGTGGTAAATGGACACCTTAATCTAATAAGGTTGAGTTCTAGCCATGTTCAGTTTCAGTCTGTCTGTTTGATCTGCCACTGGCCCTTTAGATTCTTCAACTAAGAACTGCTGTATTTTCAGCAGTTCTTCCCCTAGGGGTCGCAAACTTGCACCATTGTTTTCTTAGACTCCTGGAAGCACCATCTACTTTTCAGAGGCTTTACCTTTAATTATTACTATTATTATTATATTTTTATTATTTTAATCCTCACCTGAGTATTTTTTCCATTGATTTTTAGAGAGAGAGTGGAAATGTGTGAGTGAGGGAGACCCATCTGTTGGTTGCCTCCCGCACTCGCCAGGGGATTGAACCTGCAACCCAGATATGTGCCCTTAACTGGGAATCGAACCCATCATCCTTCAGTGCACGGGCCAACACTTTAATGACTGAGCTACACCAGGGCTAGAGGCTTTACCTTTAGATTTTTAGTTTTGGCCCTGAGCAATCCCAGGATTCAGCTAATTTCCTAAGGGGAATACTGACCATTCTTGGAGATACCCCTTCAAATCTCAGTATTAATATCCTTTTGCTGCTGTAATAAATTGTCACAAATTTACTGACTTAAAAACAACACGTTTATTATCTTACATTTCTGAAAGAAGTTCAAAGTGAATTTCACTGGACTAAAATCAGCTGTGTTCCTTCTGGAGGTTCTAGGGGAGAATCTTTTTCCTCACCTTTTTCACTTCTAGAAGCCGCCTACTTTCTTTGGCTTGTAGCTCCTTATTCTATCTTCAAAGCTACCAGCATAGCATCTTCAACTTTCTTTCTCTTTTGCCCCTCCACTTTTGCCCCTTTCTTCCACTGTATTTTTTTTTAAATATTTTTATTGATTTTAGAGAGGAAGGTCGAGGGAGAGAGAGATAGAAACATCAATGATGAGAATAATTGATCAGCTGCCTCCTGCAGGTCTCCTACTGGAGATCCAGGCCACAAACCAGGCATGTGCCCTGACCGTGAATCAAACCATAACCTCCTGGTTTATAGGTGGACACTCAACCACTGAGCCACACCAGCTGGGCTAGAATGCACTTTTGAACTTGGAGTCAGCTAGAAAATATGACATCTTAAAGATTGGAATAAGTAATCTGCCCGAGATTTGGCAGAATAACAGGCTGGAGGGAGAAAAAGATCTTATTTCATTTTTATGTAAGGGGAGACATAGATATAGACAAAAGTGGTAAATTGAAGTTATAGAAACTGAGAAATGGGTTTGTTAGAGCGCAAGCAGGAGGTCATTGAAACTGGGTCCTTTTTACTTTTAAAAGTACAAGCTCTTTTTGCTATACCAAACTTTTTCCAGACTTTAGTTGGACTTTTTGACTAAGCCAAATTTTTGTACTTAAGTTTTCTCTGTGTTTGTATACTGGAAACAATACTAAAATTATCTTTCATTGTAGCCAATTGACTCTGATTTTAGATGAGTTATATTAGAGAACTTATATTAGTTCTCTATTGTTACACAACAAATTACCCCAACAAGTGGCTTGCTGAGGCTAAAAACACATATTTATTGTCTCATACTTTTGAATGGTTTAGCTGGGTGGTCTGGCCACAGAGTCTTTGAGGAGGTTGTAGTCATCCTATCAGCTGAGGTTGTATTTGTCTGAAGGCTTGGTTTGGGCTAAAGAATGAACTGCTTTCGAGATGGCTCACTCACATGGCTGTTGATAGGAGGCTATAGTTCTTTCTCACCTGGGTTTCTCCATAGGGCTACTTGAGTGTCCTCACTACATGTTAGCTGGCTTCTCCCAGAAGTATCAAAGAAAGCCAGACAGATGCAATAATGTATTTTTATGACCTAGACTGGAAGTCATACTTTGTGATTCCTGCATTCTCCTTTTGGCCACACTAGTCAGCCCTGGACTACTGAAAGGAGGGGACTACACAGATATCAGGAGGCAAGGATCATTTGGGACCATCTTGGAGGCTGGCTACTGCAGATACCATGTGAAGGGAAGGGTAAGATACAGGGATATGGATGTGAGGCAAGATTTTAGTTCCAGGATTATGAGATATTTTTTTTTTTTAAAAAAAATGATGTTATGCTTAATGAGGAATCAAAAGTGAACTTGAAAGCCCTCCAAACCGAGTGTAAGACAGCTTCATTTTTAAAGAAATATGTTTTTAGAAAGAGAGGAAGGGAGAGGAATAGAGAGATAGAAGCATCTATGAGAGAGAAACATCAATCACCTGCCTTCTACATGCTCCCTATTGGGGATCGAGCCCTGACTGGGAATCGAACCAATGACTTCTTGGTTCATGGTTAACGCTCAACCACTAAGCAACACTGGCTGGGCAAGGCAGCTTCCTTTTGCATAGTACAGTAGGTTTACCAAAATCAGTATTTAAAAACTTCTTGCATATGTGAGACAGCAAGTATTTATAAAGCTGTGGAGAACATAACAAGTCACTTTGTTTAATTTATATGTGATAAATTACATAAAACTCTTGTACCTTATAGTATAGGATAGTATAGGACTAGAGTCTAGTTCCATCTATGCTACTAAATGTGTGACCTTAGTAAATCAGTAGTCTGAATCTGTCCTTACAGAATAAACTATTTTGACTTAATGACTTTCAAAGTTCTTTTCCAGTTATAAAATTCAAACTGTGACAGAAGATAATTAGTTGTGAATGTTTTCAAGATAAGAAGCTAAAAAAACCAAAGCCTTTTTTCCATCTTATCTAATGCCATTGTCTATCTTGATCTTGTTCCTAAAACCACTGTACATCTTCCTATCGCCATGTTCTGCTAAATCTATACTCAACCATTACAGCTATATGCCACCCTTTGGTACATTTGCTTGGCAGTAGGAGTACAGAGATGAGTGGAGAACATTCCTTTCCTTTCCAGGGCTCCTACTATAGGTAGGGCAGTCATGTAAATAAATATTTGATTATAAAGGCAATAAATAACTCAGGACCCAGCCCACTTTTATTCATGTATAGCCTCTCTATTATTTCCTGTTTCTGGACTTGCCTTGGCCTGGTTTTCAAAGGAGAGGATCTTAGTATATGCATTGCCATTACTCATAAGTCTCATACCTACTAGTTTGATTTCTGAAGTTTTATTCTTACAGTCAACCCTGGTGTGTTTCTCTTTTGTTGAGTGTTGGTCCCTCTTTGCTGCTCCAGGGCTTTCCTTAAACAACTATTTAGTAAAGAAGAAAAATATTGGCCTATGTATGAATAAGTAGAGTCTTGTTAGAAGCTGTTAGAGGTTAGTAGAAGGCTCTCATTGGCAAAATCAGAAAAATCAAAAGCACGTGAAAAGGGTGATATTGCTAGAAAATGGGGCCTTGTGAGTAGTATAGTATGGTCACCACAGATTTTCCAGGAAATGCTGAATATCTTCTTTTCGTACAGGATGGTCATCTATTTAGTGTCAGAAATGTTCATACTTGGTTTACACATATGTCCTGAGAAAGTTTACCACATCTTTAACCATTCTTCTTAAGCAGTGGGGTGGGAATTAGATAGAAAATGGTGCTTATGAGGAGCCTTCTAAGCCTCCAGGTCTGAGCCTAGAAGTCCCAATCCAATAACTAGGCTATAAGAGGATGCAGATTTGGATAAAAGATTCTTTAGTATAATAGATCAGACTTTTCATAATTCAACTCCTATCTACCTTATCTGCCATTTCTTCACTCTCATCTTGGCATAGAAAAATAATGATATTCCCTGTGGAATTTTTCTCTATGCTTTTTCCTTCACTTCAAATGTTTTTCCCTTGATAAACTCATTCATGTTCAAAATGCACCTTAAACATCATTTCTTGAAAGCTGTTATCTAATGAGTCTATTTTGAGAACTAGACTGTTGGGTGTCCAAGAAATGGGGGTGGGGGGGTGGGGGGTGGGAGTGACTGGATAAAAAAGATGAAGGGATTGGATAAAGAGCACATATGAATACTCCATGGACAAGGAGAGTAGTGTGGTGAAGGCCAAAGGGAGGGGAAGGCGGAGATGAGCAAAGGGGAAGAAAATGGGGACATCTTCAGTAATATCAACATTGAAATAATATTTTTAATGTTTTTATAATATGTTTTTATTGATTTTTAGAGAGGAAGAGGGAGAGAGAGAGAAACATCAATGTAAAAGGGAAATGGATTGGTTGCCTTCTGCATGCACCCCCTACTGAGGATGGAGCCCACAAACCCGGCGTGTGCCCTGACCGGGAATTGAGACAGTGACCTTTTGCTGCACAGGACAACACTCAACCAAGAGTTGCCAGGGCAAAATTTTTAATTAAAGAAAAACAAAAACAAAAAACTTTTATCTCTATTATTTAGTCTTCCACTACATAGACTGAAATCCTTAAGGGTAGGATCAGTGTATTACTTTTGGTATTGCCATTGACCAGCACAGTTCCTGGAACATAGTTGATAAACAGACTTTGAATAGTCAAAATTAAATGTGAATGAGTTTTCTTACTGATTTTGTTATTGACAAAAATCTTGGTATACTATCCCTATTTTTATTGTTCACATTCTTCTGTTGACTTCACTGAATTAACGGTTCTCATATTCTCTAATATACTGTTTTTTGCTCTTAACCAGTTATTTCAAGAATGTAAGTCATCACAACTATTCTCTGAAGTAGATTGTATTTTTACTATTTTATGGATAAGGATATTGAGACTAAGAGGAATTAAATAACTTGCCCAGGCTTTCATAGCTGGAGTCAGAACTCAGTATTTTATATCATTAAATATAAATAAACCATATGTGAATGTTGCTGTCTTTTGTGCTGGGTAATTTTTGTTTGTCTCTCAGATCCACTCTCCCTTTTTCCATCCAGCTATATATCCCAGCAGATTGACTTCTGTAGACTGAGTCATTGGGCTTTGACTTGTGACTTCATTGCTATGACCTATGAATCCAAATAATAAGAGTGGAATAGAATCAGAAGGCCACACTTAAACTTTAGAGCCTACATATGTACCATCCTCAAGAAAATTTCAAACCACAATGGCTATTACAACATTTACTATTTTTTAATTCAATGTAAGCATTCAAAAACACAAAGTATTAACATAAAATAATTCTACTACTTGACCTATGTTATAATATGTATATACTAGAGGCCCAGTGCATGATTTAATCATGCACCTGGTGCACCAGCGGGCTGGCTGTCCGCGGGTGCCCCAGGCTTTCCGAAAACCTCCGGCGCTGCGGAGGCTTTCGAAAGGCCTTGCGCCGGAGCAGACAGCCGGCCTGGTCCCCCGCTTTGGCCTTTGATCGCGGGGGACCCGGCCGGCTGTCCGCGGGTGCCCCAGGCCTTCCGAAAGCCTCCAGCGCTGCGGAGGCTTTCGAAAGGCCTTGCGCCGGAGCAGACAGCCGGCCGGGTCCCCCGCTTTGGCCTTTGATCGCGGGGGACCCGGCCGGCTGTCCGCCGGTGCCCCAGGCCTTCCGAAAGCCTCCGGCAGCCATGGCACAGAGGCTGAGCTCGCGGCGCCAGTGGCACCGCGAGCTCAGCGTCCTGCTGGCCCAATCAGCTACCCCGGCCACCCTGAGTCCCGCCCCCTGCGCCTCCTGCTGGCCCAATCGTGGGCGTAGCGGAGTGATGGTAATTTACATATTACCATTTTATTATGTAGGATATTAATGTAAAGTTTATTCATGATTTATGTATGAAATTTCAAACAGACCAGTGGTCTGACAGAAGTCTCTACAGATTCTGGAAGAATAGCATTGTGAACAGAAGAATCTACAGATTCTGGAAGAATAGCCGGTGGTGCTCAGTGGTTGGTGTGTCAGACTGCCCACCACTGGGAATCGAACCTGACTGCTTCAGGTTCGATTCCCAGTCAAGGACACGTACCAGAGTTGCAGATTCGATTCCTGGCACTTGCAGGAAGCAACCAATCGATGTGTCTCTCTCACATTAATGTTTCTCCCTCCCCTCCACACCTTCCACTTTTTTTTTTTTTTTTTTAGTACTTGAACATTTTTTAAAATTTAATAAATCTTTATTGTTCAGATTATTGCAAGTGTTCCTCTTTTTTCCCCCATAGCTTCCCTCCACCTGGTTCCCACCCCACCCTCTGCCCACTGTCCTCATCCATAGGTGTATGATTTTTGTCAAGTCTCTTCTCTCACCCCCACACCCTTTTGCCCCCGAGAATTGTCAGTCCACTCCCTTTCTATGCCCCTGATTCTATTATGTTCACCAGTCTATTCTGTTCATTAGATTTTTTTATTCACTTGATTTTTAGATTCACTTGTTGATAGATATGTATTTGTTCTTCATAATTTTTATCTTTACTTTTTTCTTCTTCTTTCTCTTCTTAAAGAATACCTTTCAGCATTTCATATAATACTGGTTTGGTGGTGGTGAACTCCTTTAGCTTTTTCTTATCTGTGAAGCTCTTTATCTGACCTTCAATTCTGAATGATAGTTTTGCTGGGTAGAGTAATCTTGGCTGTAGGTTCTTGGTATTCATCACTTTGAGTATTTCTTGCCACTCTTGTCTGGCCTGCATAGTTTCTGTTGAGAAATCAGCTGACAGTCGTATGGGTGCTCCCTTGTAGGTAACTAACTGTTTTTCTCTTGCTGCTTTTAATATTCTCTCTTTGTCTTTTATTTAATACTAGAGGCCCAATGCACGAAATTCGTGCATGGGTGGGTGAGTCCCTCAGCCCAGCCTGCACCCTCTCCAATCTGGGACCCCTCGAGGGCAGTCGGACATCCCTCACACAATCCAGGACTGCTGACTCCCAACTGCTCGCCTGCCTGCCTTCCTGATTGCCCCTAACCGCTTCTGCCTGGCAGCCTGATCACTCCCTAACCACTCCCCTGCCAGCCTGATTGATGCCTAACTGCTCCCCTGTCAGCTTGTTTGCACCTAACTGCCCTCCCCTTGTGGCCTGGTCACCCCTAACTTCCCTCCCCTGCAGGCCTGGTCACCCCTAACTGCCCTCCCCTGCAGGCCTGGTACCCCCCAACTGCTCTCCCCTGTAGGCCTGGCTCCCCCCCCCCCCCCAACTGCCCTTCCCTGCAGGTCTGGTCGCCCTCAACTTCCCTCCTCTGCCGGCCTGGTCACCCCTAACTGCCCTCCCCTGCAGGCTTGATTGCCTCCAACTGCCCTCCCTTGCCGGCCTGGCCCCTCCCAACTGCCCTCCCCTGTTGACCTGATCACCCACAACTGCCCTCCCTTGCAGGCCTGGTCCCTCCCAACTGCCCTCCCCTGCTGGCCATCTTGTGGCAGCCATCTTGTGTCCACATGGGGGCAGCCATCTTGTGTGTTGGAGTGATGGTCAATTTGCATATTACTCTTACTAGATAGGATGGCAATAATATTTCTTTGAAAAGAAAGTGTAAATAATTTTACTCACCAGTCTGACTTTTTAAAAGTAGTAATTTGGTTTCATTGGCCTTAAACTTTGTCTCTGTTTTTTATAATCATCTCAATTCATATTGCATTAATATAGCTGGGTTCTTGGAATATATGACTGTCTGAAGCTTGACTTAAATTTTTCCATTCTGCCCAGCTTTAAAGCCAGTAGAGTGAAAATAGGACTTTAGAACTCACAGAAATCCTCTAGTCATTCTTAGGAATGAAAGTAAACCATTTAAACAATAGCTAAAGAATTAAGGATGACAGTAAGCTTGTCTAATCTTTGTTTCATATCGGAGTCAACCCAGTTTTTTATTCACAGAGTCAGATTAACATGGATAAAAGGGATTTTAAAGGATCTCCTGGCCAACCACTTACCAAGTACTACCGTCCTGTTAAGTGGTCCCTAAACCTATTCTAAAAACCTCTGCAGTGATTTAATCCCCCACAGCTGCTTATAGAAGTGAGCGCATTTCATATTTAACAGCTCTGATTTTAAGTTCTTCCATATAGTAATATCTGTTTATCTGTAGCTTTTTACTTGAACCTGCCTGGTTTTAACCTTTCTTCATGATAGCCTTTCTAAAATTATAAAAGGTCTAACACCACGGTGGCACATGTGCACCCTGTTCAGTTAAACAAATGCCAGACAAGGCGAAGTATGTTTGTTAATATCCTCACTGCAGACACTGGAAGGTTTTGCAATAACAAGTGAATTGGTAACTAATCTGATGTTACAGTTTTGTTAATAATTTTGGGGTTTTGAGTTCTGTATATTTCCTGACTCTGCATGTATAAAAATAAAAGTCGTTGCTATACAGTGTTAATGAGTTAGCTCTGAATAAAATATTTCTGCTATCTTTATTAAGCTTCTGGGTCAGTTTAAGTGAAGAATATCCTGAAATGTCTTATCTTGGTGAATCAGGATTTTCTTCTTTCTGTGTAACCAAAACAAAGAATTAAGTTGAACTCTCCTCAGTAACTTTTTAAAAAAATCTTTATAGTTGAAAGTATTATATATGCCCCCCTGTTTCCCCTGTTGACCTCTTCTAACCCGTCTCCACCCTAGGGAATAACTTCTGAGTTTTAAAAAAGGAAGTTTTAAACAGCCTTCTTTTTTTTTAGGCATCATTTAAAAAATATATATATTTCTTTATTGATTTTAGAGAGAAAAGGGAGAAGGAGAGAGAGAGATAGAAACATCAATGATGAGAGAGAATCATTGATCAGCTGCCTCCTGCATGTGCCCTTGGCCTGAATTGAACCTGGGACCCTTCAGTTCGCAGGCTGACACTTCATCCACTGAGCCAAGCCGGCTAGGGCTAGGCATCATTTTTAAAAAATAATTCTTTATTGTTGAAAGTATTACATATGTCCCCTCCTTCCCCCCCATTGACCCCCTCCAGCTGCCCGTGAAACAGCCTTAGTATTCTAACACTATTGATAAACTTTTTCTAGAATTAAAAAAAAATTGTTTGTTTATATATAATTTTTTGGCTCAAATTTTAAAGTACAAAAGATTAAAAAGTAAAAAATATGTTAACTACCTGGTTCCCTTCTTTAGAGGCAACCATTATTATGCTCATTCTTTGTTGTTTTTTTTTGTTTGTTTGTTTGTTTTACTTCTCACCCAAGGATATGCTTGGGTTGCAGGTTCAATCCCCGATAGGGGGTATGTATATGCAGGAGGCAGCCAATTGGTGTTTCTCTCTCACATCGATATTTCTCTCTCTCTCCTTTTCCTCTAAAAATCATTAAACTAAACTAAAAGAAAAAACAGGATCCTAAATATATTGTAATTATTTTATGAATTTCTGAGGATAATGGGTTCCTAAAAATAATACTTTAGTTTAATTGGGAACAATATATAACTTGAATACTTGATTAGGGTGTTTTTTTTTTTTATGTTTGTGTTTTTTACTGACAAATATTTCTCTAGCTGCTACACTGTGCTGGAGGAATAGAGATACTGGACAACTCTTTAAGGAGGCATCTGTATATATAAAAGTCTAATATACAAAGTGTCCCCTTGGGAGTTTGACTGGGAGTTCAATCACTCGCTATGATGTGCGCTGACCACCAGGGGGCAGCACAGAATGAAGGAAGGCCATGGCCTGCAGCTGAAAGGCCCCGATCAGCCCTGATCGCCGGCCAGGCCTAGGGACCCTACCCATGCACGAATTTCCTGCACTGGGCCTCTAGTGTAAAAATAATTTACAATGCAGTGGTATGTGCAACAGTAGAATTGAAAGATTAAAGAAGGAATATTTAATGTTGTTTTCTGTGAAGGATTGACAAATCCTCCTGGTAGAAGTGGGTTTTGAAAATGAATAGTAAGTAGCTCACTAGCCAGAAAGGGTTGGAGATAGCATTACAGAGGAGAAGAAATAGAATGTATAAAGGCAGAAGTGATTAATGGTCTGGTATATTGAATGAACGATAAGAATTGAATATTGCTAAAAATTATTGGGAAGTAGTATGATAGGAGGTGGGGCTAGACAGGTAGGTAGGAACACTTTGCTGACAGTATATGAAATAAAACAGAATGAGATTAGAAAGCAGGGAGGATAGTGAGAAGTCTTAAATCTGAATAAGAAATATGATGAAGTTAGTAAGGCTGGAACAGAGATGAGGGAGTCACATTCAAGATATTAGGTTGTAGCCTGGCCCATGTGGCTAAGTGGTTGAGTGTGAACCCATGCATGCACCAGGAGGTTACTGTTTTGATTCCCAGTTAGGGCACATGCTTTGATTGTGGACTTGATCCCCAGTGGGAGATGTGCAGGAGGCAGCCCATTGATGATGAGAGCTTTCTCTCCCCCCACCCCTCTACAATCAATATAAACATTATTTTTTAAAAAGGCATTAGGTTGTAGAATCAGTGAGTTAATTTATTAAGAGACAAAAAATAGCGTAGTGGTTAAGTCTTTGGCACCATAAAGTATTATAATAGTGTAGTTGAAATTTTAAGCAGTCTTCATTTAACTAAGTTCCTGGATTAAAAGTTTCTTTTCATTCCCTCAGTAAAACGGACCTATTTGATGTCCAAGGCAAGCTCTCACTTGTTGGCCTTCCTTGATAAGTAAAACTAAGTGTGAAATTAGCCATCACAATAGGCCTCATACTGTGTCATGCCATTTATATAAAAGGTCCAGAATAGGCAAATTCATAGAGACAAAAAGTAGGTCTGTGGTTGTCAGAGGCTGGGTTGGATAATGAGGAGTGGCTGCTAATGGGTATGAGTTTCTATTTGGGGAGATAAAATCTTCTAAAATTAATAGGTGACACAACTGTGTGTCACAACTCTGAATATATGAATTATATCTGAACAAGTTGTTATAGGAAAATAATCATATATATATATATATATATATATACACACACACACACACACACACACACACACACACACACCACATTCAGATTTCTTCCCCAGTTTTGTCCAGTGATGTCTTTTAGAGCTTTTCTTCTTCCAGTCTAGAATTTAATCAAGGATCATGCATTAAATTTGACTAGAGGCCCGGTGCACGAAATTTGTGCATGGGCGGTGTGTGTGTGTGTGTGTGTGTGTGTGTGTGTGTGTGTGTCCCTCAGCCCAGCCTGCACCCTTTGCAACCTGGGATCCCTCTCACAATCCAGGACTACTGGCTCCCAACTGCTTGCTTGCCTGCCTGCCTTCCTGATTGCCCCTAACCGCTTCTGCCTGCCAGCCTAATCACCCCCTAGCCACTCCCCTGCCAGCCTGATTGATGCCTAACTGCTCCCCTGCCAGCCTGTTTGCCCCTAACTGCCCTCCCCTGCAGGCCTGGTCACCCCTAACTGCCCTCCCCTGAAGGCCTGGTACCGCCCAACTGCTCACCCCTGCAGGCCTGGGTCCCCCCCCCCCCCCAACTGCCCTTCCCTGCAGGCCCGGTCACCCCCAACTTCCCTCCTCTGCCGGCCTGGTCACCCTAACTGCCCTCCCCTGCTGACCTGATCGCCCACAACTGCCCTCCCTTGCAGGCCTGGTCCCTCCCAACTACCCTCCCCTGCTGGCCATCTTGTGGCGGCCATCTTGTGTCCACATGGGGGCAGGATCTTTGACCACATGGGGGCAGCCATCTTGTGTGTTGGAGTGATGGTCAATCTGCGTACTACTCTTTTTTTAGGTAGGATAGAGGCCTGGTGCACAGGTGGGGGCCAGCTGGTTTGCCCTGAAGAGTGTCCGGGATCAGGGTGGGGGTTCCCTTGGGGCGTGGGGCGGCCTGGGCAAGGGGCCTGTGGTGGTTTTCAGGCCGGCCATGGTCCCCTGGCAACCCAAGCGGAGGCCCTGGTATCTGGGATTTATCTTCTACAATTGAAACTTTGTAGCCTGGAGTGGAGCCAAGCCTCCTGTTCGCTCCGTGGCGTCAGCCATTTCTGTTGGGATTTATTTATCTTCTATAATTGAAACTTTGTAGCCTTGAGTGGAGGCCTGGGCCCTCCAGAGTGTGCGGAAAGCTTGGCTTCCTCCATCGCCGGGGAAACCCAAGCCTCCCTCCTTCTTGCTCCGTGGCTGCACCCATCTTGGCTGGGGTTAATTTGCATACTCGCTCCTGATTGGCTGGTGGGCGTAGTGGAGTGATGGTTAATTTGCATGTTACTTTTTTATTGGATAGAATTATCATGTCTCATTACCTGCTCATGTTTTTGCGAGGCTACAATAAGAAATGTATAAATGATTAGATCCCCTGGAAACAAAAGGGGAAACATTTTCCCTCAATCTTCCTTAAATATCAGACATGGATCTATATTATTTTAGATGCATGCAAAATAAAACATTTGATTAAATTAAAATGGCTTTTATATATGTGTAAGCTTTTGATGAAGCTTAAGCCAAGTCAGCATTTTTAGATGTTAAAGTGCTTTTTAAAAAATAATTTAGAAGCTACTTGAATATTCATTTGAATGAATTTGAGATAACAGGACTCTATATAACTTTTAAAGATATTATTGATAAGGTTTTTTTTCAAATTATAAGAGAAAGTTTATTTTGAAAGTCACAGAGGTAGAAAAAAGTGAGCCAGCTGGGCTGCATGTGCACAGGAAACACCTCATAGAGGCAAAAGAATGGTCTGAAGCTTAGGGAAAAGAAAGTAGAGGTAACACAACCTGGGGGAAATTGAGGGGGAAAGACATAGAATTGCTCAAGAGAGAGAAAACACATCCTGGGGGAAATAAAGGGGTGGAGAAATTCCTAGGAGTGCTCAAGAGAGGGAACACCTGGAATAATTTTGTGTATGTTTTACTATATTTTGGTAATTGACCCGAATGGCACTATTATATATTCTTTTAAGACCCCAAAATTCTTTTATGTAGATCTGGTGCTAGCAACTGTTTTTACATAGAAAAATGTAGAATGGTAAAATGCTGAAATATGACTTTTATTTAGTGATTTCAAGCGTACTCTAATCACACCTTGGCAGCATAGTAGAAAATTTATGCATGTAATAATTGCCATTTTAATTTTGGTAGAGAAAGTCTTTGGATATGATAGTTTCTTGTATATGAAAAGAGCAACATCTGTTTGAAGAATTTGCACGGCATGGTTACAGAAGTTCCAGAAACTGTTCATGGTATTAAAAATACTTATTATTTTGCCTATTGCATTGGTAGTTTTACTTGAAAGAAGGGAAGTAATATGAAAATCAAGAATAGTTTATTTGGGTATGTGTATGGGAGGGTTGCAGACATGAAGCAGGTATTTTACTATAGATATAGATAGATATGTTTTCTTCTGGTTTCCCCCTCCCCCTTATATACCTTGATTTTAATTTTTATCAAGTCTGTCTGTCTGGCCTTTGCCGCTGTGGCCCATTGATCTGTCCATCTGTCTGTTACAGTGCATATTGGGTACTTCCAGAAGTATGAATTCAGTGATGCAAAGGACAGGCGGGCTGCAGCTGCAAAGGTAGGACAGAATCATTCCAAAGAAAAGTCACTAAAGGACCATTAAACACATATACGTGCGCATATATTGGCAGCAAGTACCTCATTTCACACTTTTTAGCCTATAAATCTTTATGGAAAGCCTGTTCTGACATAACAAATTTAATAATGTATTTATAAGGACACAGTTTTATTTTTCTTTTAAACTAGAAGCTTACGTTGGCACTTAAACAAAATAAATTGGTGCAAACAGTTGAAGAAAACAAAATGAAAGGCTTATCTATAAGGTGTGAAGTGCTAGGTTGATTATTTACATTTCTTTAGTATTGGTTGTAAAGTGAGGAATTACAGGGATAGCTGAATGATACAGATATTCGCATCATTTTCTTTGCTATTAGACTTCTAAAATGAAGGGGCTATGTTTTTCCAAATAAGTTAATACAGTGCTTCTCAAAACTTCCTAAATAAAAAGACAGATAAAAGTTTTTATTTGGTTTTCATAGAAGATTGCTGTGTTTTCAAAATTACTGTAAAACCTAAGATCTTA
Organism: Cnephaeus nilssonii; assembly: GCF_951640355.1. Lineage (NCBI taxonomy): Eukaryota > Metazoa > Chordata > Mammalia > Chiroptera > Vespertilionidae > Cnephaeus > Cnephaeus nilssonii. Next base: position 1,913,725 of record NC_137072.1, on the reverse strand, counting down.
AGTATCCACAGGCTAAATTCTGACCCAAAAGGCTGATGTTAGTAGTTAACACTTTAAACAGGCCTTTTTTTTTTTTTTAAGATATTTGTTTATAGAGAGAGGAAGGGAGAGGGAGAAAGAGAAACATGTGAGAGCAAAATATCAGCTGCCTCCTGCACGCACCCTACTGGTGATCAAGCCTGCAACCAGCCTGCAATCCTGATGCCCCGCCGAGTTATACCGGCAAGGGCAGTAGTTATCACTTGAATAAACTATATACTATATTGAGGCGATCTATTCTACTTTCTTGAACGTGGAAACATTTTGAAGTGAAGTTTCATGGTGTACCATAGTAAAGAGAGGTACTTTGATTCAGTAGTGTTAAAACAAAATGTTTTGATTTGCTTTAAGATGGCCCCATTTTTTTGCCTTGAAAAATTCTTTTTGCATTCCTTATTTCATATTTAGCACCTTCTTCCAAATGTGTTTTAGGTATTTCATGGTTTAAATAGATTATCCTTTTTACCTTTTGTAGTATGAAAATATTAAAATGAATAATTGTCATGAATCTATAATTTATTCAAAATTGTCATATCTGGCCGTCCAACTCAATAGAAAGCAAAATAGTTCTGAATTTTAGAGACTTATCTTTGTTTTAATCATGACTCAGCTACTATTGACATTTTAAAAGTAACATTTACTTTTTAGTTTCTCTCTTAAACTGCATGTTGGTGGTATCTTCACAAAATTTGGTTAATATGGCAACTGTTTAACTGGATCCTAAATCATTAAGATTTGATTTTTTAAAAAGTGTGCTTTCTTATGTCAATAAATAATCTACAACTGAAATGATTTATTTTCAAAGAAAAATGAGTTCCATTTGTGTCCTTTCTCATTTCCTGCTCCAATTCCACCTTACTCTGCAAGTTGCTGTTTTTTTTTTAACAGTATATTGTTAATTTAACAATGGTACAGTATTTTTTCATATGATCATATAAGTTTATCATTTTCCCTATTGCTGAACCTTTTATTTCATTCTGTATCATGTGTCTTCTTCCCTTTTCCTTTCTAGACATAACGTAATCTTGGAAATGGACTTGTTGGGCTTTGGGTATAGACATGTATAGTTTTGTTTGGTTGTGTTTTTGTTGTTTGTTTGTTTGTTTTGTTTTTTAAAAATATATTTTTATTGATTTCAGAGAGGAAGGGAGAGTGAGAGTGAGATAGAAACATCAATGATAAGAGAGAATCATTGATCGGCTGCCTCCCACATGCCCCACACTGGGGATGGAACCTGCATGTGCCCTGACCGTTCAACCACTGAGCCATGCCAGTCGGGCTTATTTATAGTTTTTACAAATAAGACTGGACGTTTTCAAAAAAGGTTATTGGGTTTATATTTACACCAGCAGTGTGTGAACTATCATTTTCTCTATACCCTTGCTGACTATTAAGAATCTTAAGTTTTTCAATAGTTTGATAAAGAAAATACTAATGGTTGTTTTATCATTTTTCTGAATTGACTTTTCAAATCCATTGTACCTTTTCTTAATGTCTTAATGTATGATAATGGTTTTTTTAAAAAATATACTTTATTGATTTTTTACAGAGAGGAAGAGAGAGGGAGAGAGAGTTAGAAACATCGATGAGAGAGAAACATCAATCAGCTGCCTCCTGCACACCCCCCATTGGGGATGTGCCCGCAACCAAGGTACATGCCCTTGACTGGAATCAAACCTGGGACCCTTGAGTCCACAGGCTGACGCTCTATCCCCTGAGCCAAACCAGTTAGGGCTGATAATTGTTATAGCTCTTTTCTCCAATCTGTTCTTGTTTTTTAGTTTTTTTTTTTTTGTTTTTCTTCAGAGAGGAGAAGGGTGGGGGTAGAGAGAAACATCGATCCATTTTTTGCCTCCCCATATGTGCTCCCACTGCAAATCGAACCCACAACCTAGGCATGCGCCCTGACTGGAAATCGAATCAGCAATCTTTGAGTGCACGGAAGGTGCTCCAACCAACTGAGCCAAACCAGCCAGGGCTGTTTGTTTTATTTTGTTTTGTTTTTAAAGTAAATCTTTATTGTTGAAAGTATTACATATGTCCCCTTTTCCCCCTCATTGATCCCCTCCAGCCCGCGCCCCTCCCCTTTGTTGTTGTTGTTTTTTAAAGACAGTAATATATGTATGTGGTAACAAAAGAAAAAGACCTATTATGCCTTCAAATAATTACATTTATTGCTTTAATATACCCTTTTTTCATCACCCTTTGACATGATCTATTTCCTCTTTTGTGTTTCATCTTGAAGATTCCCACTTTATGCCAGTTATGTTTTTGTTATCACAGTCTTTTTGTCTTGTGATAATAGCTAAGTCTTCATTTGCTCATAATTTAGTTTCTATTTTTTTTTAAATATATTTTATTGATTTTTTACAGAGAGGAAGAGAGAGGGATAGAGAGTTAGAAACATCGATGAGAGAGAAACATCGATCAGCTGCCTCTTGCACACCCCCTACTGGGGATGTGCCCGCAACCAAGGTACATGCCCTTGACCGGAATCGAACCTGGGACCCTTGAGTCCGCAGGCCGACGCTCTATCCATTGAGCCAAACCAGTTTCGGCCATAATTTAGTTTCTAAAAGTCACACTATTATGTCTAGAATTATATCATTCAGTGACAGTCCAAGCACTATATTAGAATTATTGTTCTGTTTGTAATAGTTGAGAGATTTTATTATCATAGCTGTAATTACAGTACTTGTTTGTTGAAATGAAAACTGAAAACAGGTATATAAAATAGTTGATTACTAGTCATGTATTGAAAGTAGGAAGAGATTCAACAACACCAGATAAACCAGTTCCGAGGTTATCCCTTAGATAAATTGTAACAGCTCCACCTTCTTCAGTGTTTATCAAAATACAAAAGAAAAAAAGTAGAGGTTGTTTTTTAATGTCAAATCTGACCTTTTTAGGCTGAGGGAGTAAAAGCACATGTGGACGAAGGTTCTCAGGAGCTAGGCTCTTAAGATGACCAGCCACCTGTCCATGCTCCTACCCAGGCAACCTGGAGCAAGAAGCATACATGGGGACCATGGGGGAACTCCTGTTCTGGCCAGAAGGGTCCCACCAACGTACCATTGCTAACCTAACGGAAAGCTGGGAATCCCTCCAAGGGATCTGTGAGTGGTGGCCACAGCCCCTGGACCATCCCCTGGGCATTGGGGTAAGCATAGGTATAAGCACAGATGCTATAGGATACAAATGACCCAGTGAGAGAGAGCCAATCAGGGACTGCAGGTGACCATGCAGAATGTATTGTGGGTGGTTTGCCCACTGAACACTCCAGATGGGAGACAGACTATGGTTAGATTGGACTCAAGCCATTACTACAGAACCTAAACTAGGCACATGTCTCCCTTCTCTGTGTTCAAGGGTCTTCTTAGCTTGTATTTGTAACTATTTTTAAACTGAGTGTGGGTTAAAACCAACCACAAAAATGGATCTCATCACAGATCTAAAGCCCAGAGGAAGAGGTTGAGCTGATCTGACAGCGACTTCTAGAGGCCCTGGGTGCCCCAAATCCCTTCTCAATACTAAACAGTGGGTTGATTCTCTTTTTACAATAAAAAAAGCAAAATAATATTGCAGAGGAGTACCAGAAACTGCCTTTTTGGAACAAGAACTATTTACATTAAATAAAAACCCCTTTGCAGGCTGTATTTGCATTTGTATAGTATTATGAAGAACACTGGGACCGACCCTGGAGACAGTTTCTAGCACTCATACCACAGGGTGAAGGAGGGAGTGAGGGGGGAGAGAGAAGTATGACTCACTTCTGGTTCTGGAGAAGATTGGACAGCCGTCCAGTCCCTCTTGGAGCCCATTACCACTGGTGTAACAGGTAGCCTGAATGTACCAGTTCCTGTAGTGCAGTATCAACTTATTCATGATCTCGGTCACATTCAGGGCATTGGGGAAGTCCTGATTGTTAGCAAACACCAGCAGAACAGCATCTTTGAACTCGTCCTCCACCAGCATCTGAATAATCTCCTCTTGGTCATTGCTGTCAACCGATAAAATGAAACCTGTGTGTTCTTGAAGTAATGGCTCCAAAGAGGCTGGATTGTGTCCTGGCTGCCCATGTCCCAAACGGTGAAGCTCTTGTTTTTATATTCCACTAGAGGCCTGGTGCACAGATGCGTGCACACTCAAAGGAAATTAATTAGAAGGTGGGTGGCTGGCTGGGCGGGACTGGGCGAGATGGGCTGGACATGCCCTGGAACCAACCTCCCGTGGTCCTTACCCAGTAGGCCGCACCTGGGGTGGCGCTGGGGCTCAAAGGGCATCTGCCAAGTGAGTGGGGTCCCTCCGGCAGGTGGGGTCCCTCAGCCTGGCCTGAGGGGATCGGGCCAAAACTGGCTCTCCAACATTCCCCAAGGGGTCCTGGAGTGCAAGAGGATACTCTGCAAAGTTGCCTGTCGCTCAGCAGCTCCTGTGTACTAGTATTGTGGGTGGTCTGCGCACTGAAACTCCAGATGGGAGATAAACTGGTGGTCAGTGCACGTCAACCTGTCGGCTGGTTGGCCGGTCACTTAGTCTTTTATATATAGAGATAGATATATAGATGGTCTCCAATGGTGAGAATGGTGGTCACAATCTCACCCAGCTTCAGTTTGTATTGGATATTGGTATTCCCTGCAGCGTCCAGGCTTAATGCAAGAATGCGCATTTATTTTTTGCCAAAAAGGCCCTTCCCAAAGATGTTGCCCTTGCTGTAGACCAGAGGGAGAGACACTGGCCAGAGAAACCCTTGGTGGCTATGGTGCTCCCGCTGCTGCTGCTGCTCCTCCTCCTCCTCCTCCTCCTCTGAGCTGGGCATTGATTTCTCTCCCCAGGATTATTATTTTTACTTTTTGTTTTTTTAAGGGGCCTAACATCAAATGTTCTGGACCTCCCTAAGAACAGTACTTCTATTTGTGCCCACCCAGAGATGCAAAAACAAAACAAAACAAAAAACTTTCGGTATTGGGATCATTTGGATTGTGTTTACACTCCTCCTGAAGACCTCTTTCCTACTCTTCTCTAATTAAGATGCTCTTCCCACAAAGCCTCTTGTATAGCTAGCTGCCAACCTTAAATTTTATATTACTGTTCTCCTGGGCCAGAACCTGTTTTTTAGATCTATGTCTTTTTAAAAATTTAATATTATTTTGCTGGACTACATCCTTAATTTAACTTCCACATGACTTAAGATATTATTCATTGTGGCCCTGACACTGTCTTTAATTTGCCTTTTAAATTCAATTGCTAATTGGCTAGCTGAGAAACTCTAGATTGGAAGGTTTATGAAAGATACTGATTTCTGTACTATTGCTATTATTATTGTTTAAGTTTTAGCCTTTTCTCTTTATCCTTGGTATTCTGGAGAGATGTGTAAATGTGAATTTTCTGATTAATTGAGCCTTTAGTGGATCCTTTCAACTGAAAAACTGTGTCCTTTTAAAGCTTTGGGAAATTAATTTCTAATACTGTGTTGGTAATTTTCTTCCCTCTCCTCTTTTTCTGGAATTTCTGTTAGTGGAGAGTGGCTTAAATAAAAATGATGATAAAATTCCACAAAAAAAGATTGGGGGGAATGTGCATGTAGGAGTACAAAATCTTCACTTTCACATTAGAAGGTGATAGCTAATATCCCAAGTGGAAAGATAGTCGCTATATGAGCATAAACATTTATGATAAAAGTAAATACCAAAGGAACAGCTATAAGAGAATTTAAAATGTTTGCCTCAAAGGATTGGGAATTAGTAGTGACTGAGATGTGGCAAAGAAGGTTGTTAAACCTGGGGGTTACTATTAATTTCTAAAACTATGCACACATTAAATTTAAAAATTAAAACTGATTCATTGCAATCTCATCATCAAAGGTGGTTCACATTTAGTGGTATCTTCATTCTGTAAGATTTCCTCAGCAAATATATGTAGAGGTGTTCTTAGCTCAGGAATCCTATCTAATAAAAGAGTAATATGCAAATTGATCATGACTCCAACACATAAGATGCCCGCCACCATGTGGTCAAAGATGGCTCCCCCATGTGGACACAAGATGGCCTGCAAGGGAGGGCAGTTGGGGGCAATCAAGCCAGTAGGGGAGGGCAGTTGCGGGGGGAACCAGGCCTGTAGGAGAGGGCATGTGGGGCTACCAGGCCTGCAGGGGAGGGCAGTTTGGGGGGACCAAGTCTGCAGGGGAGGGCAGTTGGAGGGAACCAGGCATGCAGGGGAAGGCAGTTGTAGGGACCAGGCCTGCAAGGGAGGGCAGTTAGGGGCAATCAGGCCGGCAGGGGAACAGTTAGGCATCGATCAGGTTGGCAGGGGAGTGGTTAGGGGGTGATCAGCCTGGCAGGCAGAAGCCGTTAGGGGCAGGCAGGCGAGCAGTTGGGAGCCAGTAGGTTTGGATTGTGAGAGGTATGTCTGACTGCTCGTTTAAATGGGCAGTCAGATATTCCTCGAGGGGTCCCAGATTGGAGAGCGTGCAGGCTGGGCTGAGGGACACACCTCCACCCCTCCACCCCCCGCATGAATTTCGTGCACCGGGCCTCTAGTCCTATCTAATAAAAGAGAAACATGCAAATCGACTATACCTCCGCTACGCCCACAAGCCATGCCCACCAGCCAATCAGGAGCGAGTATGCAAATTAACCCAACGAATATGGTGGTGGCCACAGAGCTGGAGAGAGCAGGAGGCTTGGGTTGCCCCTGGCAATGGAGGAAGCCAAGCTTTCTGCCCGACCTGGCCTGCCCTGGCCTCCACTCAAGGCTACAAAGTTTCAATTATAGAAGACAAATAAATCCCAGATACCAGGCCCTCTGTTTGGGTTGCCGGGGGGCGTGGCTGGCCTGCAAACCATCACAGGCCCCTTGCCCAGGTTGCCCCACGCCCCAAGGGAACCCCCACTCTGATCTGGGACACCCTTCAGGGCAAACCTGCCGGCCCCCACCCATGCACCAGGCCTCTAATAAAAGAGTGATATGCAAATTGACCATCACTCCAACACACAAGATGGCTGCCCCCGTGTGGTCAAAGATTGCTGCCCCAATGTGGACACAAGGTGGCCAGCAGGGGAGGGCAGTTGGGAGGGCCAGGCCACAAGGGAAGGCAGTTGTGGGCGATCAGGCCAGCAGGGGAGGGCAGTTGGGAGGGACCAGACTAGCAAGGGAGGGAAGTTGTGGGCGATCAAGCCTGCAGGGGAGGGCAGTTAGGGGTGACCAGGCTGGCAGAGGCAGGAAGTTTGTGGCGACCAGGCCTGCAGGGAAGGGCAGTTGGGGGGGACCCAGGCCTGCAGAGGAGAGCACTTGGGAGGGACCAGGCCTGCAGGGGAGGGCAGTTAGGGATGACCAGGCTGGCAGGGGAGGGCAGTTAGGGGCAATCGGGCTGGCAGGGGAGCAGTTAGGCATCAATCAGGCTGGCAGGGGAGTGGTTAGGGGGTGATCAGGCTGGTAGGCAGAAGCGGTTAGGGACAATCAGGAAGGCATGCAGGCGAGCAGTTGGGAGCCAGTAGTCCTGGATTGTGAGAAGGATATCTGACTGCCTGTTTAGGCCCGATCCTCTTCCCCCGCTCCTCCACCCTGTGCACAAGTTTCATGCACTGGTCCTCTTAATTCATTATAAACCATCATGAAGGAAGATTCCAGTTGTATACACCAGATGTTCCTTTTTCATGTGTCTTAATCATTGACCTGTGTATTTTAAGAACAACTAACAAGTGAATGTACTGGAGACGTACATGGCCTATTACAGCTTGGTTATAAAACTTTCTTTAAATAGAACAGTATATTTGTGTCTATTTCAAGGAAATTTGGATTTATGATTACTTTTTGAACTTTTAAGAATTTTTAATAGCTTTCTTACGGGGTTTTTCTTACAAAACAGTTTGTGAGATGCAAATTTACTTAAACAAAACCTCAACATTTTTAAAATAAGTGTTATGATTTTCAAATAATCTCACTATCTGTGATTCAAAATTTTATGTACCGTATAAACATACTTAGAGTATAACAGTTAGTGAATTGCTAATCAGAATCCTACCACTTACAGGTATTTTGAATTGCTATGATGGGAAGGGAAGGCTATTAGTAAAAAGATATGGTTTGAAATAGTACTAGTTAAATGACTGCTAACCCTTTGCACTAGCTTGCTTTTTCTTGATTCCTTTATTCTAATGCTAACCGTGTTGAGTCACACTCGACATCTGAGTGCAAAAGGTTAAACCATTATTGAGTAGTAGTTGAACCCTGGCCAGTGTTGCTCAGTGAGTGTCAGCCCGCGCACTCAAGGTCGATTCCCCATCTGCTCCTTGCCCCCATCAGGGTGCACGTTGGAGGTTTCTCTCTTCCCCTCTCCTCCCTCCTTTCCACTCTCTCTAAAAATGAAAGTAGTAGTTGAGAATGTGTATTTATCCTTTTTTTAAGTGCCTCCAGAAGACGAGATAACTAACTACATACAAGACTTCTTAATGGTATTCAATTCACTTTAAAGAAATAATTTAATTTTTGTATACTATCTCTAGGTGGTTTGGAGGTGGCTAGGGGTTGTGTTAAGTGAAGTGGCAGTACATTGAAGTCACTCAGATGTTTGGGTTTTGTGATTGGTGGAGCATTTTTAGCATGTGCCACAATAGCTTAGTGAAATGCTAATACTTTGGGCTGGACAATTAGGACTCAGGTGAGAATGTGACTAGATAACTGAGATGTTTACTAAATAACCTTAATTATCTCTCACAGTTCTGAACTACTGCAAAATGGCATGAGGTGATCTGTATAGAATCTTCATTTGTGGCTTAGACTAGCTCCATCATGCTAAGGTCGTTTGGAATTGAAGTTACTTGATTCTTGACTTTATACTCTTTTAGTTCTTAACCTTTTTATCTGTAGGATTTCCCCTCTTTCAAAGAACAGCCAGTTAGGAGACTAAAACCCAAGAACATTTTGCCTGAATGGGGCCTCATGTAATGGTAAAGATTTAAAACTAGGGTTATGTTGGAGGTGGCTTTGCTCTTGATTAAGTAGATACTAAAACATATAGTGGTGTTTAAAGTCTTGAGTTTGTTTTTCTGATGTAAAATAGAAGTTTTACCTTAGTTATTGTTTCTGTTGTTTGTATAAATACTAGAGGCCTGGTGCATGAATTCATGCATGGGTGGGGTCCCTCAGCCTGGCCGGTGATCAGGGCCAAGGGGCCGATCGGGACAGGCTGGTCAGGGGGAGGCACTGCGAGAGATTGTTCAGCCGCGGGAGGTTGGCTGTGGGAGTGACTGACCACCAGGGGGCAGCTCCTGCATTGAGTGTCTGCCCACTGGTGGTCAGTGCACATCATAGCTGTCGTAACGGTTGCTTGGGATTTTATATATATATTCACACACACACACACACACTAGAGGCCCGGTGCACGAAATTCGTGCACAGGGGCGGGGGTATGTCCCTCAGCCCAGCTTGCACCCTTTCCAATCTGGGACCCCTAGAGGGATGTCCGACTGCCCGTTCACAATCCAGGACTGCTGGCTCCCAACTCCTCGCCTGCCTGCCTTCCTGATTTCCCCTAACCGCTTCTGCCTGCCAGCCTGATCACCCCCTAACCACTCCCATGCCAGCCTGATTGATGTCTAACTGCTCCCTTGCCAGCCTGTTTGCCCCCAACTTCCCTCCTCTGCCGGCCTGGTCACCCCTAACTGCCCTCCTCTGCAGGGTTGATCGCCTCCAACTGCCCCCTCCCTTGCAGGCCTGGTCCCTCCCAACTGCCCTCTCTTGCAGGCCTGGTCCCTCCCAACTGCCCTCTCCTGCTGACCATCTTGTGGTGGCCATCTTGTGTCCACATGGGGGCAGGATCTTTGACCACATGGGGGCAGCCATCTTGTGTGTTGGAGTGATGGTCAATCTGCATATTACTCTTTTATTAGATAGGATAGAGGCCTGGTGCACGGTTGGGGGTCAGCTGGTTTGCCCTGAAGGGTGTCCCGGATCAGGGTGGGGGTTTCCTTGGGGCGTGGGGCGGCCTGGGCAAGGGGCCTGTGGTGGTTTGCAGGCCAGCCATGTCCCCTGGCGACCCAAGCGGAGGCCCTGGTATCTGGTATTTATTTACCTTCTACAATTGAAACTTTGTAGCCTGGAGCGGAGCCAAGCCTCCTGCTCGCTTCGTGGCCAGCAGCCATTTCTGTTGTGGTTCGTGTATCTTCTATAATTGAAACTTTGTAGCCTTAAGCGGAGGCCTGGGCCGGCCAGGGTGTGCGGAAAGCTTTGCTTCTTCCATTGCTGGGGGCAACCCTAGCCTCCTGCTCTTTCCAGCTCTGTGGCTGCCGCCATTTCTGTTTGGATTTGTTTACCTTCTATAATTGAAACTTTGTAGCCTTGAGTGGAGGCTTAGGCAGAGAAGGGCAGGCGGAAAGCTTGGCTTCATCCATTGCCTGGGAAACCCAAGCCTCTCTCCTCCTCTCTGTGGCTGTAGCCATCTTGGTTGGGTTTATTTGCATACTTGCTCTGATTGGCTGGTGGGCATGGCTTGTGTGTTTGGCTGGTGGGTGTAGCGGAGTGATAGTTAATTTGCATATTACTCTTTTATTAGGTAGCGCGCGCGCGCGTGTGTGTGTGTGTGTGTGTGTGTGTGTATATATATATATATATATATGTATATATATATATAGACTAGTGGCCCGGTGCACGAAATTTGCGCATGGGGGGGGCGTGTACCTCAGCCCGGCCTGCACCCTCTTCGATCTGGGACCCCTCGAGGGATGTCCGACTGCCGGTTTAGGCCCGATAACCTGTGGAGTCGGGCCTAAACTGGCAGTCAGACATCCCTCTCGCAATCCGGGACCACTGGCTCCTAACCGCTCTCCTGCCTGCCTGCCTGCCTGCCTAATTGCCTGATTGCCCCTAACCGCTTCTGCGTGCCAACCTGATCACCCCCAACTGCCCCCCACCCGCCGGCCTGCTCGCCCCCAACTGCCCCCACCCCCGCCGGCTTGATTGCCCACAACTGTCCCTCTGCTGGTCTCATCGCCCCCCACTGCCGGCCTGCTCGCCCCAACTGTTCCCCCCTGCAGGCTTGTTCACCCCCAACTGGCCCCCTCTGCCGGCTATGTGGTCCAAGATGACCGCCCTCATGTGGACACAAGATGGCTGCCACAAGATGGCTGGCTGGGGAGGGTAGTTGTGGGCAATCAGGCCAGTAGGGGAGGGCAGTTGGGAGGGACCAGGCCTGAAAGGGAGGGCAGTGGGGGGTGATCAGGCCTGAAAGGGAGGGCAGTTGGGGGGGGGGGAACAGCCTTGCAGGGGAGGACAGTTAGGGGCTACCAGGCCAGCAGGGGAGGGCTGTTGGGAGGGGACAAGGCCTGCAGGGGAGGGCAGTTGGGGGTGACCAGGCCAGCAGGGGAGGGCAGTTAGGGCCAATTGGTTCAGCAGGGGAGCCGTTAGGCATCGATCAGGTTGGCAGGGGAGTGGTTAGGGGGTGATCAGGCTGGCAGGCAGAAGCGGTTAGGGGCAATCAGGCAGGCAGGCAGGCAAACGGTTGGGAGCCAACAGTTCTGGATTGTGAGAGGGATGTTCAACTGCCCTCGAGGGGTCCCAGATTGGAGAGGGTGCAGGCTTGGCTGAGGGACACACCCCCACCGTGCATGAATTTCGTGCACAAGGCCTCTAGTTTCCTTCATATAGTGCATGTATGAGGGCAAGTGAAGAATATAGAAGCCAAGTTTGAGATGTATTCATTAACAAGTTTTGGTACATCATAGTTATGTTTGTAGTTCAAATGCTTACCTCAGGAAGTTACAAATTAAGTGTCATGGATCTAAAGAATCATAGATAATAGGTCAAAATTTGTCAATTTTGTTTTAAATAATCTTCAAGCATAATGTGTGCAAGTGTGAAATTCTTGTTGCATTTTCCAAGAAGTATCTTCAGTGGGAAAGTCTCCCAAGAACATTACACTCAATGTTTTTCCTTTCTCTTTTACCTTCCTTTTCCTGAGGGTAGCTTAGAAGTAAATATTCAAAACTGGAAAATTTGAGGATTAGTATTGTTTAGTTATAAAATTTTTTTAAAAGGCATATGCCTTTTAAATCATTTGGGAATTCTGTGATTGTCTTCCTCAACCCTCTTAATCATCTCTCTCTACTGCTGGGCTAGAAAGCCAAAAATGGTATTTCTCATACTATTTGCATTTAGGGTTTTGGATGTGGAATAGTAGCTGGAATTAGGTGTGTGTGTGTGTGTGTGTGTGTGTGTGTGTGTGTGTGTGAGAGAGAGAGAGAGAGAAAGAGAGAGAGGCGGGGGGGGGGGTCAGAAAGTTCTTTTTCTTCCCTTTTCTGCGCCTCCCCCCTCCCCCTCTTTTTTTTATTGCTGCGTTTTGAAGATGTGAGGTTTTCCTGCATTATCAAGGGGCATTTGTTGCAAAGGCTAGACTCTGTTTTATTGTGTACATGACCTAGCCTTATGGGTATCTAGAAGCAGTTGTGGCAGTGTCAGTGGTGACTTCTGGTTCCGGCTTTCTTATCTTTGGATCACACAGTTACCTGCTATTCAAATTTAGTGGTTCCATTGGTGACTTATGGAGGGGGACAACTCATTGTGATTTGGTCTTGTAATGTTATGGTGTCATTACTTGCAGACATAGCTTTATAGCCCCCCTCCTCAGTCCTTCTAACAGTTAAGCACCCAATTCCTTTTATTAATTCTCTCTTTCTATCTAGCTCTAGCGGTTTCTATCACCTATACCAAATCTTTATTGATTGAAGTCAAGAGCATCTTTTGGTGACAAGATAATACTATTACATTTTGCATACTACTCTTTCATTTTGCATATGGTACTGTATGAACTTGGGCTATATAACAAATTTATTCTATTGTATGTCATTGACTAAGCATTAGTTATATTGCAGGTTTTCAGTGACTTACTATAAGTCTCAACAGCTTTCATATTCTTTTAAGCTTTTTTTTTTGGCACATTCCATATATCATAAAATTTTGTTATGGCTATCCTTCCATGTCTGCAGACAGATCAGTTTTCTTCTTGCTTTTTATTTTCTTAATATATTTTTATTCATTTCAGATATTGGGAGAGGGAGAGAGAGAGATATGGAAATATCAATGATGAGAATCATTGATCGCCTGCCTCCTGCACGCTCCCTACTGGAAATTGAGCCCACTAGGGAGCGAGCCCACAGCCTCAGCATGTGCCCTGACTGGGACCTCCTAATTCCTAGGTTGATGCTCAATCACTGAGCTACACCAGCCTGGCCTTCTTGGTTTTTTAATTGCTGCATAAATACAGGATACTTCATATATTGTAAGTTCAGTCATAAATCACTATAGTAAATGAGTATCGCAATTAAGTGAGTCACATGAATTTTTTTTGTTTCCTGGAGCATATAAAAGTGGTGCTTATAGTACTGCCCATTCAGTGTGCAATAGCATGTGTCTAAAAAACAATATACATACCTTAGTTAAAAATATTGTATTGCTAAAAAATGTGAATTATCATCTGAGCCTTCAGCAACTCAATCTTTTTACTGGTGGAGGTTCTTGCCTCAGTGTTGGTGGCTGCCGTCTGATCAGGGTGATGGTTGCTGAAGTTTGGGTGGCTGTAGAAGATGCTTAAGGTAAGATAACAGAAGTTTGCTACATCAATTAACTCTTCCTTTCATGAATGATTTCTCTGTACTATGCAGTGCTGTTTGATAGCATTTTATTTGTTTTTAAAGTATATTTTTATTGATTTCAGAGAGGAAGGAGGAGAGAGAGAAAGAAACATCAATGTTGAGAGAATCATTGTTGGGCTGCCCTTGATTAAATTTATCCTAATATCTCCTTGTATACCACATTAAGAGTAAAAACACTTTCAGAGTGCTTGACTAATTTCCCTTGTGATGAAGTACTAGTATTTACAAATTGAACTTTAACGTCACAAGCTCTTCGAACTCAAGAGAAAGCAACATATAACTAACTGACCATATCTGAAAATGGGTTCAGGTAGGAATTTTCCTGCTCTGTCTAGAGTTTGTCCTTGTTATTTATTAATAGTAATCGCAAATGCTGGCATCACAGGAAACTGTCTTCAAATTAATTTAAATGGAAGGCCAGTGTCAGACATGGCTTCAGAGATACGTTGTGCCAATAGTTGGTCTTGAGACATATTCTGTTGATGCTGCCACTTTATTTGAGCTTCAGAATGTCAACAAAAACAACCAAATTCACTACCGACAATGACAGATCAAAACACGTGTGCGATTGGCGCCAGCAAGAGTTTTATATGTATCGCGCATGCACGAGTCAACGTTTATTTTGAAGTTGCCAGTGCGCGTCAAATGTACCGGATGGACGGTCAGTCACTTAGCCTTTTATATATATAGATTGCAGCAGTTCAGTCACATCATCAGGCTCCACTTCTAATTCTAGTTCTCTTGATGTTGCCACCACATCTATAGTTACTTCCTCCACTGAAGTCTTGAACCCTTCAAAGTTATCCATGATGGCTGGAATCAACTTCTTCCAAACTCCTGTTCATGTTGATATTTTGTCTTTTTTCTGTGAATCATGGATGTTCTTTTTGTTTGTTAATCCTCACCCGATGATATTTTTTCCATTGATTTTAGGTAGAGTGAATGGGAGGGAGAGAAACATCGATATGAGAGACACATCAATTGGTTGCCTCCTGCATGAATCCCGATCGTACCTGCAACCCAGGTACATGCCCTTGTCCTGGAATTGAACCTGCCACCCTTCAATGAGTAGGCTGACGCTCCACCTACTGATCCACACTGGCCAGGGCACAAACGTTCTTTCTTAGTGGCATCTAGCATTTGGAATCCTTACCGGAAGGTTTTTCAATTTACTTTGCCCAGATCCATCAGAGGAATCACTCTCTATGATGGCTATAGTCCTATGAAATATATTTCTTAAATAATAAGACTTAAAAGTAAAAATTACTCCTTTATCCAAGAGTTACAGAACGGATGCTGTGATAGCAGGCATGAAAACATTAATCTCATTGTACATCTCCATAAGAGCTCTTGGGTGACCAGGTGCACTATCAGTCAGCAGTAAGTAATACTTTAAAAAGAAACTTTTTTTCTTTTTCTTTTTTTTCTGAGTAGTAGGTCTCAACAATGGGCTTAAAATATTCAGTGAACTATGTTGTAAACAGATGTGCTGTCATCCAGGCTCTGTTGTTCCATTTATAGAGCATAGGCAGAGTACATTTAGTATAATTCTTAATGGCCCTTGGACTTTTTGAACAGTAAGTGACCATTGACTTCAAATTTAAGCCACAAACTACATTAGTTCCTGAATATTTCTATATAGGTTAAGAGAATTAACCTATTCTTTGAAGCCTTAAAGCCAGTCATTGACTTCTTTCTAGCCAGGAAACCCTAGATGGAGTCTTCCAGTATAAGGCTGCTCTGTTTACATTGAAAATCTGTTGTTTAGCCCTAGCTGGTTTGGCTTTGTGGATAGAACGTCAGCCCATACACTGAAGGGTCCAGGTTTGATTCTGGTCAAAGGCATGTACCTCAGTAGCATGCTTGATCCCTGGCCCTGGTTGGGCGTGTGCGGGAGGCAACCAATCAATGTGTCTCTCACATCGATGTTTCTCTCTCTGACTCTCCTCCTCCCTTCCACACACTCTAAAAATCAATGGAAAATATCCTCAGGTGAGGATTAAGAAAAAAGAAAGAAAATCTTTTGTTTACTGTAGCCACCACCTTCATTAATTTTCTGAGCTAGATCTGGATAACGCTGCAGCTTGTACATCAGCACTTACTGTTTCACCTTGCACTTTTATATTCTGGAGGTGTGTCTTATTCCTCCATGAACAAACGTCTGATACTTCCAACTTTTCTTCTGCAGTGTTCTCACCTCTCAGACTTTATAGAATTAAAGAGAGTTAGGGCCTTGCTCTGGATAAAGCTTTGGTCTAGGGAAATGTCGAAGCTTCTGTATAGACCACTAAAACTTTCTCCATATCAGTAATGAGGCTGTTTTGCCTTTTTTTTTTTTTTTTTATCATTCATGTGTTTATTAGAGTAGCATTTTTAATTTCCTTGAAGAACTTTTTCTTTTCATTTGCAGCTTGATTAGTTGGCACAAGAGGTCTAGTTTTTGGCTTATCAGCTTTCAACATGCCTTCCTCACTATTATTTCTAGCTTTTGATTTAAAGTGAAAGACTTGTGACTCTTTTACTTGAATACTTAGAGGTCATTGCTGGGTTATTAATTGGCCTAATGTTAATATTGTCATGTCTCAGGTAATAGGGAAAGGGAGAAAACCTAGCATAAGGGGGGGAGCAGAGGGAAAACGGCCTGTTGATGGAGTAGAGCACACACACATTAAGTTCACCATCTTATGTGGGCACACTTCAATGGCATCTCAGAATAATAACATCAAAGATCACTGATCACAGTTCACCAAAACAAATCGTAATAATGAAAAAGTTTGAAATATTGTGAGAAATACCAAAATGTGATGTAGAAACGCAAAGTGAACAAATAAATGCTGCTGGAAAAGTTGCACCAATTGACTTGCTCGACTCAGGCTTGCCACAAACCTTCAATTTATATTAAAAAAATGCAGTGTCTGCAAAGCTTAATAAAGTGGTGTGCTTGTATATACTGAGTATTAGTACAACATAATTTATAGGCAGTCGCTTGGGGAAATATAGGTTATTCTTGCTTTATTGGGTTTCCAAATAATTTGCCTGTTAAATTTCTTATTTGTACCCTCCTACACTTGCATATTTCTGTTGAGTAGGTTTCTAGAAGTGGAATCTTCTGGGTTTGAGGTCATGTGCATTTTAAGTTTTGGTCAGTTCCGCCAAATTTCTCACAAAAGTTTTTACCAAATGTGCCAGCCATCTAACATGTGGTGGGCCATTTCCCCACACCTTTGTCCCTGAATATTATCAGTTTTTTAAGATCTTAGCCATTGGGAGAGATTAAAAGCACTCATATTGAGAATGAATATTTTGTTTTCCAGCCCCGTTGTATTGTGTGAATTCATAAACAGTTTATTTTTGTTGGGTTGTCTTTTATAGACATTGTGTTTATTTACCTTTTATTATAAATGTTGCGATTGTTTCTATACAGAAGTTTTATACTTTACTAGAGGCCCAGTGCATGATTGAATCATGCACGTGTAGGGTCCCCTACACGCTTTCGCTTTTCGCGGTGGAGCCGGGTGCCTGTCCTCTGGTGCACCAGGCCTTTCAGAAGCCTCCAGCTTGGCGGAGGCTTCTGAAAGGCCTGGTGCCGGAGCAGACAGCACCCAGCTCCCACACTTTTGATGGTCCACGGCCGCTGAGGGGGGCTACCCTGCGCCTCTCAGTGGCCCCTGAGGGGGCTGTTGCGGACACCTGGCTACCCTGCCGTTGAGAGGCGCAGCTGGGTGTCCGCGGCAGGCCCCCTCAGCGGCCGCGGATCTGGCCGTTGAGAGGCACAGAGGGCGGGAGTCCCGCCCCCTGCGCCTCTCAACAGCAGGGTAGCCCCCCTCAGTGGCAGCGGATCCGTGCCTCTCAATGGCCGGATAGGCCACCCCGAGTCCCGCCCCCCAGCCTCCCGCCGCCCAATCGTGGGCGTAGCGGAGTGATGGTAATTTACATGTTACTCTATTATTAGATAGGATGGCTTTGAGTTTCTATCATTGTTTAAAAAGGCAGTACAAAACAATAGTCTACAAATTTTGGGCCATCAGCAACTCTTACAGAGCTTAGAGATAAAGCTAGATAGAAACGAAACATAATGTAGAAGCATGAATCCATTTAAACTGAGATTTTAAATGGAGTCTATAACCTACTTAATTCTATTTCAGATCAAATTCTGAGATGAATAAAAAGCTAGGCTTTGGAGGTCTTTCCATGTATGTTAATTGGGATTAAAAAAAAATTCCCCTCCCCAAAGATATAAACAAGTGGAAGAATATACCATGTTCATGGATTGGTAGAATCAACATCATTAAAATGTTCATACTACCCAAAGCAATCTATAGATTCAATGCAATTCCTATTAAAATACCAATGACATACTTCACAGACCTAAACAAACACTCCAAAAATTTATATGGAACCAAAAAAGACCCCAAATAGCTGCAGCAATCTTGAGAAAGAAGAACAAAGTTGGAGGGATCACAATTCCAGAAATCAAGTTATATTACAAAGCCACTGTACTCAAATCAGCCTGGTACTGTCACAAAAACAGGCATATAGATCAATGGAACAGAAAGGAGAAGCCAGAAATCAACTCAAGCCACTATGTTCAATTAATATTTGACAAAGGAGCCAAGAACATACATTGTAGCAGAGATAGTCTCTTCAATAAATGGTATTGGGGAAATTGGGCAGGTATGTGCAAAAAAATGAAACTAGACCACCAACTTACACCATTCACAAGAATAACTCAAAATGGATAAAAGACTTAAATATAAGATGTGAAATAAAAGTCCTAGAAGAAACCATAGGCACCAAAATCTCAAACATTTCTTGTAGCAGTATGTTTACTGATACATCTCCTAAGACAATGGAAATTAAGGAGAAAATAAACAAATGGGACTACATGAGAATAAAAAGCTTCTGCATGGCAAAAGAAATCATCATCAAAATAACAAGAGATCCCACCACATGGGAGGACATATTTGCCAACGCCACATCTGATAAGGGATTAATCTCCAAAATATATAGGGAACTCATACAACTTAACAAAGGAAGACGAACAATCCAATTAAAAAATGGGCAAAGAACCTAAGTAGGCACTTCTCCAAAGTGGACATACAGAAAGCCAAGACACATATGAAAAAATGCTCAAAATCACTAATCATCTGAGAGATGCAAATGAAAACGACGAGATATCACCTCACACCTGTCAGAATGGCTATCATCAACAAATCAACCAATGATAACTGTTCTCGAGGTTGCGGAGAAAAAGGAATCCTAGTAACACTGCTGGTGGGAAAGCAGACTGGTGTAGCCACTGTGTAAAGTATGGAGTTTCCTCAAAAAATTTAAAATGGGACTCCCATTTGACTCAGTCATCCCAGTTCTAGGAATATATCTTAGGAAACCTGAAACACCTATCAGAAATAATATATGCACCCTTATGTCCATAGCGCAATTTACAATAGCTAAGACTTGGAAATAGCCTAAGGGCCATTACCAGCAGATGAGTGGTAAAAAAGCCATGGTACATTTACACAATGGAATATTCTACGGCAATAAAAAAGAGAGAAATAAGCCAGTCAGAGAAAGTTAAGTATCACATGATCTCACTCATATGAGATATCTAATGAACCAAATAAAACTGATGGTCAAAAATAGACCCAGAGTTATAGAAGCATGAACAGACTGTTGTTGAACCTCAGAGGGAAGGCAGAGGAGGGTGGGTGGGAAGAGATCAACCAGTGAACTTGTATGCATATGTGTATAACCCGTGGACATAGATAATGGGGTGGTGACTGGGGGGCTGGGGAGGACCGGAGCAGGCTGGAAGAGTTTAATGGGGGGAACAAGGAGGATCTATGTAATACTTTCAACAGTAAAGATTAAATGCAAAGAAACGCCCCTCCCCCATATTCTGATATGGCTTGGGGTGTGTTCTGCACATCAGTTTTTTAAAAGCTCCTCAGATGATTCTAATATGCTACCAAAGTTAATAAATACTTGATCAAAGGATTAGAGAATGATAGTGCATTATACTATCATTCTCTCTGCAGATGGCATAATCAGACCCATTTAAAAAAAATGCAGAACCAGAACTTTCTATGCTGACACTGTTTCTGTATCCCTGGAATGTAATATTCTTCAAATTACTAAAATATTATACTTATATATTCATATGGAATTTCACACATATACTTTACTTTTCAGAGCCCTCTTAATGGGGAAACAAAGAATAGTAGTTCCCATTTCCGGCTGCATATGTCTATTATTTGGGGAACTTTAGGTAAAAACTTTGGGTAAAAAATACAGATATCTGTGTCCCACCCTAAACAACAGGAGATTCTAAAATGTAGCTAGAATGGGGAACCATTATTTTATTTTATTTTATTTCTTTATTGATTAAGGTGTCACATATTTGTCCTCATCCCCCCATTCCCATCCCCCACCCCACCCCCCTGTTGTCCTTAACCATTGGTTAGGCTTGTATGCATGCACACAGTCCTTTGGTTGATCTCTTTCCCCTACCCCCACCCTCCCCAACCCTCCTCCTGAGGCCCGACAGTCGGATCGATGCCTCCTTGTTTCTGGGTCTGTTCTTGTTCATCAGTCTATGTTGTTCATCATTTCCCCTAGATGAGTGAGATCTTGTGTTACTAGAAATATACTTATAAGAACCGAATGTGAGACGAGCAATAATAGTTATGCTGACAGGCAAATGAATCAGTGTGTAGTGAGTTTCTTTCTGGACCAACAGTTCTTTTGAGACCCAATTTCAATGTCCACCAGTTCCTTATGTGTACATGTCGGCACTGACTTTTCAGCTCTGGATGGTGGCCAAATGGTGGTAATGCAGGTCCGACTCCCTCTGGTTTGGCCTCGCCCGGACCCAGGGGCACGGCTTCACCCGGACTCTGGGGCGCGAGGCCTCACCCAGACCTGGGACCCAGCATCACCCGGACCCAGGGGCGCGTGGCCTCACCCGGACCCAGGGGCGCATGGCCTCACCCGGACCCAGGGGCGCGGCCTCACCCGGACCCAGGACCCAGCCTCACCCGGATCCAGGGGTGCATGGCCTCATCCGGACCCGGGATCCAGCTTCACCCGGACCCAGGGACACACGGCCTCACCCGGACCCAGGGGCGCGTGGCCTCGCCCGGACCCGAGACCCAGCTTCACCCGGATCCAGGGGCACATGGCCTCACTCGGGCCCGGAATTCAGCTACACCCGGACCCAGGGGCGCGTGGCCTCACCCGGACCCAGGGGCGCGGCCTCATCCGGATCTGGGACCCAGCCTCACCCGGATCCAGGGGCGCATGGCCTCACCCGGACCTGGGATCCAGCTTCACCCGGACCCAGGGGCGCGTGGCCTCACCCGGACCCAGGGGCGCACGGCCTCACCCGGACCCGGGACCCAGCTTCACCTGGATCCAGGGGTGCGCGGCCTCACCCGGACTTGGGTACACGGCCTCGCCCGGACCCGGGGTTGCGTGGCCTCACCCAGACCCGGGGGCGCACGGCCTCTCCTGGACCCAGGGGCGCGGCCTCACCTGGACCCAGGACCCAGCCTCACACGGGCCCAGGGGCGCGTGGCCTTCCCCGGACCCAGGGGCGCATGGCCTCACCCGGACCCAGGGGCACGCAGCCTCGCCCGGACCCGGGACAGGGGAACCATTATTTTAGAGCTTATAACTAAAGAAGATTTGAGATTATAGCTTTATTGTCCTAAAAGTTAAATGTACAGCTGCCAGTATTAGTTTTCTAATTATAGTTATTTTGCTCATTAACTTTTTGTTTGGATTGTTTATAGCTTTAAAAAATGAGGAATATCAATAAAAAAAGAGAATTGGCTTTTCACTAAACTAATTATGAATTTTTGTAGCATATATAGGTGGATTTCTCTCCTTTCACTGGTTCCCAAACTAATTTAATTAAATCAGAATCTTTGAGGGTGGTGGGGCAGCACATATTTTGATGAACTTGTCTAATATTCAATTTCTATTGACCTATTTTATCTTGGGTCACGTCTCTTAACCTCTCTAACCTCATCTGTAAAATGTAACTAGTGCCAAGCTTGCATTAAGTATTGATGTCAGGATTAAATTAAATATATGTAAAGTGTCTGGCATTAAATAACTTCACATCTGTGTTCATTGTACTTTTGACAGAACTCCATTATAGGTACTACAGTGCAGGTTGGATTACTTTTATAATTTAGTATTTTAAATTTATATTTTAATTTATATTCAATATAAAATTTATACTTTTGGATCTATACTTCCATGAATTTTGACAAATGTCTAGAGTTGTATATCACAATCAGAACAGTTCCATCATCACCTCCTATATAATTCCCTCTTTGTACTTGGTTTGCTTAAACGCATGGTCGGCAAACTGCGGCTCCCGAGCCACATGCGGCTCTTTGGCCCCTTGAGTGTGGCTCTTCCACAAAATACCACGGCCTGGGCGAGTCTATTTTGAAGAAGTGGCGTTAGAGGAAGTTTAAGTTTAAAAAATTTGGCTCTCAAAAGAAATTTCAATTGTCGTACTGTTGATATTTGGCTCTGTTGACTAATGATTTTGCCGACCACTGACTTAAACCATCCCCCACCATTAATCCCTGGAAACCAGACATCTGTATACCATTCCTATAGTTTGCCTTTTTCACCATGTCACATAATGGAATCATACAATATGTAGCCTTTTGAGTCTGGCTGCTTTCACTGAAAATTTGCATTTGAGATTATTTTTATTGTATATATCAACTACAGGCCCAGTGCATGAAATTAATGCACGGGTAGGTTACCTAGGCCTGGCCAGCAATCAGGGCCAATCAGATTTCCCACCTCCTCCTTCCCTCGCTCCCTCAGCACCCCGCCGCACCACTGGTCGCCTGCCATGTTCCACGCCATCCCCTGGTGGTCAGCGCACGTCATAGCAAGCACTTGAACTCCCGATCTCCTAGTCAAATTCCCAAGGGGACACTTTGCATATTAGCCATACACACACACACACACACACACACACACACACACACACACACACACATTTATTTATAGACTAGAGGCCCAATGCATGAAATTCGTGCGCGGATAGGGTCCCTAGCAGCAGCCGGCTGTGGCCTCCCTTCCCCTGGCGATTGCCTGCAGCTGGCCGGGGCCTCCCTTCCTGTGGTTGGCTGGCTGGCCTCGCCCCCTGATCAAACTCCTGGTTGAGGGGACAATTTGCATATTAGGCTTTCATTATATAGGATAGTTCTTTTTGTTGCTGAGTAGTATTCCATTGTGGGGATATGTACCACAGTTTGTTTTGTTTCCGATTTTTGTCAAGTACAAATAAAGCTGTTAACAGTCTCTTACAGGTGTTCGTATGAACGTAAGTTTTCATTTCACTTGGGTCAGTAACAGTGAGATATTAGAATTGTATTAAGTATATGTTTAACTGTAAGAAACTGCTAAACCTTTTCTTATTGGCTGTACTCTTGCATTATCACCAGTAGTATATGAGAGAGTTCCAGTCACACCACATATTCTGTAGCACTTGGGATTGTCAGATTGTCCCCCACCCCCAACACACACTCTAATAGGCATGTAATGGTACCATTATTCTTTCAATTTTGTGTCTTGAATAACTAATGATCTTGAGCATCTTTTCATATATTTTTTATGCCTCTGCATAGATTTTCTTTTGTGAGGTATCTTTTTAAATCATTTGCTTATTTTTTAAATTGAGTTGTTTTCTTCTATTTAGGTTTCAAGATATGTTTTAAAAATATATATTCCAGCCCAGTCCAGCTCAGTCGCTGAGCATGGACCTAGGAACCAGGGGGTCATGGTTCCATTTTCGTCAGGGCACATGCCCAGGTTGTGGGCTCAATCCCCAGTAGGGGCTGTGCAGGAAGCAGCCAATCAATGATTCTCTCTGATCATTGATGTTTCTCTCTCCCTCTCCCTTACTCTCTAAAATCAATAAATACATATATATATCACACACACACACACACACACACACACACACACACACACACACACACTAGAGGCCCAGTGCACGAAACTCGTGCATGGGTGCAGTCCCTAGGCCTGGTGGTGATTGAAACGGGAGCTTCTGGCGTGGAAGGGCAGGTTCTAGCTGACCTCTGGGCCCCATGGTGCCCGCGCACCCCCCCCCCCCCTTCCATCTGAGTCACAGTTCCCGAGTCCCCACGCAGAGATGTGAGTGCGGCTGGACGCAGTGGGCCGGGGCGCAGTGTGGGCCTCTGGGCTGCCCAGCGGTGCTGCATGGAAGCCAGGCAGGCAGTGCGCTCTCTCCTGGCCAGCTGTCCTTGCAGACCGGCTCCTGTGCGAAACCACAGGGAGCCCAACCGGCCCCTGCGGTCCCAGTGGCTGTGGCCCGGCTCACCCAGAAGAGGCTGCACGGGTGCAGGGCATGATCCCTGGCATCCTGGGTGAGTGTGACAGGGGGAGTGAGAGGGAGCTCTGTGGACATCCTGCATTCTCACCACACCTTCCTTTTTTTTTTTTTTTTTTGAAGAGATTTTGTTGTTGTTGTTGTTGTTCCTTAAATGATTGGTAGACTCTACCAGTGAAACCATTTGGGTCTTGAGTTTTCATTGTGGAAAGGTTGTAAAACTACACATTTGATTTGTTTTATAGATATAGGAATATTCGTTTATCAGTTTCTTTTCAGTGAATTTTAATGGTGTCTTTAAGGAAATTGGTTTGTTTCATCTAAATTGTGAATTAATGAGCATAAAGTTGTAAGTAAGTATTTTCTTATTCTTTTAATGTCTGTAGGGTCTGTATTGATATTTCCCTCTTTCATTTTTTAATATTAGTCATTTGTGTTGTTTTTTTATCTTGGTTAGTCTTTGCTAGAATTCTATTGATTACAATACTGGTTTTTAGTTTTATTGACTTGTTTCTCTTTTCAGTTTTGTTGAGTTCTCTTTATTATTTCTTTTCTTCTGCTTGCTGTAGGTTTAGATTATTGCCCTTTTTAAAAAGCATTTGTGACGTTTCTTTTTTTAACCATTTAATGCAATAAATTACTCCCTAGTGTTAGCTACATCTCACAAATTTTGATGTGTTGCACTTCAATATGTTTTCTAATTGCCTTCAAGACTTCCTTCTCAACTACTTTGGATTATTTTAAGATGATTTAATTTCCAAATTGTCTTGACCATTGGTTTACTAAGAGAGTAGTGTTGAAATTCCAAGTATTATTGTGGGTTTGTCTATTTTTCTTTCATTTTTATCAGTTTTTGCTTTACTATTAGGCTTTGTTGTTAGATACATACATTTAAGATTGTTATATTTTCTTGGTGAAAGGACCTTTTTAATCTCTGTATATTATTACACTAGTAGCCCGTTTGCACGAAGATTCGTGCAATAGACCTTCATTCACCTGGCTGCCTGCACCAGTTTTCTGCCGGCACCAGGGACCCAGGCCTTGGCTGTGGCCACCGCCTTCTGCCTTTTTCAGGGTCGGGGCTTGGCCCCGGGCGGTGGCCTTGGGCTCCACGGCACCCAACATCCTTGCTAAGGATCGCAGGAGCCGACCCCAGTGGTTTCCTGCGATCCCTGCAGGCTGCCCACTGGTGCCCAAGGCCGGGAAAGCCTCCGCCCCAGGCTTTCCTGGCCTTGGGCTCGATGCACCCAGCGTCCCTGCTACCGATCACAGGAGCCGACCCCCAGTGGTTTCCTGCGATCGGTGCAGGCTCCCCGCTGGTGCCCAAGGCCCGGAAAGCCTCGGCCCCAGGCACCCCCGGGAGCGGCGGCATGGGTCCGGCCACGCCCCCCGGGTGCCCATCGCCCCAGGCACCCCCGGGAGCGGCTGAATGGGCCCCGCTACGCCCCCCGGGGTGCCGATGGGCCCGGCCACGCCCCCTGGGGTGCCCATCGCCCCAGGCACCCTGGGGAGCGGCGGCATGGGCCCGGCCACGCCCCCCGGGTGCCGATGGGCCCGGCCACGCCCCCCGGGGTGCCGATTGCCCCAGGCACCCCCGGGAGCGTCGGCATGGGTCCGGCCACGCCCCCCGGGTGCCGATGGGCCCGGCCACGCCCCCCGGGTGCCGATGGGCCCGGCCACGCCCCCCGGGGTGCCGATTGCCCCAGGCACCCCTGGGAGCAGCGGCATGGGCCCGGCCACTGGGCACCGCCATCTTGATATTCTCAACAGCGGATATGCCACCCGGAGTCCCGCCGCCAGCCTCCTGCCGGCCCAATCGTGGGCACAGCGGAGGTGCGGTCAATTTGCATGTTTCTCTATTATAAGGTAAGATTGAAAAATCGGTTGTTATGGACAACATCCAGTTTTGCCTTCTTGAAAACAAAACAAAACACTGTCTTATTTAACAGCATTTCATTTCTTTTTTTTAAATTGAGGTATACTTGACATACACCATTACTTTCAGGTGTACAACATAATGATTTGATATTTATATATCAATCTGTCTTTTAAACTTTTTTTTACTATTTACATTTAATGTAATTGGATTTAGGCCTTATAATTATTTTTCTCTGCCTTTTCTTCTTTTGTTTTGTTTGTTTGTTAATTTTCATCCCAGGATTTTTTTCCAAAGATTTTTAGAGAAAGTGGAAGGGAGAGGGAGAGGGAGAGGGAGAGGGAGGGAGGGAGAGAGAGATAGGAAGAGGGAGAGGGAGAGAGAAACAATGTGAGAGAGAGGTGTTGATTGGTTGCCTCCCACACATGCCTCTACTGAGGCCTGGGATCAAAACTGCAACCCAGGCATGTGCCCTTGACCAGGAATTGAACCCATGACCCATTGGTGCAAGGACTGACACTCTAACCACTGAGTCACACCAAGACAGTCCTTTCTTTTGGATTATAATAAAAATATTTGTCATCTCATTCTACTTAAAGTTAGTATTTTACCACTCCGAGTAAAACATAGAAGCTTTACAACTATATAAATGATTTTTCTCCCAATCCCTTTATATTATAGTAGCCATCTTTATATTATACTAGAGGCCCAGTGCATGAAATTCGTGTGTCCCTCAGCCCAGCCTGCACCCTCTCCCATATGGGACATCCCTCTCACAATCCAGGACTGCTGGCTCCCAACTGCTCGCCTGCCTGCCTTCCTGATTGCCCCAACGGCTTCTGCCTGCCAGCCTGATCACCCCCTAACCACTCCCCTGCCAGCCCGATCGATGCCTAACTGCCCTCTCTGGTCACCCCTAACTGCCCTCCCGTGCAGGCCTGGTCTCCCCCCCCCATCTGCTCTCCCCTGTAGGCCTGGGTCCCCCCCATCTGCCCTTCCCTGCAGGTCCGGTCATCCCCAACTTCCCTCCTCTGCTGGCCTGGTCACCCCTAACTGCCCTCCCCTGCAGGCTTGATCGCCCCCAGCTGTTCTCCCTTGCAGGCCTAGTCCCTCCCAACTGCCCTCCCCTGCTGGCCTGATCATCCACAACTGCCCTCCCCTGCTGGCCATCTTGTGGCGGCCATCTTGTGTCTACATGGGGGCAGCCATCTTGTGTGTTGGAGTGACAGTTAATTTGCATATTACTCTTTTATTAGATAGGATAGAGGCCTGGTGCACGGGTGGGGGTCAGCTGGTTTGCCCTGAAGGGTGTCCCGGATCAGGGTGGGGTTCCCTTGGGGCGTGGGGTGGCCTGGGTGAGGGGCCTGTGGTGTTTTGCAGGCTTGCCACGCCCCCCGGGGACCCAAGCGGAGGCCCTGGTATCTGGGATTTATTTATCTTCTACAATTGAAACTTTGTAGCCTGGAGTGGAGGCCTAGGCAGGCCAGGGTGTGCTGAAAGCTTGGCTTCCTCCATCGTCGGGGGCAACTCAAGCCTCCTGCTCTCTCCAGCTCTGTGGCTGCCGCCATTTTTGTTGGGATTTATTTATCTTCTATAATTGAAACTTTGTAGCCTTTGGCAGAGGCCAAGGCAGGCCAGGGCAGGCGGAAAGCTTGGCTTCCTCCATTTCCGGGGAAACCCAAGCCTCCTCCTCTCTTTGTGGCCGCAGCCATCTTGGTTTGGTTAATTTGCATACTTGCTCCTGATTGGTTGGTGGGCGTGGCTTGTGGGTGTAGTGGAGTGGTGGTTAATTTGCATATTACTCTTTTATTACATAGGATGTTGAATCTATGTATGTTTAACCATTCCTCTTGCCATGACATGCTATAATTTTTGGTTTTAGCAGTTTTCTATATGTTTTTAAGACTTAAGAGGAGAAAAATAGTGTATAATATTTACCCATTTGTTCTATTGTTCTTCCTTCTTTCCTGAATATCCAAGTTTTTCTCTGGTATCATTTCTCTTCTATCTACAGAACTTTTTAAAGTATTTTCTTTAGAGCAGGTCTACTGGCAATGAGCTCTTCTAGTTTTCTTTTGTCTGAGAATATATTTGTCTTCATTCCTCTATTTGCACTGACTATAGAATTCCAGGCTGACAGGTATTTTATCACACAGTGTCCTGAGAAACTATTCTTTAAAAAATATTTTTTTTTCTATTGTTAGGATTGGATAATTTCTATTGATATATCTCTTAAGTTCACTGACTCCTTTGGCATCTCCTTTTTACTATTGAGTCCATTTAATGAACTTCTGTGTTTTTTAGTTCTAAAATTTCTATTTGGATTTTTTTAAAGAAATTTTTCTTATTTTTAAATCCTCACTGGACGATATTTTTCCATTGATTTTTAGAGAGAGTTGCAGAGAGAGGGAAAGACAGAGAAATATTGATGTGAGAGAGACATATTGATTGGTTGCCTCCTGCATTAGCCAGTACCAGAGCCTGCAACCAAGGTACGTGCCCTTGACCGGAATTGAATCCAGGACCCTTTTGTCTGCAGGCCTATGCTCTATCCACTGAGCCAAACCGACTAAGTCTAGAATTTTTTTTCTTTCCTAACAGCTGGGTCATCTAGGGGTTAGCATATATTGTCATCTCCCTTGGTCAGATTTGTCGTTCTTGCTATGTCTGATAATTTGGGATTCTGTCTTGGACATTTTGAATATTATGTTGTAAAATTCTCTATCCTGTTGAAATCCTTTTGAGAATGGTGAGGATTTTTAAATTGCTTTTAGTAAACAATCTAATCCATTGAGGTTATAAGTTCAAGTTCTTTCTCACTTTATATAGGCAGTGGTTCCATTATCTGTTCAGTTTCAAAGCCTTTGTTATGTTGAATTTGCCCCTTCCATTCCCATTTAGGTTGTCTAGGACTTAGGCCAGTGATGATGAACCTATGACACGCGTGTCAGCACTGACACACATAGCCATTTCTTTTTTTTTTTTAATTTATTGATTTTTAACAGAGAGGAAGAGAGAGGGGTAGAGAGCTAGAAACATCGATGAGAGAGAAACATCGACCAGCTGCCTCCTGCACGCCCCCTACTGGGGATGTGCCCGCAACCAATGTACATGCCCTCGACCGGAATCGAACCCGGGACCTTCCAGTCCACAGACCGACGCTCTATCCACTGAGCCAAACCGGTTTCGGCGACGCGTAGCCATTTCTGATGACACGCAGCCGCATGCCGAGGATGAAACATTTGCTGCTCCTGAGGAGGAAACATTTGCTACTAGAGTCTTGGAGTTAGTTTTTTCCTCAAAGTGACACACTACCCGAGTTATGCTCAGTTTTTTGGGAAGTTTGACACACCAAGCTCCAAAGGTTGCCCATCACTGACTGAGGCAGTGATTCATGTCATAGTTCTGTTCCGAAAGCCTCTCTTGTATTTCTTCGGCTGGTTTTGACACATGTACAACTTACAGTTACGCTCAGAACTTGGTTCAAATACAGAATTAGAGATCTGCTTCTCTGTTTCCCTCAGTGATTTTCCCTGAACTCTTTGGCTCCAGGGGCCCTTTTCTTTATTCCTAGAGCCAGAAACATGGAATTCTCTCTGTTTTAGTTTCCTGCCTGTCATATCGGGGTGAAGTGGGAAGAGAAAAAAAGAAAATAATGGATGCCTCTACACTCTTCTTTTCACAACAGGGACCCTCTTTCTGATTTCTATATTCAGAGCAATGTTTTCTCTTTTGGTTTTCAATGCTCACTCTGCAGCTGGGTAGTTTGATGGCTGGTCTGGCTTCAGTATGGGGGATGGGAGAGGAGGACAAGAGAAAGGAAAAAACGTATTCTCCCACATTTTCCAGGAGCCTTTTGCCGTTGTCTTCTGGATGTATCCTATCTAATAAAAGGTCAATATGCAAGTTAACTGTCACTCCGTCACAAAGATGGCTGCGCCCATAGCCACAAGATGTCCGTGCCCAGTCCTCTCAGCCCTGCCAGAGTCCCCCAGTCCCGGGGGGTGGAGGTGGGGGCGGCCGCTGAGAGCGGGCAGTGTGAGCGGCCTGGCAGAATGCTTGCTTCGTTGCTGTGGCGATGAGGCAAGCATTCCACCCTGGCCGCGGAGGGCCTCTGGGCAGCGGGCACGGAGTGGCCCAGGTGGGGGTAGAGAACGCTTATGTGGTCACCCTGGCAGCAAGGCAAGCGTTCCTGGCCCGGCCTCGGATGGGCCTCTGGGCAGTGGGCATGGAGCAGCCAGGCCCAGCAGAGAGCTACGGGAGCATGTATTCGTGCACAGAGCTACTAGTATACTGTATACACACACACACACACACACCTCTGAGTTTTTACTGATCATGCCTGTTACAGTTTCCCTGTTTGGCCCACCCTTGGGTCAAAGCCAAGAAATAAATGGGAAAACAAAACAAAGCAGGATACTTACCACTACCTTATTAGTTCTTCATTTACTTCCCTCTCCGATCTGCTTGCTGTTATTTAGTTTTCAAAGTACTTTGATAGATGTATTTTGTCCAGAGTTTTTCATTATAATCAGTGGAAGAAAGGGACACTAACGTGAGTTTATTGCCCTATTCCATCTTGGCCAGGATCAAGAAGTCAGATTGTCACATTTCTAAGAAAAAGCTGGTAGTGTCTGTCAATGGTTAGAACGTTGTCCTGTTCATGGAAGGGTGGTTTGTGGGTTGGATTTCCGGTCAAGAGCATGTACCTGGGTTGAATGTTAGATCCCAGGGGACTGATAGGGAGTGTTTGCAGGGGACAACCAATTGATGTGTGTCTCACATCGATGTTTCTCCCTCCCCTCCCCTTCCTCCCTCTCTTCCACTCTTTAAAAATCAATGGAAAGCCCTGGTTGGTTTGGCTCAGTGGATTGAACCTCAGGCTACCTATGGATTGAAGGGTCTCGGGTTCAGTTCTGGTCAAGGGCATGTATCTCGGTTGCAGGCTTTTCCCTAGCCTTGGTTGGGGTGTGTGCAGGAGGCAACCAATCAATGTGTCTCTGTCTCTCCCTCTTCCACTCTCTGCAAAAGTCAATAGAAACATATCCTTAGGTGAGGATTTTTCTTTTTTTAAACATTCACATTTCTTTCTTTTTTTATTTATATACTAGAGGCCCGGTGCATGAAATTCATGCATGGGGTGCCGGGGGTTGCGGTCCGGTCCCTCAGCCCTACCTGTATCCTCTCCAATCCGGGAGCCCTCGGGGGATGTCCAACTGCTGGTTTAGGCCCGATCCCACAAGGAGTCCCACAGGGATCGGGCCTAAACCGGCAGTCGGGCATCCCTCTCGCAATCCAGGACCTCTGGCTCCTAACCACTCACCTGCCTGCCTGCCCTAACCATTCTGCCTGCTGGCGTGATCCCACTAACTGCTCTCCCCTGCTGCCCTGATTCCCCTAACTGCCCTCCCCTGCCAGCCTGGTCACCCCTATTAACTTGTTTTCTTTAATCTTATTTCCTTCACACACAGTTGTATTTGACTTTCTTATTGGCTTCTCCCTCGCACACAATTTTTCTCTCTCCTTTATGTAACACTTTTTTTTTACTGTCTCATCGTTTATAAACTTTTCTTTCCTCCTTATTTCCTACTTCTGTTCCATCATCCTTCTTCCCATCTTTCTCCTTCCCTCCCTCCCCTTTTCCTTTCTTCCCACCTTAATTTTTTTCTTCACTTCCTCCCTCGGACAAGCTTTGCTCCCTCCCCCATTTCTTCCTTCTTCCCAATCTATAAAGCTCTACCAGCTCTCCTGTAAAACTTTTCTTCCCTCCCTTTTTCTCTCTCATCCGACCTTTCCCATACATTCTTCTCTACTTACTTCCACTGTTTTAATATCTATCTATCTACCTGCCTAATTATTCACTATCATTTATCTTTTTTCGTTTCTGATTCCTACTTTTAAAATCTGTCCCCAGTACACAACTATACTTGATTTTCATTATAGCTCCTACAGTTTATCCTCTTTCCTTCTTTAACTCTGCTCTCTACTGACTCCTTTATAAAGTTCTTCCCTCCCTTCTTCCCTTTTTCCCCATCCTCCCCCTCCTCACTCTTACTCTTTTTACAGGCTAATTAAAAATTCTGTGCTTTTCGTCCTGTCTTAGTACTGACTGCTTTCCTCTTTGGGACCTGTTTGGGCACTCGGGCTCCTCTCACACCGGCTTTGAGGGGCCAAGCGACAACACAGCTGTGTCTTGTCTACTGTGGCCCATACCTCCCCCCTCCAAGTTGGGGGAGGGTCCATCCCAGGGACCGCTGCGTTATGTGCGCACACACGTGCATTCGTGTGCGCATAAGAATTTTCTCCCTTTGAGTGCCAAAGCGGGGAGGGACGCGGAGGTCTTTCCTGCCCACCCCCACCCCGGCGTGCCTGCTCCCACACCTCAAGTGGCTCTCCGTCCGCTCCCCTCCGGAATTCACAGGTGACGGGCGTGCTTGCGCAGGCACGGCTGGGGCCCAGCTTGTCCTTGGGGGGCGTTCCGCCCAGGATGCGAGCCCCTGTCCGGGTCGGACTGGGCAGATTAATGGATAGATGGCTGGAGAAAGCCGCAGCGGCTTCCCTGTGGTTTGAGGGTCGCCTGTGGTCTCCACGGTGGCGGGGCATGTCCACGCGGCGGGAGGAGGCTTCGAGGTTGTGCGCTTGGGAGGATCGGCTGGTGTCGCCGAGCTGCCCTGTGTGTCTGTGGCAGTGGGATCCCCGTGTTGTTTACCCAGTGGCTTGTCCAGGTCTGGTGCCTTCCCTCGACGTCCACTCTCTGTCGTCACACCCAGGCCCTTCCTTCATGTTGGGTCCACACCCTCTCGATTTGCATGTGCGACCCCTCCCAGGGGTCACCGCCAATGCGCACACCCCCAGGTTGGCATCTGCCGACTGTGCCCCAAGAACCGGCCTTTTGCCTTGCAGGTATCGCCCCTCAGCCCCCCCCCCCCACCTGGGGGGGGTTTGGTGGCGTTCCCAGGCAGAGTGCTCTCGGATGAGGCATGGTGTAGCGGGGGTGTTTGTCGGGCGTGTGCATCCGGGAGAAAAAGAGGACTCCGGTGCCCGGGGCAGGAAAGCGAGCCTCATGCAAGTCCCCTGCTGTGCGCGCAGCCTCCTGCTGGTCTTTAAATATACAAATAGATCATTACTATTAGGACCAATTTGCATATTACCTCTATTATATAGAAGATTGATTTCAGAGAGGAACGAGAGGGAGATAAAAACATCAATGATAGAGAATCATTCATGCCCCCTACTGGGGATGGAGCCTGCAACCCGGCACGTGCCCTTGACCAGAATTGAAACTGGGACCCTCCAGTCCACAGGCCGATGCTCTACCCCAGGGATCCTCAAACTTTTTAAACGGGGCCAGTTCACTGTCCCTTAGACCATTGGAGGGCCGGACTATAGTTTAAAAAAAAAAAAAAACAATGAACAAATTCCTATGCACACTGCACATATCTTACTTTGAAGTAAAAAAAACAAAATGGTAAAAACACCCGGCGGACTGGATAAATGTCCTCGGCGGGACGTAGTTTGAGGACGCCTGCTCTACCCATTGAGCCAAATTGGCTAGGGCGGTGAGGATTTTAAAAAATTTTTAATTAAAGAAAATCAATGGAAAATATATTCTTGAGTAAGGATTAACAACAAAAGTAGAATTTTTTTCAGTCCCTCAGAAACTCCCTTTGCCAATTGATAGGCTTATTGCCCTTATTTTACATATAACTAAATCTAAGTTAGTAACTGTATTTAAATTGTAGGTAAATTCTATTGTGAAAACCTGTTACCAAACTTAGAATTTGTCATTTTTTTAAATGTTGAATCACATTTCTAAGAAAAAGCTGGGCACGTGACAATGTCTAAATATTCTGTGCAAATAAATCCTGTCTAATAAAAGAGTAATATTCAAATTGACCATACCTCTGCTACACCCACAAGGCACACCCACAAGCCAATCAGGAGCGAATATGCAAATAAACCCAACCGAGATGGCTACGGCCACAGAGAGCAGGAGGGAGGCTTTGGTTTCCCTGGCGATAAGAGGAAGCCAAGCTTTCTGCCTGCCCTTGCCAGCCCAGGCCTCTGCTTAAGGCTACAAAGTTTCAATTATAGAAGATAAATAAATCCCAACAGAAATGGCTGCCACCACGAATCGAGCAGAAGTCTTGGCTCCGCTCCAGGCTACAAAGTTTCAATTGTAGAAGATAAATAAATCCCAGATACCAGGGCCTCCACTTGGGTTACCAGGGGACGTGGCCGGCCTGCAGACCACCACAGGCCCCTCACCCAGGCCCCCCCACCCCCCAAGGGAACCCCCACCTTGATCCGGGACACCCTTCAGGGCAAACCAGCTGGCCCCCACCCATGCACCAGGCCTCTATCCTATCTAATAAAAGAGTAATATGCAGATTGACCATCATTCCAACACACAAGATGGATGCCCCCATGTGGACACAAGATGGCCACCACAAGATGGCCAGCAGGGGAGGGCAGTTGGGAGGGACCAGGCCTGCAAGGGAGGGCAGTTGTGGGCGATCAGGTCAGCAGGGGAGGGCAGTTAGGGGTGACCAAGCTGGCAGAGGAGGGAAGTTGGGGGGGTGACCGGGCCTGCAGGGAAGGGCAGTTGGGAGGGACCCAGGCCTGCAGGGGAGGGCAGTTAGAGGCAAACAGGCTGGCAGGGGAGCAGTTAGGCATCAATCAGGCTGGCAGGGGAGGGTTAGGAAGTGATCAGGCTGGCAGGCAGAAGAGGTTAGGGGCAATCAGGAAGGCAGGCAGGCGAGCAGTTGGGAGCCAGCAGTCCTGGATTGTGAGAGGGATGTTCAACTGCCCATTTAGGCCCGATCCCACCAGGATTGGGCCTAAATGTGCAGTCGAACATCCCTTGAGGGGTCCTAGATTGGAGAGGGTGAAGGCTGGGCTGAGGGACACCCCCCCCCCATGCACGAATTTCGTGCACCAGGCCTCTAGTACATTATAATTGAGGATTAGTTAGTAGGTTTCTTTTCACATATTAAATACCTTATAGATTGGCGGTGTCTATCTGAGTGCTGTGTTAAAGAAGCATTTTATGTTTTTATTGATTTTTAAAGAGAAGAAGGGAGTGGGAGAGAGAAACATCCATGAAAAACATTGATAAGCCGCCTCCTGCACGCTCCCTAGTGAGAATCGAGCCTGCAATCCAGGCTTGTGTCCTGACTAGGAATTCAACCGGTGACCTCCTAGTTCATGGGTTAGTTCTCAACCATTGAGCCATACCTGCAGGGCAAAGAAGGATTTTTAATAAAGTCTGGGTCCTAGAAGTAAGGAGTACTAGATAGATTATAATGTAAACTAGAGGCCTCGTGCACAAAATTCATGCACTTGGGGATGGGGGCGTCCCTCAGCCCGGCCTGCACCCTCTTGCAGTCCAGGACTCCTTGGGGGATGTACCAGTGTGCCAAGCGGCAGGTGGCCAGAGAGGAGTCCTAATTGGGGCCAGGCGCTGCTCGCACTCATCCCAACCTGCTGCGCCTGCTGCCGCGGCATCAGGAGAGGCTCCTGACACTTTGGCAGCTGCGCTCACCAGCAATGAGCCTGGCTTCTGGCTGAGTGGCACTCCCCCTGTGGGAGCACACTGACCACCGGGGGCAGCTCCTGCGTTAAGCCTCTACCCCCTGGTGGACAGTGCACATCATAGCAACCGGTTGTTCTGTTCGTTCTGCTGTAATGGTCTTTTAGGCTTTTACTATAATAGGTTAGAGGCCCAGTGCACGAATTAGTGCACCAGTGGGTTCCCTCAGTCTGGCCTGCGGGATCGGGCCAAAACCAGCTCTCTGACATCCCCCCAGGGGTCCCAGATTGTGAGAGGGCACAGGCTAGGTTGAGGGACCCCACCGGTGCATGATCGGGGCCAGGGAAGGACGCAGGAGGTTGGCCGGCCAGGGAGGGACTGCGGGAGGGCTCCAGGGCGTGCCCGGCCGGATTCGCTCAGTCCCAATCGGCTGGACCCCAGCAGCAAGCTAACCTACCGGTTGGAGCATCTGCCCCCTGGTGGTCACTGTACGTTATAGCCAGCGGTTGAGCAACCTTATCATATCATTAGCATATTACACTTTGATTGGGTGAACGACCAACCAGTCGACTGGACCCTTAGCATATTAGGCTTTTATTATATAGGATGTGCCTGGAGTGGTGGGTGGATGGGAGTTACCTCCTTTGCATCTTTTGCTTTTTGGGGGAATAAGTCTATTTTTTCTGTGACAGATGGTATTGTTGAGAATAATGAGTAGAGATGTATTTCATAACATGATTTTTCCCCTTTTATTTTATATCCTTTTTTTCCATTACAATTTATCCTCCCTATGCCCTCCTGCCCCTCCACCCACCTCCTCCCAATCACCACACTGTTGTCTGTGTCCATGAGTTCTTTTTCTTTTTGACTCAATCCTTCCCCCTGCCCCTTTCTCCAGCTGTCAGCCAGCTCTCTATGAGTCTGTCAATATTATGATTTTTATATAGGGTTACTTTTTAACTGAATCAGTACTTAACTAATATTGTAGTACAACTATGGTGAAATAAAAGTAGTTTTATGCACAGAAACCTTTTTTGAAATGCTATTTGATATAATACAATTATATGTGAAATACAAATAAGCAGATTCTGGTATTGTAATTAGCTCTCGTATCTTCAGGCCAGCCAGGCTTTTCTCATCTTTTAGGCCCTATTGCATTTTAAGTCAAAATTCTGTGCCCAGGTAGTAAGCTCACTAGTTTCATGGGAAATGGAAAAATTTGTAAAAGCATTGTGATAGGGCAGTAAAGTTTTTATTTCATGGCATTGGCCTTTTCTTCTGGAAATGAAATACCAACCTATTTTATACTCTATAAATTATTACACAGTACAGATTTTTGTCTTTTTTATTTTCATTAAATGTCTTTGAAGGACTTTCTGATTTAAAATGGTTTATAATCATTTGAACTATTCAGTACATAAGATGTTAGAAATTTTATTGATTAATAGTGTGCTTATGTGGCAGATGTTAACTCTTAATTGCAAAAAATGTTAATTTTCATTAGTGCTTGATTTAATACAATAATCTTTCATTTAATTCCTTTTTGGCTTATTTTGACTAATTTTTTAGAATCCTATAGAAACCTGCCTCATTGGTGTGGCTTACTATTTTTAAATAGTCTTGATCATTTTTTAAGGGGATAAAAAATATCGTAGGAAAGGAAATTTGGGTGGAGTGTTATAAATTCAACCTAAAAATTCACTAAATGTCAATAAAGTGCTATTACCTGAAAATGGACTTTTTTTCCCCCTTTAGAATCCAGCAACTATCACAAGAATACTCCTTAGCCACTTCAATTGGGATAAAGAGAAGCTAATGGAAAGGTAAGGAACTATCATGTCAGCTTTGAACTTACAACTAACACAGAAAACCTATTGAACAGAATTTACAAGAAGCAAGTAAGGAGTTGTATTTATATACCAGTGTGTGAACAAACCAATATGCAAGCAGTATCTGGTTTAATCTCTTATATTCCCCATCCATAATTTTGCAATAAATTTAGTGTTTAAGGGAACTCCGGATGAATGTTTCTTATTTTATTTTGGAGGTGAAGTGGGGGGCTCTGCTTCAGTATCTTCTCCATATATTTCCTTTTTAGTACGGAGAAATAAAAGTAGGTTTTCAAAAATGCATAAGATCTTTAAATTACTTAAAATTTCTTGCCCATAAACCTTTAAATCCATGTTAGGCATATTAATGACATTTATTCAGTAAAAAGAAAATAAAGAAGTTGCTCTTGGTATCCTGGCCACCAAAATGGCTAATTGAACTGATTTTCTGATTTCAATGCAAGATTATATTCCATAGGAGATTTAAAAAGTATTTTCTCTCAGAAAATGTTTCTAGTTCTAAAAGGGACTGGAGAATGACAATACTGATGCCATTCTCAGTCTTTCTCTCTTCCTTAGATCGGACATTTGGAGCACTTATTTTCTCAGCTTTTATTCTCAGTCTACAATTAGCAATCCTAATTTTAATAAAAAATTACAACTAGTTATTGGGAACTGAGAACCCAAATATTGTGAAAAATAAATAAATAAAATATTTCCCCTTTGATTTGAAAATTGAAAGCACTTTTTAAAACACATTAGATAATACCAAGAATATTACATGATTTCTCACACCTTGTACCCAACTATAATTTAATAGTGACAATAATACCTGTCAGTTATTGAACCCTCTGTGCCAAACATTATTTCATTTTATCATCTTGATAGCTTTATGGGCTAAAAAACTATTATACTTAATTGATGCAGAAACTAAGACTTAGAGTTTAATAATATATTTTCTTCAGTTTTGTAACACAAGGAGTTAGCACTCAGACTCAGGTTTGTTGGAGTCCTATGCTTATGTTCTTAAACACAAATTTTACATCTTTCCCACGATTCATGAAGAATGAAATGCTCCTTGACTAGTTTTTTCTTGTTATTTTTCTGTTTGTTTTTGTTCCCCCATGCATCTCACCATCTTTTTTAAGTCAGTGATATTTCTTAAATTGGTAACATTTATTTTCAGGCTTGTTTTATGGCACCTTTATTAGGAAAAGGAGTTTTCTTGTTTATATCTGATATGCTTTTAGTGAACTAGACTTATTTACAGTTTGTTTATTATTAATGCATTTTTCCAAATAAGTAGTATTTTTTAAATCAATATGTACTGTTTTTGTCTCATTTAATGAGTATCCTGAGTTGTCTAATATTACCACTGTCACATTTCATTTTATGACTAGAGGCCCGGTGCATGAAATTCATGCATGGGTGGGGTCCCTCTGGGTGGCCTGCAGGGATCGGGCCGAAACCCGCAGTGCAATGCCACCTGCAGCTTCTACCTGCTGCTGCTCCTGCTCATCCTGTCCCCACTTTGCCTGCCGCGGGCTTGCGCCCAATCAATCTCGACCAGGAGAGGCTTGCATTGCCGCAGCAGCGCTCGCCAGCCATGAGCCCTACATCTGGCACCCCTCCCCCCCCCCCCCCAAGGGGAGTAGCCTGCGGGATCGGGCTGAAACCGGCTCTTCAACGGCCCCCAAGGGGTGCCAGATTGCGAGAGGGCACAGGCCAGGCTGAGGGAGAGACCCCACCGGTGCACCATCAGGCCGGGGAGGGCTCCAGGGCATGTCCGGCTCATCTCGTTCAGTCCCGATCTGCCGGACCCCAGCAGCAAGCTAACCTACCGGTTGGAGCATCTGCCCCCTGGTGGTCAGTGCACATCATAGCAAGTGTTTGGGCAGCCTTAGCATATCATTAGCATATTATGCTTTGGTTGTTCGGTTGTACTGCCATTCAGTCTATTTGCATAGCACTCTTTTATTATATAGGATTACTACTGCCTTAGTAAGTTGTGCTTTATATTTACCATGTCTTTGGTTATTTTGTTGCCTTGATCAAGTTTTCACCCTCTCCCCCTACCCCAAATAATTTTAAAGTTATATATTTTATTTTCAGTAGCCATCCTTAAAATTTGTATATGCATACTTAAAACTATAAGTATGGCCTTGGTTGGTGTGGTTCAGTGGTAAGAGCATTAGTTCTTCCACTGCTAGGGTCACCCATTAGATCCCTGGCCCCAGGACATGTGCGAAAAGCAAAGAAACGGAAGCAAATAATTAATCTCTCTGCTGATCTCTCTAGCTAGTGCTCCTGCTCCCTCTCCCCCTCCACCCTACTCCCTTCTCCTGAACCCTCCCCCATTCAACACCCTCTCCCTCCCTTCCACTCTGTCTAAAATAAGTGGAAACAAATATCCTCTGTTGAAGATTAACAAAAAACACACCCAAGCCTATTAAGTTTGTTTTAATTACAGTATTTATATCCATGCCTTGCACAAGATAAAAATTGTAGCATACTTTTCTTCTCTGTCCTTTCCTTTTCTCCTCTCAGCTTGATACATTGATATTTGAAATTTCCATTTGATGTTAAGTATTTTTACTCAATATGTTTAAATTTCTTTCCTAATTTGTTTATTGCAGTCCACTATTTTCTCCAAACTTACCTTTCATACTCTAGTCATTTAAATCAAGTTTCATATGTGATAACAATTCATGTGCTCTAAAGAGAAATATTTTGAGATTTGGGGGTGAGTTTTGAAAAATACTCTTCATACTCATGTTTTTGATTTGGGGAAATTCTTAGCTGTTCTTTCTTCAATAATACCTTCTCTCCATTCTCTTAATGCTTTCAGGAATTCCTGTTATTCACATGTTGAAACTTCTGGATCTCATTTCCAAGTCTCCTAATTTTTTTTCTTTTTTTAAATTTATTAGGGCAACATTGGTTAATATATACGTTTCAAGTGTACATTTCTGTTACACATGATCTGTATAGTGTATTGTGTGCCTACCACCCAAAGTCAAATAATCTTCTGTCACCATATTTGGCCCCCTTTACCCTTCCCTATGTCCCTATCTCTTTTCCTCTGGTAACCATCATACTGTTGTCTATCCCTATGAGTTTCATATCCCACATATGAGTGAAATTATACGCTTCTTGGCATTATCTGACTGACTTATTTTGCTTAGCGTAATATTCTTAAGGTCCATTCATGTTGTTGCAAATGGCAGTATTGCAGTTTTTCTTATGGCTGAGTAGTATTCCATTACATATATATCCTATCTAATAAAAGAGTGATATGCAAATTGACCATCACTCCAACACACAAGATGGCTGCCACAAGATGGCCAGCAGGGGAGGGCAGTTGGGAGGGACCAGGTCTGCAAGGGAGGGCAGTTGTGGGCGATCAGGCCAGCAGGGGAGGGCAGTTGGGAGGGACCAGGCCTGCAAGGGAGGACAGTTGGGGGCGATCAAACCTGCAGGGGAGGGCAGTTAGGGGCGAAGAGGCTGGCAGAGGAGGGAAGTTGGGGGCGACTGGACCTGCAGGGAAGTGCAGTTGTGGGGGGGGGGGGGGACCCAGGCCTGCAGGGGAGAGCAGTTGGGGGGAACCAGGCCTTCAGGGGAAGGCAGGTAGGGGCAATCAGGCTGGCAGGGAGCAGTTAGGCATCAATCAGGCTGGCAGGGGAGTGGTTAGGGAGTGATCAGGCTGGCAGGCAGAAGCGGTTAGGGGCAATCAGGAAGGCAGGTAGGCGAGCAGTTGGGAGCCAGCAGTCCTGGATTGTGAGAGGAATGTCCGACTGCCCGTTTAGGCCCAATCCTACCGGGATTGGGTCTAAACGGGCAGTCGGCCATCCCTCAAGGGTTCCCAGATTGGAGAGGGTGCAGGCTGGGCTGAAGGACATCCCCCCTCCCCCCCGTGCACGAATTTTGTGCACCGGGCCTCTAGTATACATACATACATACATACATACATACATACATATATATATATATATCTTCTTTATCCTATCCTCTATCGAGGGACACATCAATTATTCCCATATCTTTACCACTGAGAATAATGCTGCAGTGAACATAAAGGTGCGTATATATATATCTTTGTGAATAAATGTTTTTGAGTTTTTCGGGTTGGTACCCAGAAGAGGGATAGCTAGTTGCTATATGGTAACTCGATTCTTAATATTTTGAGGACCCGCCATACTGCTTCCCATAGTGGCTGTGCCAGTTTACATTCCCACGAGCAGTGAATGAGAGTTCCTTTTTTTCCACAATCCCTCCAACACTTCTTATTACCTGTCTTATTAATAATCGCCATTCTAACAGGTGAAATTGAAAAATTTTAAATAAATCTGTTGGTCATTATATGTCATCTTTTTTTTAAATTATGATCTCGAATTTATTAACCTTTTGCACTCGGATGTCGAGTGTGACTCGACACGGTTAGCATTAGAATAAAGGAATTGAGAAAAAAGCAAGCGAGTGCAAAGGGTTAAGAGACAGAGGGAAGATTTCTGATTCAGTCTCTATGTGGTCTCCACTTTCTGTCCTTGGTTATCAGAGTTCTCTCCAGCTAGTCTTCAGTTGATTATTCAGGATGGTTTTCTGTATTTTAGTTGTAATTCCAGTTTGGTCCTAGGGAGCATGTCTGTGAGTTTCCACTTACTCCACCGACATTTTGGAATCTCTGTATGTCTTCTTGGGAGAAGTGTCTGTTCAGGTGCTCTGCCCATTTTTTAATTGGGTTGTTTGGTGTTGAATTGTATGATTCTTTATATATTTGGATATTAACCCCTTGTTGGAGCTGTTGTTTGAAAATATCTCTTATTTGGTTGGTTGCCTTTTTGTTTTGTTGATTTCTTTAGCTTGGATAGAAGCTTTTTAGTTTGATGTAGTCCCATTCACTTATTTTTGCCTTTACTTCCCTTGTATTTGGGGTCAAATTCATAAAATGTTCTCTATAACCAAGGTCCATAAATTCATTGCTTGTATTTTCCTCTATGCAATTTATTGTTTCAGATCTGATATTTAGGTCTCTGATCCATTTTGAACTAATTTTTGCATATGGGGACAAACTATAGTCTAGTTTCATTCATTGCATGTGGCTTTACAATTTTCCCAGCACCATTTATTGAAGAGGCTTTCTTTTCTCGATTGTATATTTTATCTGGCTTAGTTCTTTTCCATTCGTCTTTGTGTCTGTTTTTCTGTCAATACCATGTTGTTTTGATTATTGTAACTATAGTATAATTTGAAGTCTGGTAGTTTGATACTTCTGGCTTGATTCTTTTTTCTCAGCATTGCTTTGACTATTTGCGGTCTTTTGTGGTTCCATATAAATCTGTTTTGTTCTGTTTTTAAAATATGACAATGAGATTTTGATAGAGATTGCATTGAATCTGTATATTGCTTCAGGTAATATGGCCATTTTAACTATTTTGATTCTTCTAATCCATGAACACAGACTATCTTTTCATTTCATTGTCTTTTTCAATCTTGTATAATAGTTCTTTTTAGTTTTCAGTATATAGATTCTTCACATCCTTTGCTAAGTTTATTCCCAGGTATTTTATTCTTTTGGTAGCAATTGCAAAAGAAATTGGTTTGGGTTTTTGCTTTTTCATTTCTATTTCTTAAGTTGCATTGTTAGTATATAGGAAAAGAAGTGGATTTTTGTACATTGATTTTGTATCCTACAACTTTACTATATTTGTTTATTATTTGTAATAGTTTTTTTAGTGGAGTCTTTAGAACTTTCTATATTCAGAATCATGTCATCTGCAAAAAGTAACACTTCTACTTAGTCCTTTCTAATTTGGCTGCCTTTTATTTCTATCTTGCCTGATTGCTCTAGCTAAGACTTCTAGAACTACCCTAATATGCAAATCGACCATACGGTGGAATGACCAGTCGCTATGGCAGACGCCCAACGCAGCAGCTGCCCCCTGGTGGTCACTGCGCTCCTACAGGGGAGCGCCGCTCAGCCAGAAGCCGGGCTCACGGCTGGCAAGTGCAGTGGCAGTAGCAGAAGCCTCTCCCACCTCCGCTGCAGGCGGGCAGTAAGGAGCGAGGGGTCCCAGACTTCGAGAGGGCACAGGTCGGGCTGAGGACACCTCCCCTCCCCCAGTGCACTAATTTAGTGCACCGGGCCTCTAGTGTTGAATAAGAGTGGTGAGAGAGCGTATCCTTTTCTTGTTCCTAATTTTAGAGGAAAAGCTTTTTGTTGTATGATATTAGCTGAGGGTTTGTTATTTATTGCCTTTATTGTACTGAGGTACTTTTCTTCTATACCCATTTTATTGAGTGTTTTAATCTTAAGTGGATGTTGTATCTTATGAAATGCTTTTTTTGCACCTACTGATAAGATCATACAGTTTTTATCCTTTGTTTTGTTAATGGTGGTGTATTATGCAGATCAGTTTGCTTAGGTTAAACCATCCTTCTGCCCCTGGTATGAACTCCACTTGATCATTG
Source organism: Cnephaeus nilssonii (assembly GCF_951640355.1). Taxonomy (NCBI): domain Eukaryota; kingdom Metazoa; phylum Chordata; class Mammalia; order Chiroptera; family Vespertilionidae; genus Cnephaeus; species Cnephaeus nilssonii. Next base: position 1,869,948 of record NC_137072.1, on the reverse strand, counting down.
TGTATTATTTTTTTTTTAATGTTTGTTGTATTTGATCTGCTAGTATTTTGTTTAGGATTTTTGCATCTGTGTTGATTATAGAAATTGATCTGTAATTTTCTTTTTGTGTGTGTAATGCTTGCCAGATTTTGGTATAAGGGTTATGTTGGCTTCATAAAATGTGTTAGGAAGTATTGCCTCCTTCATTTTTTTTTGGAAAAGTTTGAGAAGTATAGGTTATCAAATCTTCCTTAAATGTTTGGTGGATTTCATTAATGAAGCCATCTGGTCATGGAGTTTTATTTTGGGGTTTCGGGGCTTTATTGTGTGTGTGTTTCAGAGTTTAAAGTGAAGGTAAATTTATTAATGAAGCAGTGAGCCACAAAAATGGGCTACTACACAGCAGTTTTTCCTTATTGTGATTTACTTCGAGGAAGGGTGTAGACATATCAGAAGAGCCCCATGAACCATTTTGTGTCTTTATACGGGCTTTTGTTTTCTGATTATGGTGGCAATAGTGTGGTTTATTTGGTGTCCTAATGTATTACAATGAGGATGTAATGAAGCTTGGCATTTTCTGTAATATGAAATTAATTGTCATGTTGGATCTAGCTGGTCTCTGCTGGTTCTAATCCACAAATCCATTGGGCATGGTTGTTTCAATTTCCTCACTGTTGATTGGTGTATTTAGATTTTCCAGTTCTTTGTTGTGATTCAGTCAAGGAAGGTTATATATTTCTAGGAATTTATCCATTTCTTGTAGGATATTGAATTTGATGGCTTATAGTCTTTCATACTATTGTAGTATGATTCTTTGTATTTCTGTGATGTCTGTGGTAACTTTTCTTTCATTTCTGATTTTGTTTATATGAGTCTTTTCTCTTTTTTCCTTAGTCTAGCCAGGGATTTTTCAATCTTATTAATCTTTTCAAGGAACCAGCTCTTTGTTGTATTGATTTTTGGTACAGTCTTTTTGTTCTCTATCACTCAATTGTGCTTTGGTTTTTATTTCCTTTCTTTTGCTGACAGTTGTGCTGTTCAGATATTCTGTCTATTGGAATATGTATTACTAGTGTGTGAAGCACATTTCTAAATATTTCCATAGTCTGGAGTTGTAAATTCTCAGTGCTACACTCCAATTTGTCCAGTGATTGGAGCTCATTCATTGTGAATACCCAACGTTACTACATCGTGACCATAACCCTGTCCCTAACCCTCTAACATTAACCCTAAACCTAGCCCTAACCTGAGCCTGAACCCTACCTAGCCTGAACCCTTATGCTAACCATATCCCTAGCCAGAACCCCAATTCTCTAACCCTAACACCAGAACTAACCTCGATGACGTCATCACTCCCAGCTGGTCCCTTGGCCAAATCATTATCACCTGGGATCAGTTGAGCCTTCCCACGTGGCCCCTCCCCCTTGGTGACATCATCACTTCTGGTTTAATGGCCGAACCAGACTTCTTTCAAAAGCACCAACTCATTGTCCCTGAATTATAAATGTAACCTATGGGCTGCTTTTGTTATTGCTCTAGTTCTTTAAGATGTAATATTAGGTTGTTTACTTGAGGTTTTTCTTGTTTCTGGAGATAGGCTTGTACCCAGAAATTTTTGTTGTTGTTGTTTCCTGGGGTTTTGTTGTTGTTGTTGTTAATCCTCACTCAAGGATATTTTTCCCATTGATTTTTAGAGAGAGGGGAGAGACATCGATATGAGGATCACATCAATTGGTTGCTTCATGCACACGCCCCAACCCGGGCTGGGATTGGGCCTGCAACCCAGGTACATGCCCTTGACCAGGAATTGAACCCAGACCCTTTGGTCTGCGGGCCAATGCTGTAACTACTGAGCCAAACCAGTGAGGGCCATCCCAGAAGTTTTGATAAGATTCACCTTTTATTTCTTCTTTAGCCCAGTCACTTTTTAGTGCTATGTTGTTTAATCTCCACGTATTTGTGGGACTTGTTTTTTACTTCCTTGATGCAATTTATGTCTGATTTTAAAGCATTGTGGTCAGAGGAGGATATGCTTGCTATGATTTCAGTCTTCTTAAATTTGTTGAGGCTAGTTTTGTGACCCAACATATGATCTGTCCTTGAGGATGTTCCATGTGCAGTGGAGAAGAATGCTTAATCTGATGTTCTGGGATGAAAGGCTCTGTAAGTGTCAATTATGTCCCTTTGGTCTAATGTACCATTTAAGGCTGATAGTTTTCTGTTTGGATGATCTGTCAAGAGCTGTCAGTGGAGTATTTAGGTCCCCTACTATGATTGTGCTTTTGTCAGTTTCTCCCTTTAGTTCTGTGAGCAGTTGCTTTATATATTTCGGTGCCCCCTGATTGGGTTCATATATATTGAGAAGTGTTATGTCTTCTTGATGTAGTGGCTCCTTTATTATTATAAAATGCCCATCTTTGTCTCATGTTACCTTTGTTATCTTGAAATCTATTTTGCCAGGTATAAGTATTGCTACACCTGCTTTTCTGTGGATGCTGTTTGCTTGGAGAATCATTTTCCACCCTTTCACTTTGAGTCTGTCTTTGTCTTTGTAGCTTAGATGTGTCTCCTTAAGGCAGCCTATGGTTGGATTTTGTTTTTTGATCACTCTGCTACTCTTTGCCTTTTTGTTGGTGAATTTAGTCCATTTATATTTAGGGTAATTATTGATGTGTGAGGAATTCCTATAGCCTTTTTTTTTTTTTCTGTTTTCTGATAGGTAGCTCTGTGCCTCCATTGGTTCTTTTCCTTGGTATTTCTGTCCTTTTTTGTCTAGTAGTAATCCATACTCCCCTCCTTCTACAGAACATCACCTCCCTGTATCTTCTTTTTTTAAGTTACGTATCTCTATTTGGGCTTTTTGTGTGTGCATGCCATTAGGTTTATGAAAAAGAAAGTTTTATTATACAGTAGTTATTTTTGTCTGTTTTTTTTTAATGCATCTCACTTCTATCCTCCTTTGCAAATTTAGACCTTCCCCCCCACCCTACTCCTTTTATACTTTTGATGTCACAGATTTTCCCTATTTATGCTATAAGTTTGTTGATGACCTTACTCCTAGTTTTGTGACCTTTCATTCTTTGTTTCAGGTAGAATAACCCTTTTGAGTATTTCCTGCAGTGGAGGTCTCTTGGTGATAAATTCTCTCAGCTTATGTATGTCTAGAAAGGCCTTTATTTCTCCTTCCTATCCAAAGGATAACTTTGCTGGATATATTATTCACTCCTTCAATATTTTGAATATTTGGTTCCATTCTCTTCTAGCTTGTAGAGTTTCTACTGGGAATTCCAATGATAGCATAGTAGACTTTCCTTTATAGGTTACTTTCTGTCTTGAGAATTCTTCCTTTTTTTTAAATCATTAATTTTTGACAGTTTCAAGGCAATGCACCTTAAAGGCCATTTTAGATTGAGGTAATTAGATACTCTTTTTGCTTCTTGGATTGGAGGATCTAGCTCTTTCCTTAGGTTTGGAAAGTTCTTTTCAACTCTTTATTCCCTTCTTCCTCTCTTCTGGTATGCCTGTTATTCTTATACTAAAGGCCTGGTGCGCGGAATTTGTGCACGGGTGGGGTCCCTCGGCCTGGCCGGCAATCGGGGCCAGCTGGCTGGGCGGGGGAGGGACCGCGGGAGGTTGGCCAGCCATAGGAGGTTGGCTGTGGGAGCGCACTGACCACCAGGGCGGCAGCTTCTGCATTGAGCTGACCCCTGGTGGTCAGTGCACATCATAGCGACTGGTTGTTTGGTCGCTTAGGCTTTTATATATATAGAATAGATTGTTCTTTTTGTTGTTAATCCTCACCCAGGATATTTTTTCCATTGATTTTTTGTTTTTTCCTTTTTAGAGAGAGTGGAAGGGGAGGGAGGGAGACTGACATATCAATGTGAGAGAGAAATATCAATTGGTTGCCTTCTACATGCACCCCAACTGGAGTTGGAAATTGAACCCTCAACATGCCCTTGACCAGAATCAAACCCACAACCCTTTGGTGCATGGGCTGATGCTCTAATCACTGAGCAACACCAGCCTGGGGCTTATATTGCTCTTTGTGATAGAGTCAGATAGTTCTTGTAGAGTTTTTTCATATATTTGTGTGTGTGTGTGTGTATTTGTGTATTTAATGCTCAAGTCTCTTCCTTCTGGTGATATCTGGATTCCTATCTTTGATACCACTAATTCTTGCCTCCATCTGGTCAGCTCTGTTTCCTATACTTGCTAAAAGAGTTCATTCTTGATCTTTTATTGTGTTCTTCATTGCCAGAATTTTTATTTGCTTCTTTTTTTTTTTAAGCTTCAGTTTGTTTGGTAAAGTATTTGTTTTGTTAGTTGATTTGGTGACTGAGTTCATTAAATTGTGTATCTGTGTTTTCTTACACCTCATTGAGTTTTTTCAGAACTGCAATGTTGAATTCTCTGTCATTTAAATCACATATTCCCATGTCTTCAAGTTTATTTTCTGGAGATTTTTTATTTTCTTTCTGAGCTGCCTCGTTATGTTGGTTATTCATAATATTCATGGATTCCTTCTCTTTCTAGACCAGGCGTCCTCAAACTATGGCCCGTGGGCCACATGCGGGTGTTTTTGCCGTTTTGTTTTTTTACTTCAAAATAAGATATGTGCAGTGTGCATAGGAATTTATTCAAAATTTTTTTTAAACTATAGTCCAGCCCGCCAACGGTCTGAGGGACAGTGAACTGGCCCCCTGTTACCCCTGGTCTAGACATCTATGTATGAGTGGTATTTCTGTTGTAGATTGTTAAGAATTATTCCTATTGTTTCCAGTAGGTGGCGCCAAATTACAAGTTTTTAGCTCTCTTGCATACCTCTGGCTTTTCAGATCTCTGTGGGGTGGTAGAAAATGGCTGTGTTACCTGGTAAGGTGGGTGGGTCCCGGGTGACCAACCCTGAAGGGATACACAGTGTGGATGGGGCTCCAAATCCATGAAATCAAAGTGCTGTCTCCTGCAGCTAGACACTGCAGGCAGTGCAGCCTCAGTGTTTCAGAGTAGAGTGAACTGGGGAACCCAGCTGCCTCCTTTGTTGTTTTGCCTTTCCAGTAATGGCAACCTCGGACCTCATGGCCTCTATCTCCACCCAACCTTCAGCTTAGTTGAAGACTTCCCTGTCACTCAGGGAAGAAGTATTTCTGTAGTAACTGTTCTTGGGTTTGCAGGCAATGTGCTCTGCAGCACAATTCGAAGGCTGAGGGGAGGTTAAGGGAAGGCAGCCAGGTTCTGTGGCTTTGTTTCTTTGTCTACTACAATGTCAATTGCCAGACAACCATGGCCACACCTGTGCTTCATCCCTGCCCACTTCACTGGCCTCAGCTGCAGCTCATACTCTCCACACCTGCAGCAATACTCACTAAATCTCTGCTCCTCCCGGCTGAAGGGAGTGCCATTCACAACATGATTCCTCTTCTCTCCCTGCTGAACCCAACAGTGATCTGGAGGACTGCTTCCCTCGCTCCTTTGAGCTCTTCTCATTCCTTTTCACTCCCACCTTTAGATGTTTCATTGCCCTGATCTCTCAAATGTGTTTGTGAGTTGAGCAGGGAATCTTTTGTTGAATTATAGCTGTTCAAATTGTTGAAGCTTCAAAGGAGAGACCAAGGGGATCTCTCATGCTGCCATTCCTCTGCCATCACTCATTATAATTCTTTTCAAAATACTTATTTTGTACTTATCATCTTTGTGTTTCTACTCTTGATCTGTGAAAATTCCTCAGGTCTGCCTTTAATTCACTAACTTTTTTTAACTTATGAGGAATTTTATTCTGATATGAACATAGCTTTTTACAGAAAATTTTAAACTGCTGAATTATTTTTACTATTATTACTAATTTGCTTTTCTTTCTGCATCCATTTTCTTATTTAGCTATCTTGAATTTTTTCAACACTATTCAACTTTATTAATTTTAATAATTTTATTATTGTTCTGTGGGTGCTAGCTCTCTTACCTCAAGCATATGACTATTCTACACTGTTTTCTTTTAGACTGTTTATCAGTAAATAAAAATAATTTAAATTATGTATTGGTATTTGGTACTCTTCAGAGTATATTACTTTCAAACTAGAGGCCCGATGCATGAAATTCGTGTACAGAGATGGGGGGGCAGGTTTTTCAGCCTGGCCTGTGCCCTCTTGCAATCCTGGACCCCTCAGGGGATGTCTGACCGCTGGTTTAGGCCCGCTCCTTACCGCTTGGCTTGCTGCTCCTTAGCGCTGCTGCGGAGGCGGGAGAAGTTCTTGCCACCACCGCTGTGCTTGCCAGCTATGAGCCCTGCTACTGGCTGAGCGGCGCTCCTGCTGTGGGAGCGCACTGACTACCAGGGAGCAGCTCCTGCGTTGAGTGTCTACCCCTGGTGGTTAGTGCGCATCATAGCAACTGGTCATTCTGGTCCTTCTGCCATTTGGTTGCTGGGCTTTTATTATATAGGATTGGTCACATTCTGACACTACCAAATGCTGATGAGGATGTGGAGCAATAGGAACTGTTTTTTATTGCTAGTAGGGCATGCTGATATTATATGGCCATTTTGCTTCCAGTTTGGCAGTTTCTTAGTAAATTAAACATACTTATACCATACAATCCAGCAGGTCACCTTCTTGTTTTTTACCCAGATGAGTTAAAAACTTCCATCCACACAAAAACCTACACACAGATAATCATAGCAGCTTTATTTATAATTACCAAAACTTGAACGCAATCAGGATATCCTTCAGTAAGTGAATGGATAAATAAATTTGATACATCCAGACAGTGGAATGTGTGTGTGTGTGTGTGTGTGTGTGTGTGTGTGTGTATGTGTATCAGTGGTGCCCTAGCCAGGTGGCTCGGTTAGAGCGTCATCCTGTACACCAAAAGATTGTGAGTTCGATTTCTGGTCAGGACACATACCTATTTTGCAGGTTCAATCTCTGGTCGGGGTGAGTATGGGAGGCAACTGATCCATGTTTCTCTCTGACGCTCTCCATCTCTCTAAAACCAACAAACATATCCTCAGGTGATAGCTGGTGATGGTGGAGATGAATATGCGGAGCCAAGAGGATTTTTAGGGAAGTGAAACTATTCTGTATAAAATTGTTATGGTGGGGAAATGTCAGTATACATTTGTCCAAAGCCATAGAATGTACAATACCAAAAGTAAACCCTAATGTAAATGATGGACTTTGGGTGACAAGGATGTGTCAACATAATTCATTGATTGTATCAAATGTACCACTCTGTTGAGAGATGTGGATAGTGGAGGAGGTTGTGTGCATATGGGAGCCAGGGGTATGTGTGAACGCTCTATTCTTGGCTGCTGTTTTACTTGTAACTTAAAACTGTTCTTAAAAAAGTTGTCTGTTTTGAAAAATGGGGAAATAAACTGTTTGAAAATGTCAATGGCAGACTAGGGGGAAAGGGCACAAATAATATTTTATTTATTTATTTTTTAAATAAATCTTTATTCAGATTATCACAGGTGTTCCTCTTCTCCCCCCCCCCCCCCCCATAGCTCCTCTCCACCGGATTCCCTACCCCACACCATGCCCTTACCCCCCGCCACTGTCTTTATCCATAGGTGTAAGATTTTTGTCCAATCTCTTCCTGCACCCCTCACACTCCCTTCCCCCTGAGAATTGTCAGTCCACTCCCTTTCTATGTCCCTGATTCTATTATATTCACCAGTCCATTTGTTCTTCAGATTTTTTATTCACTTGATTTTTAGCTTCACTTGTTGGTAGGTATGTATTTGATGTCTTTTTGTTGTTCATAATTTTTTACCTTTACCTTTTTTTTCTTCTTCCTCTTCTTAAAGAATACCCTTCAGCATTTCATGTAATCCTGGTTTGGTGGTAATGAACTCCTTTAGCTTTTTCTTGTCTGTGAAGCTCTTCATCTGACCTTCAGTTCTAAATGATAGCTTTGCTGGGTAGAGTAATCTTGGTTGTAGGTTCTTGGTGTTCATCACTTTGAATATTTCTTGCCACTCCCGTCTGGCCTGCATTGTTTCTGTTGATAAATCAGCTGACAGTCGTATGGGTACTCCCTTGTAGGCAACTAACTGTTTTTCTCTTGTTGCTTTTAGTATTCTCTCTTTGTCTTTTGCCCTTGGCATTTTAATTATGATGTGTGTTGGTGTGGTCCTCTTTGGATTCCTCTTGTTTGGGGTTCTGTGCGCTTCCTGAACTTGTAAGTCTATTTCTTTCACCAGGTGGGGGAAGTTTTCTGGCATTATTTCTTCAAATAGGTTTTCAGTATCTTGCTCTCTCTCTTCTGGCACCCCAAAAATTCGGATGTTGGTACACTTGAAGCAGTCCCAGAGGCTCCTTACGCTATCTTCCCACTTTTGGATTCTTCTTTCTTTCTGCCTCTCTGGTTGGGTGTTTTTTGGTTCCTCATATTCCAGATCTTTTGTTTGACTCTTTGGGTACGGTGATCTACAGTTGAGTTTCTGTATATTCTTTATTTCAGACAGTGTATGCATAATTTCTGACTGGTCCTTTTCCATTTTTTTGGTATTCTCATTAAGTTCCTTGGAGGTCTCTTCAAGTTTCTCAGCGGTTTTTAGAAGATTCTTGAGTAACCTTATAAATGTGGTTCTGAACAGTGTCGTCCATTAGTTTACTTTCCTCCATCTCTTCTATTCATGACATACTTTGGTGTCTCCGCATTTTGGCTGCCTCCCTGTGTTGATGGTAGCTCAGCTTCCCCAATCACCCTAGGTGGTCGCTCTTGGTACACCCCTTTGTGGGCTGAGTGGAAAGTCTTGGTGTAGTTAAAAGCCTTGATTGCTATTGGTACACTGGGAGGAATTGACCTCCAGGCCAATTGGCTGTGAGGACCCGCTGTGTCTATAATGGAAGCACTGCTGCGCTGGAGACACGCTTGTGGTACAGGGCTTGTTTGAGTGGGGCTTTGGTGCTCACTGAGTCCGCCTCCCGAGTGTGTCACTTATGGATGTGAGGAGTTGAAATCTGGTGTCTCACGCTGAACTCTAGGTACACTGGCTTCTGGATCTCCAATGGGGTGCAGTTCAGTTGCTGTCTGAGGCTACCCTGCAGGAGCTACAGCTAGAACCGTGGCCCTCTCCTCCCTGCTTGGAGCTTGGAGGCCTTGGAGCTGTCTGTACCGGGTTGCAAGTTTACTAGTTTAAACTGCAATAGGGAAGGCCATTCATATGCAAAAGCCGCTGCTAGGAGCTTGGGTGTGTTTGTAGATTGTGCGGGGCAGAGTCTCAGGGCGTCACTAGGCTAGGGCGTGTCAAACAGCAATGGCTGGCAGTGGGCCACCTCCAATCGCGTCCCGCAATCGCGTCCCCGCTGACTCGCGCCCCGGCGCAGCCAACAATTGTATCTCCACGCAGCTCTGCTAGTAAGCCACCCTCACTCCGACCCGCTGGCAGACAGCCCAGTCTCTCCCCAGAAACTGGATTTCAGAGAGATTGGGGGCCTGTCTCTCTTGGGATTGAAGAAAGCAACGCCCACCTCCAGCTGGTCTCCGCCGCCAGCTCGTATCGAGCATGTGCTCCCCTGTACCTCAGTTTTTCAGCATTTGTGCCCTATTGCGCCCGTCTCTTTCGGTCTAGGTGTAGAGGTTCCGCTCAGCCAGCTTTCCCGTGGTTCTGGGTGATAGATGTTCTGTCTTTTAGTTGTAGTTTTGGAAATTGTTGTGGGCGGAAGCAGCCCAGATGTTTATCTATGCCGCCATCTTGGATCTCTGTCACAAATAATATTTTAAATAATGCATATCTATGGGTAGGAAAAATATTTCAATTATAAATGAATACTGTGTATCACTTTTATCAATACATTTGAAAGATTAGAAATGTAAATTACCTAATCTGCCCCCATCCCCAGGAAGAAGTAGAAAGATAATCATAGGGAAATGTAAAAAATATACTAAAATGTATATATCTCTCTTCCAAAAAGCACTAGATGATTTTAAAGGACAAGTTCTTTCTAAAAAACTTCAGGAGACTACCAATCCTATTGGAAGTTATTTCAAACTAGAAAAAGGTAGTGCATTAATTCACTAGAGGCCCGGTGCACAAATTCGTGCACTGGTGGGATCCGGCCGGCCCACCCCAATCAGGCCAGCTGGGGAGAGGGGCTGCGGGCAGTAGGCCAGCTGGCCCTGCCCCCAATTGGTGAGTGGGGTGCTGATTGGGGGAGGGGCTGCAGGAAGTTGGCCAGCTCCGCCCCCTGGTCAAACTCCAAGTCAAAGGGACAATTTGCATATTAGTCTTTTATTATATAGGATGTTAGTCAAACTAAAATAACTGTGGTTACAAATTTTTTTCTTTAATACATTTTTATTGATTTTGGAGAGGAAGGAAGAGGGAGAAAGAGATAGAAACATCAACGATGAGAGAGAATCACCGATTGGCTGTCTCCTGCACCTCCCCCACCGGGGACCTAGCCCACAATCCATACATGTGCCCTTGACTGGAATCGAACCTGGGACCCTTTGGTCCGCAGGCCAATGCTCTATCCACTGAGCTAAAAAAGCTAGGGCTCTGGTTACAAATTTTTAACAAAGACAACAGCATAAAAAAAAAACTTTTTTTTTTTTTTTTTTTTTGGCCAGCGGACCCCGCCTTGCCCCCTCGTGGAGACAGAGGGGCACCGGGGGCCTCCCACTTACTCTATACCTCTCATGTCTCTTCACTGTGCCAGACTAGAGTCAGGAAATCATTTTTATTATGGACATAGCTGTTGCATTCATAAATAAAATATTACTTAATTGAATTGAGTGAATTTATGGCATAATAGGATTTCTCCTAAGAATAGAACAGGTCACCATTGGGGAAGAAACTCATGTAGAGCACTTACAGCTTTAACAGGTGTTAATGAAGAGAAACCAAAAGGGTAATCATAATAAGTGCCAATAATACATTTTAATAATATTGTGCATTTATGCATGATTTAGAAAAAAACTTTTTAGTAAACTAAAAAGGTAATTTCTCGCCTGAATAAAGGGTATCAACTAATAATGCATAGCAAAATTATACTTAATGTTGAAACATTAGAAGCTTGCCCATTAAAACAAAGTAGTGTAAAGATTAGAAAGGAGGAAAAGTAAACAATATGAATGCTCTCGCCTCTCTCCATTCCTTTCTCCCTCCTTTGCCCCCGCCTTCCCTTAATACCCTTAGAAAATGAAAAGAAACGCAGAATGAAAGGGGACTTAGTTTCATTGACACTGTGCATCTCCCAATTGAGTATATAAATGAAGAATAATGAATGTATAAAAATAAAATGAAGTGTAAAAATCTTGTAAATATTTAGAATCTGGGGAGTCACAAGAAAAGGTAGACAATATGGCCAATAATTTTTATTGCTTAGCATTCAAAAAAAAAATCTTGCTTCTTCCCACTTGGTAATACAGAATGTATTCAAATATCACTTCCGTTTATTTTGACATACTTAAAAGATAAATCTTATCTAGTCATAGTTATGAAGTATTTTAAATTTCTTCTTCTCTCTCTCCTCTTTTCATTTTCTTATGCCAGGCATATGAATGTATGTTTCTTCTTTTTTATTCATGATAGTCCCTGCCCTGGAGGAGGAGCTCCTGGTCCAGCGAGGGCAATGGGAGAGAAGGGACTGTTTTAATTTGTTGGTCTCTTTCATCTTGTATAGCAGCTTTCCTTACCTTTGCCATTTTCGTTCTTACCCAACCTTCTGCTTTTTTACTCAGATTAATTTCTCTCTTGTTTTACAAATTAAATAAATAGAATTCCCTCTACTTATCAGATTATTCTCATGCTCCTTCAGATGAAATAAAACAGAGCAAATAAGAGAATCAGAACTGCAGCAATGGTTATATCTAGCCTTCTACTTTCTATGGCCAACCTTCCCATCTGGGCTTTGATCCCATCATAGTTTTTGTGAAATGTTCTATTATTTCATCTGTTCTACCTTGAACCTTTTCCTTTCCTGGTTTATCAATCAGGATCTTAGGTTGTAAACAAATTTTATAGGGTTAAGTGAAAAAGACACTACAGATTGAGAATCAGCCATGTAGGCTGTGGGCCAGAAAAATGCCAAAATCACAAGTGTCAAATAGTTTAGTGGAAGCACTGCTGCTGCTATTGTCATTGGACATAGGCATCACTGCTCATATCATCAATATTGGACATGTGACACTATGACTATTTTGCTATTGCAGCCTCTGGAAACTAGATACCTCTTTACCCCTTTGATAACGTGAATTCCTCACTGAACTTTATTCAAGTACTATGCTTTTTCATAAACTATAGGCCACCCTGCTCCCAATAGGCATGAATCATCCCAGCAGGAGAGACTGGGAAAGTGAGTTGTCTCTTCTTCTCCTCCCCCTCCCCCCTCCCCTCCTCCTCCTCCTCCCCCTCCTCCCCCTCCTTTTCCTCCCCCTCCTCCCCCTCCTCTTCCTCTTCCTCTTCTTCACAAGACTCTTAAAAATCCTGCTGTGTTTGCATTTCTGGCATCTTATCTTTATTTCAGTTCTCATACTTCAGTAGTATGAAACTTTTAAAGTGGTCATCAAATTCATTTTTGTGTCACCTCAACTTCAGAAATGGTTCCTTTGTCCAACACGGGACTTCTGTGGATTTTCAATGTAGGGAGCATCTTTGAAATTTTACTGTCATGTATTTCTTATTAAGGTCCTTTTCCCTAATTGTCTTTCAAAATCCAATTTAAGCTTTACTTCTAAGATGGCTTTTCATATTTCTCAAGAAAGGTAGTCACTCACTTCTTTGCATGTTTTTATTTAATTTTACAGAGAGGAAGCAACAGGGATAGAGAGAGAGAAACATCACCCATCAGCTGCCTCCTGCACACCCTCTACTGGGAATCAAACCTGCAACCTGGGCATGTGCCCTGACCGGGAATCAAACCATGGGTCAATGTTCAACCCTGAGCCACACTAGCCGGGCTGCATCTTAACATATAGTCAGTGTTTAGTAAATATTTTAATTAAATTCAATAGCTACTGGCCGGTCGTCAGGTCGCTTACACTTTTATATATATAGATAGATGGACTTTCAGCTTTAATAGACACCCCCTTGCCATAATTAGTCCGTTATATCAAGGTTTACTGTATAATAGATACGATTTTATTGATCCTGAACTGTGGTTTTTCACATTTTGACATGTCTTAAATCTGAATGCATCTTTCAATTAATGACACCTCATAGTCCAACAAGATTGAAATTTTGGTTTATGTAAAAATTTTCCATTTCACTTTCTGGTAAGATCATGAAAATTTGGTACCATTGAATTTTATGAAATATGGTAAAAAGAAACACATTTTAAAACATAGTAAAGGTGTAGAAATAAAGATACAGAGAAAGGTGTATATGTTGTATAAATAATGTATACAGAGAAAAAATGTAGAAGGAGAATATATTATACTTGTATTTTTCTAGTGAACAGCTGATTTCTCAATAGCTACAGTGGACATGATAGCTGCATGATACCTCAATAAGTTGGAGGAAAATAAATATCAACTGAGAATACTGTGTCCATGGAAAATATATTCGTAAACAGTGCTATCTTTTTTTTTAATTTATTGATTACGGTATTACATATGTGTCCTTATCCTCCATTGTTCACACCCCCCCACCCCCACTCATGCCCTCACCCCCCTGGTGTCTTTGTCCATTAACTTATATGCATGCATACAAGTCCTTTGATTGATCTCTTCCCCCTTACCCCCACCCTCCCCTACCTTCCCTCTGAGGTTTGACGTTCTGATTGATGCTTCTCTGTCTCTGGGTCTGTTTTTGTTCATCAGTTTATGTTGTTCATTATATTCCACAAATGAGTGAGATCATATGACATTTATCTTTCTCTCTTTTAATTAATATAAATAGCTTTATGTTATACCTGGCCTTGGTGGTGTTTTGTGTTGTGTTTTTTTTAAGCCAACACTTGAAGTTCTATCAGTGTTAATTAAAATATCATGCACTAAGAATTATTGAAACAAGCAAGGATTTGGATGTTAAGGGGAGGAGAGTTATGGAGTGCAGACCAAATTCTGTTTAAGGGTGGAGTTTATAGCCTTTAATGTACCGTATTTTCCGGCGTATAAGATGACTTTTTAACCCAGGAAAATCTCAAAAGTCGGAGGTCTTATACGCTGGAAAATACAGTATTTGGGTTTTAAGCAATCTGATATACATTATCAGAGATTTTTCTAACCTACCGTATTTTCCGGCGTATAAGACCCCCGACTTTTGAGAAGATTTTCCTGGGTTAAAAAGTCATCTTATATGGCGGAAAGTACGGTATATACAGCAGGTCCTCAGGTTATGTTGGAGATCCATTCCTACAGCACAATGTAACGTGATTTTCACCCACATAAGCACCTGTGTCGTTCACATGGAGCACATACACAGCAGTAATGAAGTGAAACAGTAAAAAAAATTTAAAGAAAGATAACAATTCCTGACCTTTACCTGTGGTAAGTAAATAATAAAAAACATAAAGCACATATGTACATATGTTGAAACTAGAGGCCCGGTGCACGAAATTCGTGCACAGGGGTGTGTGTTCCTCAACCCAGCCTGCACCTTCTCCAATCTGGGACCCCTTGAGGGATGTCTGACTGCCCATTTAAACGGGCAGTCGGACATCCCTCTCACTATCCAGGACTGCTGGCTCCCAACTGCTCACCTGCCTGGCTTCCTGATTGCCCCTAACCACTTCTGCCTGCCAGCCTGATTGATGCCTAACTGCTCCCCTGCTAGCCTGTTGCCCCTAACTGCCCTCCCCTGCTGGCCTGGTCACCCCTAACTGCCCTCCCCTGCAGGCCTGATCGCCTCCAACTACCCTCCCTTGCTGGCTATCTTGCGGTGGCCATCTTGTGTCCACATGGGGGCAGTCATATTGTGTGTTGGAGTGATGGTCAATCTGCATATTACTCTTTTATTAGATAGGATAGAGGCCTGGTACAGGGGTGGGGGCCAGCTGGTTTGCCCTGAAGGGTGTTCCAGATCAGGGTGAGGGTTCCCTTGGGGTGTGGGGCGGCCTGAGCGAGGGGCCTGTGGTGGTTTGCAGACCAGCCATGTCCCCTGGCGACCCAAGAGGAGCCCCTGGTATCTGGAATTTATTTACCTTATACAATTGAAACTTTGTAGCCTGGAGCGGAGCCAAGCCTCCTGCTCGCTCCATGGCCAGCAGCCATTTCTTTTGGGGTTTATGTACCTTCTATAATTGAAACTTTGTAGCCTTAAGCGGAGGCCTGGGCCGGCCAGGGTGTGTGGAAACCTTTGTTTCTTCCATTGCTGGGGGAAACCCTTGCCTCGTGCTCTTTCCAGCTCCGTGGCTGCCGCCATTACTGTTTAGATTTGTTTACCTTCTATAATTGAAACCTTTTAGCCTTGAGTGGAGGCTTAGGCTGGCAAGGGCAGGCAGCAAGCTTGGCTTCCTCTGTTGCTGGGGAAACCCAAGCCTCCCTCCCGCTCTTCGTGGCTGTAGCCATCTTGGTTGGGTTTGTTTGCATATTTGCTCCTGATTGGTTGGTGGGCGTGGCTTGTGGGTGTGGCAGGGTTAGGGTCAATTTGCATATTATTCTTTTACTAGATGCCCGGTGCACGAAATTCGTGCATGGAGGGGGTTGTCCCTCAGCCCAGCTTGTACCCTCTCCAAGCTGGGACATCGGACATCCCTCTCACAATCCAGGACTGCTGGCTCCCAACTGCTTGCTTGCCTGCCTTCCTGATTGCCCCTAACCGCTTCTGCCTGCCAGCCTGATCACCCCCTAACCACTCTGCTGCCAGCCTGTTTTCCCCCAACTTCCCTCCTCTGCAGGCCTAGTCACCCCTAACTGCCCTCTCCTGCAGGGTTGATCACCTCCAACTGCCCTCCCATGCAGGCTTGGTCCCTCTCAACTGCCCTCCCTTGCAGTCCGGGTGCCTCCCAACTGCCCTCTCCTGCTGGCCATCTTGTGGTGGCCATCCTGTGTCCACATGGGGGCAGGATCTTTGACCACATGGGGGCAGCTATATTGTGTGTTGCAGTGATGATCAATCTGCATAGTACTCTTTTATTAGATAGGATAGAGGCCTGGTACAGGGGTGGGGGCCAGCTGGTTTGCCCTGAAGAGTGTCCCTGATCAGGGTGGGGTACCCTTGGGGCGTGGGGCGGCCTGAGCGAGGGGCCTGAGGTGGTTTTCAGGCCGGCCACGCCCCCTGGCAATGCAAGCAGAGGCCCTGGTATCTGGAATTTATTTTCCTTCTACAATTGAAACTTTGTAGCCTGGAGTGGAGCCAAGCCTGGGGCTCCCTCCGCAGCCGGCAGCCATTTCTGTTGGGGTTATAATTAAAACTTTGTTGCCTTAAGCGGGTGGGCCCGGCCAGGGTGTGTGGAAAGCTTTGCTTCCCCTGTTGCCGGCGGCAACCCTGGCCTGCTCTCTCAAGCTCCATTCTGCCGCCATTTGTTTGAATTTGTTTACCTTCTATAATTGAAACTTTGTAGCTTGAATGGAGGCTTAGGCCTGCAACGGCTGGCAGAAAGCTTGGCTTCCTCTGTTACCTAGGAAACCTTGCTCTCTGTGGCTGTAGCCATCTTGGTTTGGGTTAATTTGCATACTCGCTCTGATTGGATGTGGGCGTGGCTTGTGGGCATGTCAGAGGTATGGTCAATTTGCATATTTGTCTATTATTTAGGATGACGTAACTTTTTGTTTTAATAAATAAATGGGAGTCGTAACCGGTTTGGCTCAGTGGATAGAGCGTCGGCCTGCGGACTCAGGGGTCCCAGGTTCAATTCCGGTCATGGACATGT
Source organism: Cnephaeus nilssonii (assembly GCF_951640355.1). Classification (NCBI taxonomy): domain Eukaryota; kingdom Metazoa; phylum Chordata; class Mammalia; order Chiroptera; family Vespertilionidae; genus Cnephaeus; species Cnephaeus nilssonii. The sequence goes on along the minus strand of NC_137072.1, from coordinate 1,853,209 downwards.
ACCTTGTTTGTGGGCACATCCCCAGTGGGGGGCGTGCAGGAGGCAGCTGATCGATGTTTCTCTCTCTTCAATGTTTGTAACTCTATCCCTCTCACTTCCTCTCTGTAAAAAATCAGTAAAATATATTAAAAAAATAAAATAAACAAATAAATGGGAGATGGTGATGTAACCACAAAACAAGGTACATCGAGTCCTACATAAACTGAGGACTGTCTGTATAAGGAAACTAATGAGCTAAGAATTCATCTTAAAAGTTTTAAGTAATGATTACAATATATCAGAATAGGAAAAGAGCTACAAAATAAATGCAGAGGAAATGCAAGAAGAAATAACAGAGAACACAATTTAATAAAGTAGAAAATAAACATATAGTAGAGGGGAATCAAGAAGCCAGAAAATTTTTTCCAATTGATTACATTGACATACTGGTGAGATTAAAAGAGAAGCCACAAATATTCAATATCAGGATGAAAGAAAGTCATTTTGAATTCTGCAAATATTTTTTTTAAATCTCATAAAATATTGTGGATAACTGTGTCAAAATTTGAAATTTTAAATAAAATGGATAAATTCTTAGAAATTTGCAGTTCACCAAAATCGAAAAACCTGTATGGGGGCTATAAAGTGAAATTTTCTATGAAGAAAAGTCTTCAGTTCAGATGTGTTAACTGGAAAATTCTGTCAACATTGAATGAGACAGTAACTCCAACCTTATATTTGCTAATCTTAATATTCTTTTAGAAAATAGCAAAGGAGGATCCCCCACCTTTATGAAGCTATTACAACCTTGATAGCAAAACCCAAAGAAAAATTACATGTACATAGATGCAAATAAGGAAACAAAAAAACTCTAAAATATTTACAAGTTGAATTCAGCAAACTTAAAAGGATAATGGGCAGCATAGCCAAATCAGATTTATCCTAGGAATGCTAGATTGGTTTAGCCTGAAACAATTCGATATTTTTGGTCACTTGAACAAATTCATGGTAAAACATTTTAGTTTTTCTCATGAATTTGGTTAGGTTAGGTTACTAAAAATCAGTGATTATTCATGATTTTATGAAGAAACCATTAACAAATTAGGCACAAAAGAGAATTTTTGTAACCTAATCAAATCTATAGGAGATATCACTGTTTATGTTGAAAAGATTTCCCTTTTAGATGGTGTTCAAGACATGAATATGTTATCTTCATTTCTGTTCAGCATTATACTGAAGGTGGTCCTAGCTAATATACCAAAAAAAGAAAAATAAAGTACAACTATTATAAGGGAAATGTAAATAGTAAATATTCTCTAATGAAATGAATTGTGTACATAGAAAATTCAGAAAAGTCTATAGATAAGTTGGTAAAACAACTGTTAGAAAGAAATATAAATCTTTCTCTTAGTATTTGTGTGATATTTTTGACCCAGTAATTCACTTCCAGTTATATACCTGATAGAAAGAAATATGCACCTCTAACATTCAAGTCATATACTCAAAGCATGTTCACATTCATAGCAGCATTATTCATAATAGTTCAAATCTACTAACAACCAAAATATCTGCAGATAGATAATTATGCTATGTGTGTGTGTGTGTATGTGTGTGTGTAATTGTTCAGCAACAAAAAAATAAATTAAATAGAGCTATACATGATTACATAGATGAAAGGACAGATTTAAAAAAAACAACCTATCTTCTATATGCTTTGTTAATATGACATTCAAAAACAGACAAAACTGCCCTGGCCTTGTAGCTCAGTTGGTTAGAGCGCCATCCCGATTATGCCAAGGTTGCAGATTTAAATCCCCCGTCAGGGAATGTACAAGAATCAACCAGTGCATGAGTGCATGCATAAATAAGTGGAACAACAAATCTATGCTTCTCTCTCTCTCTCTCTCTCTCTCTCTCTCTCTCTCTCTCTCTCATTACCTCCCCTCTCTTTCCCTCCCCCCCATCCCCCTTCTTCTCCCTCCTTCTTTTCTTATTACTCTCTAAAATCAATATTTAAAAAATAAAATAAGCTATATTGCCTTGGACACGTATTCAGGTGGTAAACTATAAAGAAAAACTGGTTGGTGATTCTACTGGGAAGGAATATACTAGCAGCGTTCTTGTCCTGGGTTGTGATTATATACATGTTTGCTTTATAACAGTTTGTAAGCTGTTCATTTATGTTTATTAACTTTTCTAGGATTGTGTTACTTTACAACAAAAATAGTTTTAAGACACACACAGACATGGGAAAAAGAAACAACCTTAAAAGGTATGATTCGGCTTGATTTTTGAACATGCAGGATTAATATTACCTTTGGTACCTTATAAGTAAATATTAACATTTTGCCAAGACATTTTCTTTACTGTTTTCCTAGGCTTTAGAATCACATCTGTCCTAAACTTAGCTTTGATCATGTCAATTCATTTTGTCATCCTTTTGTACTACCTTTGTGTAGTACATTTTGTACTACCTTTGTGGTTGTTCCTACTATATCAGAGCTATACTGCCCAGCTGGTATTGTTCAGTGGTTGAGCATTGACCTATGAACCAGCAGGTCACGGTTCAATTCCTGGTCAGGGCACATACCCGGATTGCAGGCTCCATCCCCCGTGGGGGGTGTGCAGGAGGCAGCCAATCAATGATTCTCTCTTAGTTTTTGATGTTTCTATCTTTCTCTTTCTCCCCCTTCCTCTCTGAAGTAAATAAAAAAATATATATTTTTAAAAAGCTATACTATCTGACTTTTGAAATCCTTCCATATTTTTATTCTGTATGTCTGTACTTACTCCTGTACACTCTATTGGGGTGTCTTCCATTATTCAGGCCCCAGTCTCCTCAAGAGTTATTTATATCTTTGCATAAGTTCAGGGATCATCAATAATATTTCATTTTGGGGTTGTGCTCACAGACATTATGTACATTTCTATACATCATATAACAACTTGTGTGATGCCCTCTGGATCTCTTACTCTGAATTCTTATCACATTTACTGTTGTCAATTTGACTTTTTTGTTGTTGTTGTTAATCCTCTCCCAAGGATATTTTTTCATTGGTTTTTAGGGAGAGTGGAAGAGAGGGAAAGACAAAGAGAAACATCAATGAGAGAGAAAAACATAGATTGGTTGCCCCCTGCACGAGCCCTGACCAGAGCCCAGACCAGGGAGAAGCCTGTAACCAAGGTGCGTGCCTTTGACTGGAATCTTACCCAGGACCCTTTGGTTTACAGGCCGATGCTGTGTCCACTGAGCAAAACCGGCTAGGGCCAATTTCACTTACTGACATTTCTTTATTCTCTGAATTCTTTGACTTATTGACATTAGTTGCATTTTCTATTACTTTTCTAGCATTCTCCTCTTACATACTTAGCATATCATTTTGCAAAAAACTGTCCCTCTCTTTCCTTTAAAACAATTAATATTGCCATTAACTAGCATAGTTCCCACATATAGTTGCTTAATCTGTGATGGAACTATGTAAAAATTGATTAATTATATACTGTATTTTTTGTTGTTTGGTTGGTTGGTTTATTTTTTAGAGATCGAAAAAGGGAGAGAGAGAAGCATTGATGTAAGAGACATCGATCAGTTGCCTCCTGTATCCATCCTGTTCGGGAATTGAACCCACAATCTGGGTATGTGCCTTAACTAGGACCCTTGACCGTTCAGTGCACGGGTTGACGCTCCAACCAACTGAACCACACCAGCCAGGGCCTGTCTTGTGTTTTGATTGCTTATTCTTAGTTTTAGCGTAGCGAGATTAAACATACTTTGAGGCTCTCAGTATTTACAACCAGAGGATTTCCATTAAGTATATTGAAACACCATTATCAAAAGGATAAAGAGGATGCTTCTTTTTATATACCATTTGTTTCTTTAATTGGAATCAGACTCACTGTTGCATAAATCAAACAAGTAGCGTGGCGGGGGTGAAGACCATTGAGCAGAGCAGAGGGAATAGACTTGCCTTGCATACATATATTTAGACAGAGGGTATAGAAGCTACTGTCTTAATTTTCTTTGAAGTAAAAAATAGTTTTTAAAAATAATATTGGTTCTTGTCATTTGGGTAGGTATAGTCTCTTGAGGAAGTAAAAGCTTTGGAGCTTCTCCAGGGCAGTAGGGAGGATGAACATTTTTAAGTAAGTTATAATGTTTTGTATGCTGTACACTTGTTGAAGGTCCAGGGACTTTAGGTTAAAAGAATTTGGTAAATTGAAGTAATCATAATCAAGCCAAAGAACTTGGATAACGACCTGTGAAGGTGAACATGTGTCTTTAAGTGTGGCTGAAATACCTGTGAAACCACCATTTGTGTCTCCTGGAGACTCTAGTGTAGAATTTTCTAGTCTCTGTTATGAAGGGAATACTCATTAGCTGCTTCTTAAAATGCCTGGTATAGTTTCAGATCTGCCTTGAAAGTTCATATGTAATTAAATCTTATTCTTCAAAAAAGCTTTCTGATTAGCAAAATGTTGATAATGGGGGGTTGGTGTATGGTAATTCGATATGGTGGTGTGGAAAGGGCCAAATGAACAAGATATATACAACTGACCCTCCATATTCATGAGTTCTGCATCTACAATTGAACCAACTGTGCATCTAAAATATTCAGAAAAAACAAAAACAAAAAGTGATGTTGTTGCTCATCTGTACTGTGTAGTTAGGCCTACAATGGTTGCATCTGTACCAAACATGTACAAACTATTTTTCTTGTCATTATGTCATAAAAAGTGCAGTATAACAACTACTTCCATAGCATCTACATTGTATGGTATTATAAGTAATTTAGATAGGATTTAAAGTATATAGGAGGATGTGTGTAGGCTATATGCAAATACCATGCCATTTTATATGAGTGATTTGAGCATCTGCAGATTTTGGTATCCATGGAGGATCCTGGAATCAATCCCCCACAGAGAGTGAGGGATGACTGTACTTAAATTTTTCTGTAATAAATGGGTGTGAAAGCCTTTTTGTAAGACACTGTAATTTTGCTAATTCAAGTCTAGAAGGAGTTATCTTACCTCTGTTTCACTGTGGTTAGTTTCTTAATATACTTGCTTTCATCATGGCTCAGCATCAAAAAGGATAAAGTATAGGTAACGAATTACAGAAAGTTTCTCAAATTATGCAATAAGATTTTTGTATTGCAACTTGAAAGTAGTAGTATTTAGTACAGTGATGGCGAACCTATGACAAGCGTGTCAGCACTGTAGCCATTTCTGATGACACGCGGCCGTTGAGGCAGCCGCATGCCGAGGATGAAACATTTGCTGCTCCTGAGGATGAAACATTTGCGACTAGAATCTAACTCCAAGACTCTAGTCGCAAATGTTCCATCCTCCCCTATTAGACACTCTGTGCCGGAGGTCTGTACACCAAACAACAGAAGTCCGGCACAGAGCGTCTAGTTCTGGGACTTCCGGTTAAGCCAGGATCTTTGCCCTCACTTCCGCCGGCAGAGCAGGGAGCAGCGGAACGCAGCGGGGGACGCATCTCTGGGGGCCCTGCCATTACCAGTAACCAAATAACAGTTAACCACAGCAACCATTATCTACTGTTCTGGGGTGTCATGGATTTCTAATCCATCATTACTGAGATAAGTGAGGGGGAGGCTGGGAGAGGCGAGGGTTTGTGGCGTGCTATGGGTGCCGTTTCCCACCATTAGAAATAACGGCAGCCATTTTAATTCACATAAGGAACACCATCTTGCTCCATAGTGCAGACTCCATTTCACCACTATTACTGTTGTGCATCCTTATTAACCCCTATTTCTGCTTATTAATCCTGCCCTTTCCTAAAAGACAGTTATATGCACCATTTTGTGGTTAGTTAGGCTAGTTAACCCCTAATTGCCTGCAGGCCTAACAAGCTATTTATAATTCTATCTTCTGTCACTGCCCCCCTGATGAAGAACCCAAAAAATAAAAAAACTAAGGTTAAGTAAAGGAAGTGGTAGTAGCAGTGGCCGACCCTTTCAAGAGACATGGACCGAGATGTATGGCTTTATAGAAAATAATGGCAGATCATTTTGCGTTCTATGTACTGAAACGGTAGTAAGCAGAACGTGGAATATAAATAGACATTTTGAAACTAATCATTCCCAGCTCTTGGAAAAAAGTGAGGATGAAAGGAAGGAATACATTTCCAGGCAGCTACACCTTTATAAGAGCCAATCTAATTCCATCCTTAAATTTATGAAAGGCTCTACAAATTTAACATCTGCAAGTTTGAGCATTGCTCACTCTATAGCTCAGCATGGAAAAACGCTCAGTGAGGGAGAATTTATTAAAGAAACTCTCCTAAGATGTGCCAGTTCTCTTTCATGATATGCAGAATAAAGATGCAATTATTAAGAGAATATCTAAGTTACCACTCAGTAGAAATATCATAAAAGACCGAATAATGAGACTGAACACAAACGTACAACATCAATTAAAGAGAGACGTAAGGAAGTGTAAATATTTTTCGATCTCTCTTGATGAAACTACTGATGTCACATCACATGCTCAGTTGCCCATTATTGGTCGATATTCTGATGGTCTCACTATGAGAGAAGAGTTGATAAAGTTAGTATCAGTGTCAACAAGTAAATCAGGAAGTGAAATAAGTAAGGTTGTTATACAAACATTTCGTGACCTAAGCATTGATATCTCTAAGGTTGTGTCAGTGACGACAGATGAGACACCAAATATGATGGGGAAAAAAGTCGGATTTGTCAAATTGTTTTCAGAAGCTATTGTACATCCGATTGTGCCTTTTCATTGTATTATCCATCAGGCGGCTTTATGTGCCAAGGCAGGATTCACCGACTTAAACAACTTAATGTCAGTTGTTACAAAAATAGTTAATTTAATAGCTGCTTGCCCCCTTCACAAGCGAGAATTTTCAGCAGTTTTACTGGAGGTTGATTCCACCTACAGTGGACTGCTGATGTACAATAATGTAAGATGGCTGAGCCAAGGCAAAGTTCCTGAGTGCTTTGAAGAAATTAAGGTATTTCTTGACGATAGGGATCTGGGAAACTTTCCTCAGCTTAATGATGATAAGTGGGTCAACACCCTGATGTTTTTTACAGATCTCTCTGTTCATATTAATGAACTGAACTTAAAGTCACAAGGTTTTGGCAAAAGTATTGACGTTATGTTTGGATACATAAAAGCTTTTGAAAGTAAAGTTAAAATTTTCAAGCGAGATGTAGAAACTAAAACTTGTAAGTATTTTCCTCGAGTAACAAAGTATTTTGAGAAGGCCAGTGCAGCTGTACAAAATGAAATGGAACTCTTGCATATGAAGTACCAGCATGTTTTAGACTCGTTACTTGACCAGTTTAGTGATAGATTTAGTCAATTTAGAAGTCTAGAACAGACCATGAAAATAATTAAGTATCCTGATGTAGTAGTCTACCGTAGTTTGGAATTAAATGGTTTCCAATGGATGCAAATTGATGATTTGGAGATGCAACTTGCAGAATTTCAAGACAGTATCTGGGCTCTGGTGTTTGTCGACTTGAGGTCAAAGCTTGAGAATCTGGAAAGGTGCCGCTTGGAGAATCAAGAGGAGTGCCACTACGAACAGGAAATTTGGAGTGCCTGGAACCGACTACCAGACACTTTTAGCACCCTGAAAAATATAGCAATGGCTTTACTCACAAATTTTCCCTCTACATACTTTTGTGAGGCCTTATTCTCAGCGTTAAATAATATCAAAACCAACCAAAGAAACAGATTGACAGATGAAGTTAGTAGCGCTTGCTTGGGCCTGAAGTGTACAAAATACCAACCTTCAATTGAAGGTTTAGCCAATGAAATTCAGCAACAAAAAAGTCACTAATAGGCAGGTTAGTTAAAGAATTCCCCCTCCCCCTCACTTATCTTAGTTCATGGCACCCCACACAAGCTAAATAATATCAAGACCAACAAAAGAAACCGACTGACGGATGAACAAAGAAGTCACTAAGCAGGTAAGTTAAATATTTAGTTTTTGGTTTATTAAATACAATTATATATAACAATTATACATTTATGTTATTTAAACTATAAATATCACGAAATAATGGTTTTTCCTCAAAGTGACACACTACCCGAGTTATGCTCAGTTTTTTGGCGAAGTTTGACACACCAAGCTCAAAAGGTTGCCCATTACTGATTTAGTAGCTTCTTTGTCCAAGTACTCTTTTGCTTAGCAAGCTTAGATTTTTGTTATCATGCAGTTTTGTTTTGTTTTAGTGGGGTTTTGTTTTCTCCAATAGGGGAAAAATTTTTTATATTGACCTCAAAAAGTATTCTACATTTTCTTAAAAATACATGATCTGTATACTTACTTTCCTAAAAACCACGTGTAATAAAATGTGAAATAATTTTAGATTAGCATTAAAAATCCAAAACTTTTTTTTAGTGATGATAAAAAGATAAATGTTAATTTATTTTTATTGAACCATAATAAACCAGAATAGATTGTTGATATTTCACTGTTTTTACCTCTCTAAAGGACAATTTTTTTTTTCAATTACATTTTACATTCACTATTTTGTATTAGTTTTAGGTGTATAGCATAGTGGTTACACAGTCTCCTATACAGTACTTTACAAAGTTATCCCCTTGATATTTCAAGTACCCACCTGGCACCATGCATAGTTACTGCAATATTATTGACTACTAGAGGCCTGGTGCATGAAATTCATGCATGGGTGGGGTCCCTAGGCCTGGCCGGTGATCAGGGCCTATCAGGGCCATAGTGCCCAGTCCTGGTCAAGGTTGGGCCTGCCAGCTGTCAGTCGGGGTCTCTCAGGCAGCGGGGGGGGGGGGGGGGGGGAGGGGTGGCTAGCTGGGTGTGGGAGGTTGGCTGTGGGAGCACACTGACCACCAGGGGACAGCTCCTGTCTTGAGCGTCTGCCCCCCAGTTGTCAGTGCGCATCATAGCAACTGGTCAACCGTCAGTCATAAGGTCACTTAGGCTTTTATATATAGAGACTAGAGGCCCGATGCACGCAAATTCGTGCACTGGGGGAAGGGGGGTCCCTCAGCCCAGCCTGCCCCCTCTCACAGTCCAGGAGCCCTCAGGGGATGCCCTACTGACGGGCCTAAGCTGCAGTCTGGCCTTCCTCTGCAACAGGCGACCTGGCTGATCAGGGGAAGGTGCCACTCCCATCACCCCGCCACTGCTGCCACTGCTGGCCGCAGCAGCTACACAGCCTGAGCCCCGGGCTTTGTCTGGATGGACGTCTGTCCTAATTAGCATATTACCCTTTTACTAGTATAGATATTCCCTACATTGTACCTAACATTACCATGATTATTTTGTAACTACCAATCAGTACTTCTCAAGCCCTTTATCTTTTTCACCCAGTTTCCCAAACTTCCTCCCCTCTGGCAGCCATGAATCTGTTGTTCTCTGTATCTGTGAGTCTGTTTCTGTTTTGTTTGTTCATTTATATTGTTCTTTAGATTCTACGTATAAGTGAAAAATCATATGGTATTTGTCTTTGACTGACATTTCACTCAACATAATACCTTCTAGTAGGTCCATCCATGCTGTTGCAAATGGTAAGATATCCTTTTTTATGGCTGAGAAATGTTCCAATGTAAATTCGTACCATAGCTTTTTAAAAAAGATTTTTAAAAATTGATTTTTAGAGAGAGAGGAAGGGAGTTGGGGGAGAGAGAGAGAGAGAGAGAAACATCAGTGTGAGAGTGAGACATGGATCATTTGCCTCCTGCACACCCCCTAACCAGGAATCAAACTGGCAACCTTACAATGCACAAGATGCCCAACCAACTGAGCCAAACCAGCCAGGGTTGTACCACAGCTTTTTTTTTATCACTTGTCCATTGATGGGTACTTGAGTTGCTTTCATATCTTGACTATTGTAAACTAGAGGCCTGATGCACAAAATTCATGCAAGGGGCTTGACCCTCACAGCCTCAGCCAGTCCTCGCAGCCCTGCCTTCGTCCAGATGATCATTCTGCCATTTGGTCTAATTAGCATATTAGCTCTTTATTATGTAGGATAATGCTGCACTGAACATAGGGGGTGCATATATTCTTTCAAATCAGTGATTTGAGTTTCTTCGGATATATATACCCAGAAGTGGAATCACTGGTTCATAAGGCAGTTCTATTTCTAATTTTTTTAGGACCCTTCGTACTATTTTTTATACTGGCTGCACCAATCTGCATTTCTACCAAAAGTGCACGAGATTCCCTTTTATCCACATTCTTGCCAGCCAGTGTATTTGTTTGCCACTTTACTGATGATAAGCCATTCTAGCAGGTGTGAGGTGATAGCTCATTGTGGTTTTAATTTGCATTTCTCTGATGATTAGTGACATTGAACACTAATGTATATTGACCATCTTTATGTCCTCTTTGGAGAAGTGTCTATTCAGATTCTTCGCCCATTTTTAAATCAGATTGCATGAGCGTGCGCTCTCTCTCTCACTCTGCGCGCACGCGTGCGCGCGCGTGTGTGTGTGTGTGTGTTGAGTTGTATGAATTTTTTATAAATTTTGGATATTAACCCCTCTTAGATGTGTCATTGGCAAATATAATCTACCATTCAGTAGGTTATCTTTTTGTTTTGTTGATAGTTTCCGTTGCTATGCAAAAACTTTTGATGTGGTCCCATTTGTTTATTTTTTTGTTTGTTTCCTTGACTGAGGATATATATAAAAAAAAATATTGCTAAGATAAATGTCCGGGATTTTACAGCTTACGTTTTCTTCTAGAAGTTTTATGGATTAGAGTCTTACATTTAAGTCGTTAATCCATTTTTGAGAAAAACCCAAAACTTTTAAAGCAAGTTCTTATGGGCTCATATAAGTCCTTATTAGATTTTTTTTTAATGAAGGCCAAAAGTCTTTCTTAGAAACAAAAGATTTTCTATCACCAAGTCCTTAGTTTTATTTCTGTGGAATTCTATAGAGTTTATATGTGTACCAGTCATCTGTAGAATCTATCTATATAAAAGCCTAATATGTAAAGTGTCGCCTTGGGAGTTGGACTGACCCGGGAGTTCGATTGCTCACTATGACATGTGTTTACCACCAGGGGGCGGTGCAGAATGAAGGGAGGCTCCAGCCGGCAGCTGAGGAAGGGAGGCCCTGGCCAGCACCCGCTAGGGACCCTACCCGTGCACGAATTTCGTGCACTGGGCCTCTAGTCTTAAATAAAATTTTAGTCCTTTTGAAAGAATAGCTTTAAAAACCACAAAGGGGCCTGGCAAGTGTGGCTCAGTGCTTGAGCATCAACCCATGAACCCGGAGGTCATGGTTCAATTCCCAGTCAGGGCACATGCCTGGGTTGTGGGCTTGATCCCCTGTAGGGGGCGTGCAGGAGGCAGCCGATCAATGATTCGCTCTCATCATTGATATTTCTCTCCCTCTCTCCCTTCCTCTCTCTGAAATCAATAAAATCATATTTTTAAAAACCACAAAGGATGCAGTGAATCTTTTACTTTGCATGAAAATTTACATTGTACTTGAGGAGCCTTTTTACCAGAGTAATGCAATTCATTTTTTAATAGTTTTACAAGGATTATAAATGAAAAATAAGAGAAAGAACTGTTTACTTCAATTTTTCTTAATAACTTGTTAACACCGCTATACTGTACTATTGTGTGTGTGTGTGTGTGTGTGTGTGTGTGTATTTTGTACTATATATATACAATATATATCTACTAGCTATTTCCTGTGGCATGAGGATTAAGCTGTGAAACCAATGTCTATATGAAAAGACTGGGGAAAGCCTCCTCTTCTAGTATGTCTTCTCTTTTATGCTCTTTTACAAATGTCATTTTCATGCCTTATCTTTTTAGTTCTTACAAATATGATGGTAGTTCTTATTCACTAATATGGTTTAAATCTACTTAATCTGTTCCTTTCCTCCTTTGACATTTTTGCTTAAATATACCTTTCCTAAAAGTGGAAAAAATTACACCATTAGAAGCAGGTTAATGGGGCCAAAAGATAGTTGAAATAGCAGTTTCTAGAAGAGATGTTGGTGTCACACACCTCTTTTAGTGCTTTGTCAGAACAATAATCAAGGCATAGAATAATTGTGACCATTTTGTAGCCTTTTGAATTTGAAGTCTGGTATCCATAAAATGCCACATGAGAATGTTGAAATAAAAATTATTCGGGCCCTCGCCGGTATGGGTCAGTTGGTTGGAGTGTCATCCTGTATACCAAAAGGTGTGGGTTTGTTTCCTAGCCAGGACACATACCTAGATTGTGGGTTCGATCCCTGGTAGGGGTACGTGCAGGATGCAACTGCTCGATGTTTCTCTCTCCCTATTTCTCTAAAATGAATTTTAAAAAATATATTGTTATTTAAAAATACATTGTTATTGTTATTTAAAAATTATGTTGTTATTTGGAAGTAAAAGTGTATATTTGCATGTTTATACATATACATATGTATAAACATACAAATATACATAGTATAATGCATTCATGTGTGTGTGTGTGTTTGTCCCCTTTCAGGCTTATAGCAATAGACTATTGATTTCTTAAAAATATGTAATGGGAGCATTAAGGACCCTAAGGAAGATTGAACTCTGATAACCTAAGAATACACAATAGAAAAGCCCATTATATAACTTAAAATTTGCTTAACATTTCTGGTTTTCTGATTCCATTGTGAAAATAAGTATTTCAACAATGGCCTTTTTATGAAATACTAGAGGCCCAGTGCACAAAATTCGTGCACTGGAGGGGGGATTCCCTCAGCCAGGCCTACACCCTCTTGCAGAGTCTGGGAGCCCTCAGGGAATATCCAAAAGCCGTTGGTCAGACATCCTTAGCACTGTTGCAGAGGCAGGAGAGGCTCCCGCCACTGCCATTGTGCTTGCCAGCCATCAGCCTGGCTTCTGGCTGAGTGCACTGACCACCAGATGCAGCTCCTACGTTGAGCGTCTTCCCCCGGGTGGTCAGGGCATGTCATAGCGACCGGTCGTTCCACTGTTCGGTTGATTTGCATATTAGCCATTTATTACATAGGATGAAGCCATAGTGGCTTTTAAGATAAATTCCTAATGGCAAAATTAAATATTTGATTTTCATGCAAACAATGCTTCTTCAGTCATTCAGAATTCAAAAAGAAACACTACCTAGTGATGTACCCCTAGTGTCCAATCTCCCATCTCCACAACCATAGTTTTTAGGCTGTAATTATTCCTGCCTTAGAATTTAATTTATATTATTTGGTTTATATCTGTTGAGTAGTCAAAGATTAAAAATTAAGTTCTGGATATTTTGGAAAGTTGATTAAATGCAAGTTTGTTTACCTATATTTTTGTAAACATACTAACTGAAAAGAAAGAACCATAGAGAAAGAAGAGGATTTATAATCTCTGCTGAGAAACCTAGACCATCTGAGAGATGGGGTGAGGAAACTGTAATTATACTCTTTCCCCACTGAAATGGCTGGACTGAAGTAAAAACCACAGTGCCATCTTGTACTTATTTTCATCAATGTGGTTTTCGAAAAAGGATGGGCAAGGGTTGCTAGAAAGGAGGGAAGCAATGGTCCAGGACCGTGGTCGGCAAACTGCGGCTCGCAAGCCACATGCGGCTCTTTGGCCCCTTGAGTGTGGCTTTTCCACAAAATACCACGGCCTGGGCGAGTCTATTTTGAAGAAGTGGCGTTAGAAGAAGTTTAAGTTTAAAAAATTTGGCTCTCAAAAGAAATTTCAATCGTTGTTCTGTAGATATTTGGCTCTGTTGATGAATGAGTTTGCCGACCACTGGCCCAGGATATGCTTTACAGTTGTTTACCAGAGTTGGTGAAGCAGAGAGAATGTGTGTTCATTAAACAAGGTACCAGAGCTATAGTGCTTCACATGGAATCAGCAAACAAGAGCCAGCAAACAAGGAACTTGCAAACACTGTGTTCATAACTAAAGAATCTTGAAGTAATTAAGACCTGAATGGCATTTCAAAAGAGAGTTAATGCTACAATAAACCCTATAGAGTTACTAAAATCTTCAAGAATGAAGAAAGAAACCTATATGTGAGCCGGTTGAAAAAGGATTTGAATTATAAAATGAAAATTATTTTGACCACAGACTTCAATAACAATAGCTACCAGAAGAAAATGGATACTATCAATATGCAGAACAAAGGGGTGCAGTGGGGTTTTGGCCAAAGTGAGCATTTGAATATATTTTAATGTTTGAATTATGTCTAACTAATCCAGGATAATCAAGTGTAGGAAATAAAAGTCATTAATCATTATTGGAGGTGGAAAGCTATATCATGTAAAAATAATGTAATTAGTGAAAAAGTGTAACTTATATAATAAAAGCTAATATGCAGAACGACTGGTCGCTATGACACGCACTGACTACCAGGGGCAGATGCTCAACGCAACAACTGCCCCCTGGTAGACATTGTTCTCCCACGGGCGTAGCGCCACTCAGCGGAAGCCCTGAGCCGGGCTCCCGGCTGGCACGCGCAGTGGTGGTGGCGAGAGCCTCTCCCACTTCCACGGCAACACAGGGAGCGGGTCTAAGCCATCAGTTAGACATCCCCCAAGGGCTCCCAGACCTGAGAGAGGGCACAGGCTGGGCTGAGGGACTCCTCCCAAGTGTAAGAATTTTGTGCACTGGGCCTCTAGTTTAATATAAGAACAATCAATGTATTATTAAAGTTGACAAATTAAGAAATAGGTTTAAGAATTGATTTTGTTATATTTAGTAAAAATAGATTTCAGTATATTCCATGTAACCATAGCAGAATCATTGCTGGACAGATCTTGTTGTAAATGTAAAAAACATTCACCTGTTAAGAATTTTTGTGAGTTTATTTGAGCCAAACTGTCAACAATTGCCAGGAAGCAATATCTCAACAGATTGGGATAGTGCTCCGGAGAATGGCGGTCTTATCTCATCAAAGGAGGGGAAATAGGTGGGTTATATGAAATCCATTGGTGATAGATTAGAGAGGCGGGCGAAAGCAAGGGGAGGTGGGGGTGAGAACCTCTGAGTATTGATTATTTTTTATTTAACCTGAGAACTTTCTATTTGTAAAGAACATTGTAGTTATTGAAATCTAGTCTTTACAAGTTAAAAACGAATTAACCAGATTCTGCATTAATATTTTTGTTGGTTACATTGATTCACAGATTGAAAGGTTGTGTTTTACCTATTGCTTTCCCTTTAGAATATTAAGATATTTAAGGAGAACAGGGACCATGTCTCAGCTGGATTAATGGGGAATATTATGCTACATATTTGCCACTATTTTTTGTCAAGCCATTTGTAGTTCGTTTAGTTGAAACTCTGGAGGTAGTACTTAGCATGTCATGCTTCTTGACATCTTAGTGAACTACATATATATAGATACGTGTTTTATGAAAAGCTAATATATAGACTATTTGATAAAGAAATATTTTAAGGTATAACTTTTTGTGTGGTTTTTTTTTTCTCCCCCTTTCCTAGTAAATTAAAAGTATTTCAAGCAATATTCAGAAAGCAAGTTTGTTTTGTAAATGAGAGTCATGTAATTACATTTTTAAAATGATTTAGAGGTGGAGGTGCACTTGAAGGTTTACTTACTAATATATTTAAGCTGGTATAGCTAAAATTATTATTAAATTAATTTATTTGTAAATAATATGGCCTACCCTTTTAAAATAGCATTACTATGCGTAAGGTATCACTAGAGATAGTATAACTGTCATCCCTAAGTTTTAATTATAGTACTATTAAAATACTAATAGGTTAAATTCTCAGGATAAAAGCAAAATAAAAAATTTCAAAACAGCAACAAAAACTCAACCTGCTTTCATACTTGTATACCTCCATTTGCTACAATTTGAGTTACACAACTCAAATTTCCTCTGAACAAAAAAGGTTATAATCTTGGTTTATTTTAATTCAGTTCATTGCTTATTCCTATAGAAAATCAGGTTTTTGGAGAGCTCTAACAGTGTGCTATTGCTGGGCTCTCATCCTTTCTGTTTAAATAATGCAGGTACTTTGATGGAAACCTGGAGAAGCTCTTTGCTGAGTGTCATGTAATTAATCCAAGTAAAAAGTCTCGAACACGCCAGATGAATACAAGGTCATCAGCACAGGATATGCCTTGTCAGATCTGCTACTTGAACTATCCTAACTCGGTGAGTATCTGGTAGTTTAAGGCTAGCACTGACTCTATTTCAGAGGGTAAATCATCTTTCATTATTTAAACAAAGGAGGAAGATCTTGGAATCTGGGATTGTATAAAGCAGTAACCTATCCTAATTATATAAAAAGCCAGGGGCTGTCACGACCGAAACAACCAGATGGACAACCAAACACAGGTTGCATGAGGCCACAAGGCTGGAAGGGGGGTTAGTGAGGGATGACCAATCGACTGAACAGCAGGCTGTGTAGGGCAACCAGGCTGGCAAGGGGGGAAGCTGGGGGTGATCAGGCCGGCAGGGGGAGCAGTTAGGGGCTATCAGGCCGGCAATCAGAGGCGGTTAGAGATGATCAGGCTGGCAGCGGGGGCAGTTAGAGGTGATCAGGCAGGCAGGCAGAGGCGGGGGGGGGGGCAGTAAGGGGTGACCAGGCCGGCGGGGGGAGGGGCAGTAAGGGGTGACCAGGCCGGGGTGGTGGGTGGGGGCAGTTGGAGGTGACTAGGCCGGCAGAAGGGGCAGTTAGGGGCGATCAGGCAGGCAGGCAGGTGAACAATTAGGAGCCAGTGGTCCCGGATTGTGAGAGGGATGTCCGACTGCCGGTTTAGGCCCGATCCCTGAGGGGTCCCAGATTGGAGAGGGTGCAGGCTGGGCTGAGACGACTAACACCCCCCACCACCACCACCCACCCATGCACGAATTTTGTTCACTGGGCTTCTAGTAAAAATATAAAGGATAAAGAAAGGAAGAGAAAAAAGAAGACCTTATTCTATAGCCCCCTTCTCCCCTATTTGTTTTTTTAAGCAGCAATTTATCCAAGTTTTCATTACATATCTAAATCTTTTCTGAGCTTATTTTATCACCATGGGAGAATTGTGTAATAGGTAGGCAGTGAGTAGAATTATTTTTCATGCAAATTAAAAAGATTTAAAATTTAAATTTTTAAACTATATATAAAAAACACTTAGAAAATGTTTCTAATACTGTTTCACTAGGGAACTTTCAGGATTCTTCATAACAAAAGATTTTCATGCCCTAGTCCCATGGTCGGCAAACTGCGGCTCATGAGTCACATGTGGCTCTTTGGCGCCTTGAGTATGGCTCTTCCACAAAATACCACTGCCTGGGCGAGTCTATTTTGAAGAAGTGGCGTTAGAAGAAGTTGAAGTGTAAAAATTTTGGCTCTCAACAGAAATTTCAATTGTTGTATTGTTGATATTTGGCTCTGTTGACTAATGAGTTTGCCGACCACTGCCCTAGTCGATTTGGCTCAGTGTGGGCCTGTCACCTGAAGGGTCCCAGGTTCAATTCCTTTCAAGAGCACGTATTGTTGCAGGTACCTAGGTTGCAGGTTTGATCCTGACCCTGGTCAGGGCCCATTTGGGAGACAACCAATCAATGTGTCTCTCTCACATCAACATTTCTCTCTGTGTCTCTTCCCTTCCTTCTACTCTTTCTAAAAATCAATGAAAAAACCTCCTCAGACGAGGATTAACAAAACAAACAAAAAGATTTTCACTTATATAGATCCATTCTAATGGAGTTTCTTAAAAACAGCAAGTGGTGTCAGTTGAAGCAAATAGTAGTACTAATTAGTTGATGTTCCTCTTAACTAAAAATACCCCTCTTAAAATCTGTTGAATTTAGATCATTAGTGTGTCTAGTAAAGAAGTTTTAGGATTAAATAAACATTTTCTTTCTATGAAGGCCTTACTTTATTAATAACGATAGGAAAACTATATTTGTGGCATAGAAGTATTCAGTGACTTGGAATTTACCTTTTAAGATGTTTGAAGATATCTGAGAAGCTGTTGTATAAATTATCAAGATTTGTAGGCTTTCCTTTTGTAGAAATAATTGTTTTATGTGCCAGAGATTTTCAATTTTGTTTTCAACAATAAAGCATTGATAACAACAAAAAATGTTTGAAGATATCTGAGAAATAATTTAATTCTACAATAATTAAAACTATCTTGTTTTATATTCTCTGCTTTAATTTAAGCAGCTTTTTCTAATAATTACTATAGAGTTTTATATGTATATCTTTAAAGAAGTCTATTTGAAGGAAACAAATTTGTTCGCATGTACAGGTACTTAGAAAAGAGGTTTTAAAAGAAAGTTAATTGAGCCTAGCTCTCATGGGTCAGTGGTTGAGCATTGACCTATGAACCAGGAGGTCATGGTTCAATTCCCTGGTCAGGGCACATGCCTAGGTTGTGAGCTTGATCCCCAGTAGGGAGGGTGCAGGAGAAAGCCAATCAACGATTCTCTCTCATCACTGATGTTTCTGTGTCTCTCTCCTTCCTTCCTCTCTGAAATCAATAAAAAAAAAATTTTTTTTGGAAAGAAAGTTAATTGAAAACTCAGAAAAATAGTAAAATCATGTGTTAAAATGTTTAGTTGATAAAGTGTTGAATCGAGTTTTCAAATTCTCAAGTTTTGATCATAGTTCTAACATTAGGCATTAACTTTGGGTAGTAAATTATTTAATCTCATTGACTTTCAGGTTTCTCTTTCAAATGGGTTGAATATTATATTCTTTCACATCTTTTAGCCTGAGAATTGTATGTATTCCCTCTCCTTAAATCATGACGTACCTTGCATATAAAAAAACAAATAGTACTACTATTAAAAATACATTAAAATCATGTTTTGATGATTTTGGTATCTTTCTTTAACAGATTCTCTTTGCCAGTTGACATTATATAGTGACTAGAGGCCCAGTGCTTGAAATTTTTGCAATTGAGAGGGTCCCTCAGCCCAGCCTGTGCCCTCTCACAGTCCTGGAGCCATCAGTCGGATATCCTTAGCGCTACCATGGAGGCCACCACCACTGCAATCACCAGCTGTGAGCCTGGCTCAGGGCTTCTGGCTGAGCGGTGCTTCCCCTGTGGGAGCACACTGACCTACCAGGAGGCAGCTCCTGCATTGAGCATCTGCCCCCTGGTGGTCAGTGCGCATCATAGCGACTGGTCATTCTGCCTTTAGGTCTGTTTGCATATTGGCCTTTTTATTATATAGGGTTATAGTTTTAAAATGTCTGTGAGGTAATGCTTAGACCCAACTAATTTGTCCAAGGTTATACAAGTGTTCCTTATCTTGGCATGTCCCCTTTTGTTCTATTATAACCACCTCTTCCTTAGTTTAAATCTTAAGTGTAATTTTAATACTGGAGCAATATGCTTACAAATATCCTGTGTAACTTTCTCAGTGCCTTTGGTATATTGTCAAACAGTCTCAGCCAGTTATAACTGGAGAATCATGACTGGAGATTTGCAGTGTAAATTTTGCTTCACTTGTAACTGATGATGGAGAACCCCCTATTGATTTATTTATTCATTCATTCAGCATAGCAGGCACTATTTCTAAGTGTTTGAAACACAGTGAAGAATCATATATAATAAAGAGGTAATAAGCAAATGGTCATTAAGCCGTGACACATAACGACCCATCAGCAGGAGGGCGGGGCAGTGAGCTACAAGTGGTGGGGAGCTACAGGAGGGCAGGGCAGCTATGAGCGGCGGTGGGCGGGGTGCCAGCTGAGGCAAGCGGCAGCGAGCTTCTCATGCACAGATTCGTGTGCAGGGCCACTAGTAAAGATATAATGCCTGCCTCAGATAATAATACAGGTTAGCTGGGCAGATAAATAAAATGCCATATTAGAAAGAATGGTAAGTGATACTGTGGGAGCATGGTGGAAACCCCTAACCTCATTTTGGATCAGGGAAGACCACACAGAGATTGACATTTGAACTAAACTCTGAAGGTGTGGTAGTTAGGAAGGTAGATAGCTCTGAGCCACATATGCTGTTGATAGTTAGGAAAATGTAGCATGCAATACAGAAGCTGAAGAGAATAGAGAATATACTTCCAAGAATAGTAAACAGTCCTAAAAGCTTCAGAGGAAATAATAGAAAGGTGAATTTGGAATTAACATGAAGTTTATTGATCTTGGGAGGTTATTTTTAGTAGTGTAATAGTGTGGTAAGATGTAAAACCATACTGCATTGGCTGAGGCGTCATTGACCTGAAGGTAGGGAAGGAAGTGGAGGCAGTAACAAGAAACGAAACTCTTTTAAAGAAAGTTTGGCTATGTAAGTGGTAGGACAAGTAAGCAATAGAGCAACGTTGGTTGGAAAGTAAGTTAAAGAGTTATGGAAACTCCCAAGCATTATGAACAATATAATCATGATGAAACTAGGACTTCTTTTCTCATTGTTTTTATTTTTAGAATATATTTTTATTGTTTTCAGAGAGAAAGGGTGAGGGGGAGAGAGAGAGAAATATCAATGATGAGAGAGAATCACTGATTAGCCACCTCCTGCACACACCACACCAGGGATCTAGCCCATAAACCAGGCATGTGCCCTGACCAGGAATTGAACAGCAATCTCCAGGTTCATAGGTCGATGCTCAACCACTGAGCCATGCTGGCTGGGCTTCTCATAGCTTTGAGACTACTATAGAAGGCTAATTTTAATCTCTTCCATTTGGAAACGAAATGCTCCCTGAGATTCTTCTTTGGATAGGTGATGTCTTTACTTGCATTACCATGTTTCCATTTCTACTTCTCTTCTCAAACACGGATACTGCCTTTAATTGTTAATGTGAATCTTCAGTACCTTTATCCTTCTAGAAAGGAACTTCACTTTATGAAGCACCACATTTACTAAATGCTTCTGATGGCTTGGTTAACTATTCTTGGTGGTCAAAACAATTACCCGAGGCTTTGGGATGCTTTTTACGATAACCCCCAACCCATCACACCTGGCAACTTTATAATGTTGTTTTAAATCAAATCAGTAAGATCTAGTTGTACGAAACCCTCACTTTACTAGAAAATTTAGATACCTTGGGCTCAATATCTCATTTTTTTGAAGTAAAGAATTTGTATTTTCTAAGAATAAGATTTGTTAAACAGATAAAGACAAAGTTGAAGACTGTGAGAGTGATAATCTACCTTCCATACTACACCTGAGCACCTCTGAATTGTTTTTCTCCTGAATACACTAAAAATGTGATCTAAGTCCAACTCTATCTTCCTTTTAGTGTATTCTATTTTACAGATGAAGAACTGACATTCTAATTATTTGCTCAGTCTTTATAGACAAAATGGTTTCAGTTTTAGAGATTATATGGACAACTTCTGATGGAGGAAAGATAATTCTTAATGTTCTTAGTACTGTTTGACATTAGTTGCTATGTATGTAAAATGATGAAGATAAATGCAACCTTTAAAGAGTGTGTATTGTTCCTTTAGTTCTTATTATTCAGGACCATTAAGGTTTCTTAAAATTTTTTATTTATTGATTTGATAGAAACATCAATTTGTTCCATTTATTTATGCAATTTTTTGTTTATTCTTATATGTTCCCTGACTGCGATCGAGCCCACAACCTTGGCATATCAGGATGATGCTCTAACCAACTGAGCTACCTAGCCAGGGTCTTTCCAGGACCATTAATTGTTGTTGTAGGCAATATTTCATATATTTTTAGTGTATTCTTGGTCATATTTATTTATGATATAAACAGGGATAAGTTTGTTGAGTAGGAAGTCTGATCCCCTGAGTCAGGGGAAGGCCCAGAGAACCAAGTAGGTAAGTATAAGTTAGTAAGGGAACAAGTATGTCAAGGAGTGGGGTGGGGCGGGGGGGGGGGGGCGGGGAGTGGGCAGAAAAATGAGACAGACAGGTAGATACCCAGCTCTTAAGCACAATGAGTAAGTCTGTACACCACAGGTTAATTGTTGCTTTATCTTTAGACATGCATGTATGATTTATTTTTCTGATTTATCTTATTTAGTCTTATCTATTTAATCAAAAAAATATTGAAAAGAATTATTGAAGTAATAAAAAGCTTCCTTTTTATCTTTTGATCTTATATGGGCCATGGTATGAAGTCCCAAAGGTAGAGATGTTGCTTGTAGTCATTACTTTGTAAACATTATGACCTTTAATCTCTGTCTTAAGGATTCTTATTTGGAAAAAAAAAATAAAGCACATCAGGATTTGTATGTTTTTAAATTATGAATAAAACATTTTAGAATCATTGATGTATTACTATACTATATTTTGTCCTTTACAGAATGCTCCTTCTCGTTACAACCTTGAAAATTAAATACTCTTCATTAGTGATCTGGCAACAAGTTAGTGCCAGATCTCCTTCACTGGTGGGTAGTAATGAGAATAGATTCTTTTGTTTCCCAGATATTTTTTTCATGAACGAAAATATTCATTTACAAAATATTTACCTTAACTTGTTTTTTGTTTTTTTCCATTGAGGCATTTTATTTACATGTATGTTTTAGTTGCATGTATGAAAAAGAATCCCAGAATTTTATCTCCTACGTGTTTTCCTCTTGCTTCTTCATGGTCCATGATGTCTTCTGAGGTTCTCAGTACAATGAAACCAAACTTAGATGGGGAGCAGTTTGTTCTGCTATTTTTCTAGATCTTTGAGTTATACCAGCCAGGACATTAATGTGCACCACTATGGTGACACAAAAAAATGGCAGAAAAAACTACTTTCATTTGATTTGTGAATGACAGAATCGTCATCAATCTGAATACCACCGTATTTTAAACTTGATAAATATTTCTCATTTCATTTGGTCTGTAAAACCAGTCCCAGGACTCTCATACATTTTCTTCCATTGTTGCTTCTAGGCATTTTTTTATTGTTGTGATGTGCTATAATACATAATTTAGTATTCTGACAACTTGCATCTAATATAAGCAACATCAGAAATTTAATAGGCATATTTCAAATAACTAATTAGAAAATGTAATGGAATAAAAAATACCATTTATAAGAGCCACATCCTATCTAATAATAGAGTAACATGTAAATTACCATCACTCCGCTACGCCCACGATTGGGCGCGGGAGGCTGGGGGGCGGGACTCGGGGTGGCCTATCCGGCCATTGAGAGGCACGGATCCGCTGCCACTGAGGGGGGCTACCCTGCTCTTGAGAGGTGCAGGGGGCAGGACTCCCGCCCCCTGTGCCTCTCAACAGCAGGGTAGCCCCCCTCAGCGGCCGCGGACCATCAAAAGTGGGGGAGCTGGGTGCCTGTCTGCTCCGGCACCAGGCCTTTCGGAAGCCTCCGCCGAGCTGGAGGCTTCTGAAAGGCCTGGTGCACCAGCGGACAGGCACCCAGCTCCACCGCGAAAAGCGAAAGCGTGTAGGAGACCCTACACGTGCATGATTCAATCATGCACTGGGCCTCTAGTAAAGAATATAAGAGCTAGGAATAAACTTGGTAAGAAATGTGAAAGATCTGTATGAAGAAAACTTGAAATACTAAAGGAAATATAAGAACGACTTGAGTATTTAGAAAGGTGAAATATTGGAAAAGAAGAAGAGATAGATGGGGATGGGGAAAAGAGAATTTAATGTATTATACTAGTAGAGGAGGTATATCAGATGAGGTGGGATTATCCAGTAAATGGTTTTGAAACAATTCAGTAGCCATCTGGGGTAGAAACTTAGATTTCTACCTAACTCCTTATATTAAAGTTAATTAATGTAGAAGCCATAAATTTTTTAAAGTACGTTTTGCTACAAAATAAAGATCTTCTGCCTGGCAACAAAGTGTGAGCTGGAGGAAAATACTTATTTTTCTAAATAAGTTAAAATCCCCACTATATCATTAAGAAAAATGGGAGAGGGAGAGAGGGATAGAAAAAAATGGGCAAAATAGGTAAAGAGGATGCACAGAAAAAGGCCTTAAATCTCTCTTCACATGTTTAAACTTCACTTATAATTAAAGAAATTAAAATCAAAACTAATGAAGTTGATTTATTTTCACCTGTTCCAGTGGCAGAGATTAAGGAATTAAATAATATACGGTGTTGACATGGGTCTGAGAAAACAAGTTGTCTTGAACATTATCAATTGCTGAATGAAGTTTGATAATAATCTATGAAATTGTATACCTGTATTTTATTTGTACAAATTTGTCCTAAGATACAGTTACATGGTCACAAAGATGTACATATAGTCAGTGCAGTAGCATAGTAGGCAAAACAATAAATTTATCCTATCTAATAAAAGAGTAATATGTGCCCTGGCTGATTTTGCTCAGTGGATAGAGCATCGGCCTGTGGACTGAAGGGTCCTGGGTTCCATTCTGGTTCAAGGGCACATGCCCGGGTTGTGAGCTTGATCCCCAGTGGCGAGTGTGCAGGAGGCAGCCGATCAATGATTCTCTTTCATCATTGATATTTCTCTCTCTCCCTCTCAATTCCTCTCTGAAATCAATAAAAATATATTTAATTTAAAGAAAATAATATGCAAATTGACTGTCACTCCAACACAACCTGGCCACCCCATGTGGACACAAGATGGCCGGCAGGTGAGGGCAGTTGGGGGCGACCAGGCTAGCAGGGGAGGGCAGTTGGGGGGAACCAGGCTGGCAGGAGAGGGCAGTTAGGAGTGATCAGGCCGGCAGGGGAGGGCAGTTAGGGGCAATTGGGCCAGCAGGGGAGCAGTTAGGCGTCAATCAGGCTGGCAGGGGAAGGGGTGATCTGGCTGGCAGGAAGAAGCGGTTAGGGGCAATCAGGCAGGCAGGCAGGTGAGCGGTTTGGAGCCAGCAGTCCTGGATTGTGAGAGGGATGTCTGACATCCTTCGAGGGGTACCAGATTGGAGAGGGTGCAGGCTGGGCTGAGGGACACACACCCCTACCCTACCCCCTGTGCACAAATTTCATGCACCAGGCCTCTAGTTAAATAATAATGTCTTAAAACTGAGAAGCAGAATAGTGTGTGGTACTCTTACTGTGTATACCTGTGTACATTAGAACATCTCTTGAAGAATATGTAAGATCTTAGAAATAGCTATTACTTTTGGGTAGGGAAGGAGAGGACCAAGGATGAAGATGGAGGAGACTTATTTTACTACATAAACTCATACTCTTAAATAACTGTTTTTAACCATGAGCCTATATTACTTATTCATTCAAAAATAATTTAGTGGCAAATATTATAAATATTATCTTTTATACCTGTGTGAGACAAAACATTGTTTGGCTGCCTCCTGCATGCCCCCTACCTCGGATGAAGCACACAAATCGGGCATGTGCCCTGACAGGGAATCAAACCAGTGTATGGGATGACACCCAGCCAACTGAGCCACACCAGCCAGGACTATTATAAAATTATGTAATGTAACCGTTACTTGTCTTTTAAAAAATATACTTCTCTAGACTCTCTAATGTTAAAGTACTTGATTCATATCTCATCATAGAATATAGTATACTTCATTTAGCCAACCTTTAAATTAATAGTATTTCAAATCAAATATGATTAGACCAAAATATTACTATTTTTTTAGCTATCTGAATAAATCCTTTGGTTTCTGCGCAGCTTCATTAAGTTCTATATTTGTGTGACATATTTTTTAAAATATTTTTATTGATTTCAGAGAGGGAGAGAGAGAGATAGAAACATCAATGATGAAAGAGAACCATCGATGGACTGCCTCCTGCACGCCCTACACTGGAGATCAAGCCCACAATCCTGGCATATGGCCTGACCGGGAATCGAGCTGTGACCTCCCGGTCCGTAGGTCGACACTCAATCACCGAGCCATGCCAGCTGGCCTGACTTATTTTTTATAATAGCTTTATAGAGATAATTCACATATCATACAGTTCACCTATTTAAAGTGTAGTCATATTTGTGCAACCATTGCCACAGTTAATTTTAGAATATTTTTATAACCCCAAAAAAGAGACCCTGTACCCTTTTTCAGTCATGTCTTATTTTCCCCGAACTCCCCAGCTCTAGGCAATCACTAATCTTTTTTTTCTATGAAATTGCCCATTCTGGACCTTTCATATAAATGGAATCAAACAATATGTGGTATTTTATGACTGGCTTCTTTTACTTACCATAATGTTTTAAAGGTTTATGTTATATACTAGTGGCCCAGTGCATGAAATTTGTGCACGGAGCAGGGGGGCGGGGGCGGTCCCTCAGCCCAGCCTGCACCCTCTCCAATCGGACATCCCTCTTGCAATCTTGGACTGCTGGCTCCTAACCACTCACCTGCCTGCCTGATCGCCCCTAACTGCCCTCCCCTGCCGGCCTGATCTCGCCCCTAACTGCTCTCCCCTGTGCGAGTGCCCCAGGTTGGGCACCAGTTGCGAGTGTCCCCCACACGACCTGGTTCAGGTTCAGGGTTCAGGGTTCAGGCTCTGGAGGAGGCCGCACACAAATGAAAGAGACTAGAAAATATTAATTTGGAAATATTGGTGGCCAGATGGGAGCCCAACTCAAGGGGAAGGACTCCACCCCGCTCTGGCATTGCTATCCCTTTTATTAAGACTGTGGTATACACCCATAGCCTTTAGGCAGGCAATTCCAATAATAGCCACTCAGCAAGGATTTACATAAAACTAAAAGGTGGAAGTAGCTTTAGCTACCGTTGTCTCAACTAAATAGTGGGTGGTTGGCTCTGACCTTTCAGAGCCTCAAGGTTGACCAGCCTTCCGGATTCCTTGTCCACACCTCTCTGCTAGTGAAGGCAATGGGCGGCTTCCAACACCCCTGCCAGCCTGATCACCCCTAACTGCCTCTGCCCTGATGGCCTGATCTCACCCCAACTGCTCTCCCCTGCCAGCCTGATCTTGCCCCCAACTGCCCTTCCCTGCTGGCCTGATTGCCTTTAATCCCCTGCCGGCCTGATCACACCCCCAGCTGCCCTCCCCTTGCGGCCTGATCACCCCTAACTGCCTCTGTCTCAGCCTCCACCACCGTGGCTTTGTCCAGAAGGAAGTCAGACGTCCGGAAGATGGCCGGTCGACCCAGTCTAATTAGCACATTACCCTTTTATTAATATAGATTATGCATCAATACTTAATTCCTTTTTATGGCTCAGTGATATTCCATTATATGGATATATTCCACATTTTGACAATTGATGGACATTTGGGTTGTTTCCACTTTGGAGCTATTATGGATAATGCTACTATGAACATTTGTGTACAAGTTTTGGTGTGAACATGTTTTCATTTCTTTTGAGTATATTCCTAGGAGTGGAATTGCTGAATCATGTGATAACTCTATGTTCAATTTGAGAAACTGCTCGAATGTTTTCCAAAGTTCCTCCACCATTTTACGTTCCCACGGCAGTGTTTGAGGGTTCTAATTTCTACACATGCTTGTTAATCTTGTTACCTATCATTTTTATTATGGCTGACCTAGTAGGTATGAAGTGGTGTCTCATTGTAGTTTTGATTTACATTTCCCTGGTGGCTAAGGATATTTGAGCATCTTTTCATATGCTTATTGGTACATGACATATTCTTATATTTAATACAACCTTGTTTGTCTTTCCTAAAAATTATAAATATGTACTATAGATGCATTTCTCGTTTGTTTGTTGTTGTTTTTTTCATTGTGTTTTCATGTCTAGATTCACCACCTAGATACTAATTTGAGGAGCCTTGTCAAATTGGACATTTTAGCCACTCTGACAAATGTGACCTAATGGAGCCTTATTAAGTCACAATGTAATATAATGTTTTTTCTGATACTCTCTTTTAAAAGTCCCTGTATTATTTTTGTTGCAGTATTTCACTGGCCTTGAATGTGGACATAAGTTTTGTATGCAGTGCTGGAGTGAATATTTAACCACTAAGATAATGGAAGAAGGCATGGGACAGGTAAAGATGCCATTTTTTAAATTTTAATTTTTGTTGAATTCCTACAGGTTTAAACTCTTGTACAAATATAAACAGGTGAAGCATTCTGCATTAAGAATTGCTTGAGAACTTTTTTCTAGGTTAAAACAACAAAAGGATAATTGAGGTTTTGTTCGGTTTACAATGTGACATTCCAGTTAAAGATCCAATTCAGTAATGTTTTCTCAGTGGGCATTAGCATTTATGTATATCAGGCTAAATTTGTTGAACAATTTTGTCAGACCTCTTGCTTTTGCTTTTCAAGTTTTATATTGAAAAACCAATTCAGGTCAGTAATTCTAGTTACCTTATAGCATGCACGTCAAACTCAAAGGCTAACATGGGCCAAATAAACAAGGGTTAAGTGTATGTGGGCCACAAAAAAAACAAAAGCTTCAATTTTCATAGAAACATAGGTTTATTTCTATAGAGACATGCTGAATACAAAGGGCTAAAATAAACGAGTCATCGTTAACATAAAATAATAGAACATTTTAATAAAAATTAATATTTTTTCTTGAACATTAACTTACCAGGCACTGAATAACCGCACAAATTATTAAGTGTAATGCAAATAAACCTATTTTTATTATTCTCTGAAAACGGAATATTTCCTGTTGCGCACACCAAACAAGTCAGTACAAGACTAATGACATGGCAATCGGCTGCTAAAATATTGCCTGCTAGTATTAGTGGAGAGATGGTGCACCTGCGTGTAAGGGAAATGAATGCAACACGATTATAGTAATCAATCATTAGCGAACGTTTTAGTTTGTTATTAATAATTATTGTAAAAATTAAGTTACAAAATTTTTATTAAAACGTTTCTTACATTGGCTTGGCCGCAAAAATACTCATTGTGGACCACATGGGCCGTGAGTTTGACATACTTGCCTTATATTGATAAACACAATCCTACATACACATTCCTTCAATAGAAAGGGAATAATTAAGATCCTATAAATGTTGAGGTATCCAGTATCCTTAGAACCTAGCAAAGTGCCTTGCGATGATAAGCATTCAGTAAATATTTGTTGAATGAAGACAGTTTAAATTTCAATCTTTTTCAGACTATTTCGTGTCCTGCTCACGGTTGTGATATATTAGTGGATGACAACACAGTTATGTAAGTATTTTTGGTAGATTCTGCATGTTAAATATTGATTAGTTGATTCAACCAAGTTAATAGCTAACATGCTTACTTACATAAATGTAAAGGAGGTGGAATTTTTAAAGTCTGAGGAGATTTTCAAATCTACATTCCTTTGTAGTAGTACACGGGCCCATTTTAAACTTAGTTTAATGCCCAGTCACTATTCTGGTAAACTTGGTAATGCATGATAGATTTCAGTAAACCTTGGAATTTGAAATAAGTAATGTCATTGTTTCAGTTAAGTGAGTTCCTTTGGAAAGCAGATGCCAAGATAGAGTTAACAGAGACAGAGATTTACTGTGGGGATAGCATCTGTGCAGGATAAAGTGGAGAAAGAACAGGAATAGACAGACCTTTATGCTGGTCTGATACCTATTAAGAGAGTAAAAGAAGGAAGGGAGGATTCAGTAGGAAGAAATTCAGATTATGATGCAGCTGTGAGTCTTCTGAAGCCCCGTGAGGAGTTTCATTTCGTAGATTGAACACAGTAATGCCTCAATAAGCAGAAACAATCAGGCCCTGATACCATTACTATGTTCAGTCATTCTCTGGGTACTACCCAGTGGGAATGTGGCCTCAGCTGGAACATTGCTACAGACCCCAAGAGCACTGCAGCTGGAGGCTGTTGGCTAACTATTCTCCTTGTGAAAGGGAGAAAGAAACTTGAAGAAATAGTTCCTTACCCTGGGTAAAGTCCCAACCAAGTTGGTTAATTCCTGAGTCAGTGCTGTTTGGGCTGTGAGATGTGGTTAAGAAGGTTATTGTTTTATAAAATTTTATTTGGGAGGGGGACTAGATGGGAAATGGAGAAAATATATTTCCAACAACTAAAACAAATAAGGCTAATATCATAAGGGCTTTTACAAATCAGTAAGACAATTCTATGGAGAGAACATGAAAAGCAGTTCACAATGAAAGAAATTTAAATGGTTGCATAGTGAAAGAAATGGAAATGGTTATAAACAATAGCTAACATGCTTTACTTATGTAAATGTAAATCAAAATTGGAGTAAACTTTTTTTTTTTTTTTTTAATCCTTACCTGTGGGTATTTTTTTCATTGATTTTTAGAGAGTGGAGGCACGGAGGGGGTGGGGGTCAAGAGGGGATAGAAGAAACATCAATGTGAGAGAGACACATTGACTCTTGCATGTTCTCTGACTGGAGGTGGGGCTCGAACCCTTGACACTTCAGTGTGCACATTAATGCTCTAACCACTGAGGATACCAGCCAGGGCAGATAAAATAACTTTGTTGTTGATAATCCTCACCTGAGGCTATTTCTCCAATTGATCTTTTAGAGCAGTGATGGGCAACCTTTTGAGCTTGGTGTGTCAAACTTCGCCAAAAAACTGAGCATAACTCGGGTAGTGTGTCACTTTGAGGAAAAAACATTATTTCACGATATTTATAGTTTAAATAACATAAATGTTTCATCCTCGGCATGTGGCCGCCTCAGCGGCCGCGTGTCATCAGAAATGGCACTGACACGCGTGTCAGAGGTTCGCCATCACTGGGCTAGGGCAAAATAACTTTTTTAAAAGTCCTTTTTACATTTCATTTTGGTAAGGAGTAAAGATTTGGTAATGTGAGTGAGAATATAGTACAATAGTATAAATTCTTGCAAACACTTTTTAATGCAGTTTGGCAATTTCTACAAATGTGTATGTGTAGAAATACACATTTCTTCCTCTCTGAAATAAAATTTTAAAAAGACAAAAATGGATGTAAGAAGGCAGCGATCCTATATAATAAAAGGGTAATAAACAAATTGACTGAACAGCGAAACGACCAGTTGCTATGACGTGCACTGACCACCCGTGGGCAGACGATCAACGCAGGATTTGCCCCTTGGTGGTCAGTGTGCTCCCACAGGAGGAGCGCCGCTCAGCCACAAGCCAGGCAGACAGCTGGCAAGCACAGTGGTGGTGGCAGGAGCCTCTTCCGCCTCCGCAGCAGTGCTAAGGATGTCTGACTGCGGTTTAGGCCCACTCCCCGCAGCTGTCAGTCGGACATCCCCTGAGGGCTTCGACTGCTGAAGGGCGCAGGCCGGGCTCTCCCCGCCTCCCCCTCAGGTCACGAATGTCATACACTGAGCCTCTAGTTAATTATATTGTTGTCCTCTATTTGCTGCTTTCAAGAATTGTTGTGTCTTGGGCTTAAAGCAATTTGGCTATGATATACCTGGATGTGCTTCTCTTTGTGTTTATCTTCTTTGGGATTTTTGAGCTCTTTGGATATGCAGCATGATAAATGCATAGTAAACTTTGAGAATATTCATAAGAGAAATTTTTTTAATTTAATGAATCTTTATTGTTCAGATTATTACAATTGTTCCTCTTTTTTCCCCCATAGCTCCCCTCCACCTGGTTCCGACCCCACCCTCTGCCCTTACCCACCCCAGCCCCCCCACTGTCCTCATCCATAGGTGTACGGTTTTTGTCCAGTCTCTTCCCACACCCCTTTCCCCCCAAGAATTGTCAGTCCACTCCCTTTCTATGCCCCTGATTCTATTATATCCACCAGTTTATTCTGTTCATCAGATTTTTTTATTCACTTGATTTTTAGATTAACTTGTTGATAGATATGTTGTTTTTTTAATCTTTACCTTTTTCTTCTTCTTCCTCTTCTTAAAGAATACCTTTCAGGATATCATATAATACTGGTTTGATGGTGATGAACTCCTTTAGCTTTTTCTTATCTGTGAAGCTCTTTAGCTGACCTTCAATTCTGAATGATAGCTTTGCTGGGTAGAGTAATCTTGGTTGTAGGTTCTTGGTGTTCATCACTTCGAATATTTCTTGCCACTCCCGTCTGGCCTGCATAGTTTCTGTTGAGAAATCAGCTGACAGTCGTATGGGTGCTCGCTTGTAGGTAACTAACTGTTTTTCTCTTGCTGCTTTTAATATTCTCTTTGTCTTTTGCTCTTGGCATTTTAATTATGATGTGTCTTGGTGTGGTCCTCTTTGGATTCCTTTTGTTTGGGGTTCTGTGCGCTTCCTGGACTTGTAAGTCTATTTCTTTCACCAGGTGGGGGAAGTTTTCTGGCATTATTTCTTCAAATAGGTTTTCAGTATCTTGCTCTCTCTCTTCTTCTGGCACCCCCATAATTCGAATGTTGGTACTCTTGAAGTTGTCCCAGAGGCTCCTTACACTATCTTCATATTTTTGGATTCTTTTTGCTTTTCCATTTGAGTGTTTTTTGCTTCTTTGTATTTCAAATCTTTGACTTGATTCTTGCGATCCTCTAGTCTGCTGTTAGATCTCTGTATAATAATTTTTATTTTAGTCAGTGTATGCTTAATTTCTAGTTGGTCCTTTTTCATATCCTTCAAGGGTCTCGCTAAATTTATTGGCCTTTTCTAGAAAATTCTTGAAAAACTTTATAACCGTGGTTTTGAACTCTATCCAGTTGTTTGTTTCCTCCATTTCTTTCATTTGTGATCTGTTTCTTTGTCTCTGCATTTTGGCTGCTTCCCTGTGTTGATAGAGTGGCTTTGTGTGGTAGGTGTCCTATAGGGCCCAGTGGCTCAGCCTCCCCAGTTACCTGAGGTGGACACTCTTGGTGCACCCCTTTGTGGGCTGTGTGCACAGACTTCTTGTAGTTAAACCTTGATTGTTGTTGGTATCGCTGGGAGAACTTCTGTGCTGGAGACAACCTTATGAGACAGGACTTGCAAAAGCCTTTGTGCTCAGCTTGGATGGGGCGGTGTCTCAGGGCAGAGCAGACAGCATTGGTTTCCCATCAGACCTGCCCTAATAGGCCCCCGGGTCTCAGTGTCCCGTGGTAATCGCTGCAATCACCTCTGAGGGAAAGCCACCCTCGAGTTCCGCCTGCTGCCAGACAGTTCAGTTTCTCCCCAAATGGGTCTGGCTCCCCAGAGTCTTGCCCGGAACTGGAGTTCAGCGCAGTCGAGATCTTTTGTCTCCCTCCCGGTTGAGAAAGCCAGCCACGCACTCAGTTGCCAGTCCTCTCCGCGCGCGTCTCAGTACCTCTGCCTCTTGCAGCTCCTCTGAGTCTCAGTGTCCTTTTCTTTTTCCTCCTAGTTTTAGAATTTCCACTCAGCCAGCCTTCCTGTGGTTCTGGATGATGTCCGTTTTGTCTTTTAGTTGTAGTTTTGAAATTGTTGTGCAAGGCAACAGTTTAGGTGTTTACCTATGCCGCCATCTTTGTTTCCCATAAGAGAATTTTAATAGTGATTTCAGCTGGGGTTTAGGGATTAGGAAGAGGGATTTTTATTTTTTACTTTATTTAGTTGAACACTATTGGTATGTATCTTCCATTTTCTTTTAAATAAATAACTGTAGAATTTAAAGGGCTAGTTAACTAAATCAGAGATTATGTGGGTTTTTTTAAATATTTTTTTATTGATTTAAGAGAGTAAGGGAGAGGGAGAGAGAAACATCAATGATGAGAGAGAATCATTAATCACTTGCTGCCTCCTGCACACCCCCCACTGAGGATCAAGCCCACAACCCAGGCATGTGCCCTGACCAGAAATTGAACCATGACCTCCTGGTTCATAGGTTGATGATCACCCACTGAGCAACACCAGCTGGGCAGAGAATATATTACTTAATCTTTATTGTTGAAAATATTACATATGTCCCCTTTTTTCTCCCACTTATCCCTCGCCCCAGGCCTTCACGACCCTATTGTCCAGTTTTTGCCAACCTTTCGGACCTCACGGACCACCAGTTGGCGACCACTGCTATTGTCTGTGTCCATGTCCATAGGTTATGCATATATGCATAGAAGTTCTTTTGTTGATCTCTTACCATCCACTCCCATCTTCCCTCTGAGATTTGAAAGTCTGTTCAATGCTTCTATGTCTCTGGATCAATTTTATATATATATGGATCTATTTTATATATATATATATATATATATATATATATATATATATATATATATATATACTTTTTTTTTAAATTGATTTCAGGGAGGAAGGGAGAGATAGAGAGAGAGAAACATCAATGATGAGAGAGAATCATTGATTGGCTGCCTCCTGCACACCCCACATTGGGGACCAAGCCTGCAACCCGGGCATGTGCCCTTGACTGGAATCGAACCTTCAGTCCACAGGCTGATGCTCTATCCCCTGAGCCAAACCAGCTAGGGCTCTGGATCTATTTTGTTCATCAGGTTACTTTGTTCATTAGATTCCACATATGAGTGCAATCCTATGATCCTTATCTTTCTCTGACTGGCTTATTTCACTTAGCATAATACTCTCCATGTGTCTCCATGCTGTCTCAAAGGGTAAGAGATACTTTCTCTGCCCTAGGAGGACACATATTGCTATGAGAAATGTATGAGATTTTGCTGTCTATTGTTTCTTCTAGGGTTATTATGGTTTCACATCTTACATTTAAGTCTTTTATCCATTTGAGTTTATTCTTGTGCATGGGGTAAATTGGTGGTCTAGTTTTACTTTTTTTGTATTATTTAGTTGATAAAACTGTCTTGACTCCATTTTTTTATTGAAGAGATTGTCTTAACTCCATTTGTATTATTTATTGAAGAGACTGCCTTGACTCCATTGTGTGCTCTTGCCTCCTTTGTCAAATATTAATTGAGCCTAATGGCTTGGGTTGATTTCTGGGCTCTCTGTTGTGTTCCATTGGTCTATATGTCTGTTCTTATGCCAGTGCCAGGCTGTTTTGAGAACAGTGGCTTTGTAGTATAACATATCTGGTATTGTGATCCCTCTAACTTCGTTCTTTCTCAAGATTGCTACGGCTATTTTGGGTTTTTTTGGTTCCATATAAATTTTTGGAGTAATTTGTTCTAGATCTGTGAAATATGCCATTGGTAATTTAATAGGAATTGCATTGGATCTATAGATTGCTTTGGGTAGTATGGACATTTTAATGATGTTCATTCTACCAATCCATGACCATAGTATATTCTTCCACTTGTTTATATCTTCCTCTGTCTCTTTTTTTCAACGTCCTTTATCATTTTCAGAGTACAAGTCTTTTACCTTCTTGGTTAAGTTTATTTCTAGGTATCTTAATATTTTTGTTGCAGTGCTAAATGGGATTGTTTGTTTAGTTTCAACTTTCTGAGAATTCATTATTAATGTGTAAAAATGCCATCAATTTTCGGGTGTTAATTTTGTATCCTGTTACATTGCTGAATTTCTTTATTAAATCAAGTAGTTTTTTGCTGAAGTCTTTAGAGTTATCTTTTTTTTTTTTTTTTGTCTTTTTTCTTTAGAGAGAGAGGGAGAGAGAAAAACATTAATATGGGGATCATTGATCGGCTGCCTCCTGCACGCCCCATACTGAGGATTGAGCCCACAACCCAGGCATGTGCCCTGACCAGGAATTGAACTAGGACCTCCTGGTTCATATGTCGATGCTCAACCACTGAGCCATGCTAGACAGGCTATATCGTTTTCTATGTATAATATCTTGTCATCTGCGAATAATGGGAGCTTTACTTCCTCCTTTCCAGTTTGGATACCTTCTATTTCTTCTTCTTGTCTGATCACTGTGTCAAACACTTCTAGTACTGTGTTGAATAAGAGTAGTGAAAGCTAACATTCCTGTCTTTTTCCTGTTCTTATGGGAAATGGTTTTAGTCTTTGCCCATTGAGTATGATGTTGGCTGTAGGTTTGTCATATATGGCCTTTATTATGCTGAGGTCTGATCCCTTTATTCCCACTTTGCTGAGAGTTTTTATAAAAAATGGTTGCTGGATTTCGTTGAATGCACTGCATGATGCTGATACTGTTAACATTTCATGCTGTCCCACAGCTCTCTTAAACTGTCCTCCTGTTCTTTGTTTTTTCTTTTTGGTTCTTTGCTTGAGTGATTATTTTTCTACCCTGTCTTCTAATTCAGTGATCGGATCCTCACCTTCCTCTAATCTGCTGTTTTTTCCTATTCATGTATTATTTATTTCTGCTATGTCATTCTTCATTTCCAACTAGTTGTTTTTTGTAGTTTTTATGTCTTTTTTCATGCTGTTGAGCATCCTTATAATCATTACTCTGAACTCTATATCTGATAAATTGCTAATCTCCAATTCATTTAGTTCGTCTTCTAGAGAATTGTCTAGTTCCTTCATTTGGGGCTTCTTTCTTTTTTTTTTTTTTTAATTTCTTTATTGATTAAGGTGTCACATATTTGTCCTCATCCCCCCATTCCCATCCCACACCCCTCCCCATGGATGCCCCAACCCTCTGTTGAACTTAAGCATTGGTTAGGCTCATATGCATGCACACAAGACCTTTGGTTGATCTCTCCACCCTCCCCTATCCTCCCTCTGAGGCCCGATAGTCCGATCGATGCCTCCTTGTTTCTGGTTCTGTTCTTGTTCATCAGTCTATGTTGTTCATCATTTCCCTTAGATGAGCGAAATCATGTGTCACTAGAGATATACTTATAAGAATTGAATGTGCGACGAGCAATAATAGTTATGCTGACAGGCAAATGAATCAGTCTGTAGTGAGTTTCTGGTCCAACAGTTCTTTTGAGACCCAATATCAATGTCCACCAGTTCCTTATGAGTACATGTCGGCACTGACCCCTCAGCTCTGGATGGTGGACAAATGGTGGTAATGCAGGTCCGACTCCCTCTGGTTTGGTCTCGGCCGGATCCAGGGGCCCACGGCCTCACCCGGACCCGGGATCCAGCCTCACCCGGATCTAGGGGCACACGGCCTCGCCCAGACCCAGGATTCAGCTTCATCCGGACCCAGGGGCGCATGGCCTCACCCGGACCCAGGGGCGCGTGGCCTCTCCCAGACCCAGGGTCGCGTGGCCTCACCCGGATCCAGGGGCCCACGGCCTCACCCGGACCCGGGACCCAGGCTCACCCAGATCCAGGGGCCCACGGCCTCACCCGGACCCGGGACCCAGGCTCACCCGGATCCAGGGGCCCACGGCCTCACCCGGATCCAGGGGCCCACGGCCTCACCCGGACCCGGGGCCAGGCTCACCCGGATCCAGGGGCACACGGCCTCGCCCAGACCCAGGATTCAGCCTCACCCGGACCCAGGGGCGCATGGCCTTGCCCGGACCCAGGGGCACGTGGCCTCACCCGGACCCGGGGCCCAGCCTCACCCTGACCCAGTTCCCAGCCTCACCCGGACCCAGGGGCACGCGGCTTCACCCGGATCCAGGACCCAGCGGGGTTTCATCTTCTTGATCCCAATTCCTGTTGGTCAATTCCCTCTCAGCAATTCCTTCGGCCATTTTCTCAGAGTTCCAGGGCAGCCACCGCAGAACTCGTTGGGCGGCGGGCTCGGCGAAGCTCCGGTGTGCCCGGTGCGCGGCGGCGGGCTGGTCCGGGGTGGCTGCGGCGGCCCTTGGGTCTGCAGCGGTGGCCGGTCGCCGAGCGTGCGCACCTGGCCGCTTCCGGGGCGTTGAGATTCTTGAAGGACTCGGAGGTCAGCAAGCGCGTAGTCTCCCACCCCATGTCTCCCAGGGGCTCGTCTGTCCGTGCTCGGCAGCGAGTGGGGCCTTCCCCTCAGCCGGAGACCGCTGGGGGCACCGCGCCGAGCACGTTCCAGGCCGCCATTGTGTGCCTGAGCCGTAGTTTTTAAAGTGTGGTCTTTGGGTCACCGGCATCAGCTTCATCCCGCGTACCCCTCTCTTTTATTCTAGTTGTAGAGCATCTGCTCAGTCAGCCCTCCGGTGGTTCTGGATGGTGTCTGCTCTGCTCTCCCATCGTAGTCTCAAAATTGTTGTGGTAGGCAGCAATCAGGCTTCTGCCCTATGCCTCCATCTTGGTCCTTGTTTGTATAGTTAAGTCTTGATTGTTGTTGGTGTCACTGGGAGGAATTGTCCTCCAGGCCAGTTGGTCGTGCGGACCCCCTGTGTCTATAAAGGAAGAGTTGCTGTGCGGGAGACACGTTTATGTGCCGGGTCTTGGTGCAGCAAGGCTTTGGCGCTCACTGCGTCTGCCTCTTGAATGTGTCCCTTATGGGAGTGGTTGAAATCTGGTGTCATCTCACACCGACCACTAGATGCCCTCGTTTCTGGGTCTCCAATGGAGTGTAGGTCAGCTACTGCCTGTGGCCCCTCAGCATGAATTACAGCATCCCTTATATTCGTGACCTGTTTCGGTGTCTTCCCCTTTTGGCTGCCTCCCTATCGCTCAGCTTCCCCAGTCTCCCTAGGTGGTCGCTCTTGATACCCCCCTTTGTGGGCTGAGTGCAAAGTCTTGGTGTTGTTAAGCCTTGATTGCTGTTGGTACACTGGGAGGATGTGACCTCCAGTCCAATTGGCTGTGAGGATCAGCTGTGTCTATGCCGGGAGACAGCCCCATTCAACTAGACTTGCAAAATTGTAAAAGCCTCTGTGTTCAGCTTGGATGGGGCGGAGTTACAGGGCGGAGCCTACCGCCTTGGCTTCCCGTCAGCCCCGCCCTATGAGGTTCCTGTGTCCCTCTGCACTCCCAGCAAACACCTCTGAGAGAAAAGCGCCCTAGAGTTTCGCGCGCTGCCAAACAGTCTAGTCTCTCCCCCAATGAATCTGGATTCCCAGATTCTCGCCCAGAACTGGGTTTCCGTGTAGTCAGAATTGGGGCTCACCGCAGTCTGGCGCTTTTGTCTCCTTCCCTCCAGGGCGACTCAGCGGCACAGTCAGCAGCCCATCCTCCGCGCACAATCCCCTGCGCGCCTCCGGTGCTCTGCTCTTCGCCGCCTCTCTGCACCTCTGCCCCACAGCCCAGCTTTCCCCAGTATGAGCCTGGCTTCCCCGGGTCTTTCCCGGAACTGGGGTTCAGTGCAGTTGGAACTGGGGGTTCAGCACAGTCCGGAGCCCTTGTCTCCCTCCCGCTAGGGCAATCCAGCGGCACAGGCAACAGACCCTCCTCTGCGCACATTCCCGTGCGCGGCTCCGGCGCAACTCCTCCATGTCTCCGCCCCACAGCCCAGACTCCCCCAGCCTGAGCCCGGCTTCCCAGGGTTTCGCCCGGAACTGGGGTTCAGTGCAGTCGGAGCTGGGGTTCAGCACAATCTGGCGCTTTTATCTCCTTCCCGCCAGAGAACGCCAGCCAGGCCGTTAGCCGCCCCTTCCTCTCCGGCTCCGTCTTCCCCGCACGCGCGCGGGCTCGTGTCTCCATACCTCAAGCTTTTACGGCATCCCTGATTTTCCTTGTGGTCCTCTCTTTCCTTCTAATTGTGGGCATTTCAGTCAGCCAGCTTTCCTGTGGTTCTGGATGATGTCCGTTTTGATTTTTAGTTGTGTTTTTGAAATTGTTGTGCCAGGCTATAGGTTAGGTGTTTAACCTATGCCGCCATCTTGGTTTCTCCGGGGCTTATTTCTTTGTCTCCAAATTTTAGCTGCCTGTTTGGGTTTGTTTCTACAAATTATCGTATTTTCCGGCGACTATAAGACGACTGGGCGTATAAGATTTTCCTGGGTTAAAAAGTCATCTTATACACCGGAAAATACTGTACCTTTTCTGAAACAATCCCCACCCTCTCTTCCATCGTTCCTGTTACAATTACCGTATTTTCTGGCTTATAAGACTACTTTTTAACCCAGGAAAATCTTATATGCCCAGTCGTCTATATGCCAGAAAATACGGTAAGTAGATCTGCTTACAACCCCCACTCCTGCTAGGGTGGCCTTATGTAGTAGGTGATCTGTGGGACCCAAAGGCACAGTCTCCCTGATCACCAGACCTGGATGCTGTTATAATGTCCTTTGTGCACGTTGTGTTGGCCTTCCCTGTTGTAATTGAGTCTTGATTGCTGTGGGCTTGATGGTCAGGCGGCTTATCCCCCAAGACAGTGTGCAGGCTTCTGTGCAGTGCTGATCACAAGAATCTGAATTCACCTCAGTAGGGCTTGGAGTCTGCAATATCTCCCTGTGGATATAGTGCTTGTGAAGCCTATTTGATCCTGTTCTGGTGTTGTCTGAAACTGTCCACTGGGTTTATTATTGGTTTGGGGCCTCTTTGGAGTGTCCCTGTTTCAGGCCAATGCCAGATGCTGTTTGTGACTGGCCCTGAGTACTCTGTTTGGAGCTATCAGTGACTCACAGCTTGTGGCTCCCTCTGCTGAGGCTGGATGCTTGTGGAAAGTACCAAGCTGTGCAACAAGGTCTGCTCTCTTTAACCTCAGGCTCAGAAGCAGATCAGGCAAAGAAAGACTGAAAGCACCCAGAGATCTGCCTCTTCCTGCAGGCTGATTGGTAGTCTCAGTCACTTAGTGAGCCTCAGGCTGCAGAGCTCAGCAGAGCATTAAACTCCACATGGTAGGCAAAGGGTTTCTAATAGTTGGGGCAATTTCTCTCCCCACCCAACCTCCCAAAGCTGCATTGATGGGAAAAGCTTTCCTAAGAATGGTGCTTTCTGCAGCATGGGGGAATGCCTCAGCACAGGGGTTCCAGGTGGCTCTCTACTCGGCTCCAGAGCCACCAATCCCAGACTCTTCTCATGCAACTCTAGTCCACTCTGCCCTCCCTCTGCCAGAGCCCAAGGATAGTGACTGAAAACCATATTTAGTGCATTGGCCCTTTAAGGAGGTGCCTACATTTACCGTCTCTCCCTGCAGGACAGAACCCCCAGTGCTTTTCACAGCCAGATGTTATGTGTCCACCTTTCTCAGTTCTGTTATTCTGGGTTGGGGAGGCTAGCTGGGTGGGTGTTTAAACCTCAAACTTCTCACGGGGAGCCCCCACTGCTGAAATATCGCTCCCAAATTTCAGCTGCAGCCTCTTTGGGTTTGTTTCTGTGCCCTCTTATGCTTCAGCATTTCCTACCACTCTTGTTATGGCCTCCTCTTAAAGTCCTTGGTTATAAGTTGTTCTCTCCACCTAGTCTTCAGTTGGTTATTCAAGTTGATTTTTTTCTATATTTTAGTTGAAATTCCAGTTTTGTCCTTGGGGAATATCATTGTAGCTTCCACTTAATCCACCACTATCTTGCAATCCCTTCTTTAATTTCTTTAAAATGCACTTCCCTGTGTTGGGGGGCTGCTCTGGGTTGCTACAGGGGTCTGGATCCAGAGGCCTGCTCACTAAGGGGCTAGCCCCGCAGGGCTCCAGCATGTGTGCACCCACCCAGGGTTGAGGGGCTCAGCAACACCTTTTTCTTACAACACACTTAAAGAGTTTTTACTATTAAAACTAATGCAACTTAAGCTTCAGGGTTCTTCACTTTCATGGGTTCCTGTGATTTCTAGAAGTAGTTGTGAATTACAGTGTTCTTGGTGGACAAGAGAAGCCAGGTTGCAATCAGTATTTCTGATAAATTACCAAGAGGTCGCAAAAGAAGAAAGCCCTCAAAACTATAGCAAAACCTGGATCAATTTCCTAACATTCCTGTCATCTCTTATTTCACACACTGATTTTGGGGATCTGAGGAAAGATGGCTGAGAAATTACAGTTTAAGGCAAGATGTCAGTCAGAAGACCCTGAAAGGGGCCTAATTTGGCAGTAGTTGGTAAGTCATTAGATATTAATACAAACTGGGTAAAAATAGAATAGAGTGTAAGAAATATGGGAAAAACATCTACCAAAATAAAACTATAGAAACTTTGAAAATAATGTTTTTGATTACTACAGTTATATTTGTTGATAATTTTAATTTGTTGTGCATTTTAATATTTTCAAGTTAGGGCAGTTTTATAGCCTTAGCATTGAAATTTTATTTTATAAATGCAGAAAATACTCTTAGCTGAAACTCCCTAATAAACTATTTTTATTCTTGCTTTCAGGCGCCTGATCACAGATTCAAAGGTTAAATTAAAGTATCAACATTTAATAACAAATAGCTTTGTCGAGGTAAGTGATTTCTCTTAACAGTTTCTCTTTTAATTAGAGTAATTATTTTTTATAATAGAAATTAATTTTGTTTAAAATCTTTATTGTTGAGAGTATTATAGATGTCTCCTCCTTTTTCCCTCCATTGCCCCCCTTTACCCAAATCCCACCCCCACCCCAGGCCTTCACCATGCTGTTGTCTGTGTCCATGAGTTACGCATATATGCATATAGGTTGTTTTTCTTTTTTAAATTTAAATTCTTTATTGTTTAAAGTATTACATCAGTCTCCTTTTTCCCCCATTGACCTCTCCCGGGCCACTCCCACCACCCCACTCCCCCAGCACATGCCCTCACCCCCCTAACTGTCTATGTCCTTCGGTTATGCTCATATGCATGCATACAAGTTCTTTGGTTGATCTCTTACCCCTCACCCCTCGCCTTTCCTCATAGGTTGGACAATCTGTTCAATGCTTCTATGTCTATTTTTGTTCATCAGTTTATGTTGTTCATTGCATTCCACAAATGAGTGAGATCATGTGATATTTATCTCAGGATTGTGACAAATGAATAAGTAGATAATCTCTTTATAGATCTTCAGCTTTGATAATAAAATTATTTTTATAGTATTCTTCCTTTATAACTCTTGATCCCTAGCAGAGAATTATAGCTGATAATTAATGGTCCTGTTTAATCATGTTTGGTACTCTAACTCTGCTTTGTTTTAGCTTCCATTACCAATAAGCTTGTTAATAATGAATGCTGTGATTTTATCAAATATCTCTTTTTATCAGGACAGAGGTCTGCAAACTATGGCCTGCCCTTTTTTTTTTAAATAAAGATATACTTGACCATACTCACTTGTTCTATATAGCTTTTTTAAATATGTTTTTATTGATTTCAGAGAGAGAGAGAAACATCAGTGATGACAAGAAATCATTGATTGGCTGCCTCCTGCACTCCTCCCACTGGGGATTGAGCCCACAACCCAAGCATGTGCCCTGACCAGTAATCGAACCATGACCTCCTGGTTCATAGGTCAGTGGTCAACAACTGAGCCACATCGGCTGGGCTGTTTTATACTGCTTTTCTGCTGCAGTGGCAGAGTTGAATATTTGCAA
This sequence comes from Cnephaeus nilssonii, assembly GCF_951640355.1. NCBI lineage: Eukaryota > Metazoa > Chordata > Mammalia > Chiroptera > Vespertilionidae > Cnephaeus > Cnephaeus nilssonii. The sequence goes on along the minus strand of NC_137072.1, from coordinate 1,810,418 downwards.
GAGATGCCATTATTAACCCACAAAGCCAAAAATATTTACTTTCTGGATTTTTATGGAAGAAGTTTGTCAGCCCCAGTATAGGAGCATCAGTGTAACTTGGTATTTTAACTCTTTCTAGAGTTAAATTACTCTATAGTGATTTTTATTTCTATTAATGATTAAACTGAAGCAGATCTTCTAGAAAACAGCATATTTTAGGAATAGTAATTTTTTATTTTGAAATTGTCAGTAAACTTCAAGTCTGTTGCAGAGGGTTTTGCCATGCTTTTTTCCATAACAAAAATGCTTGAGAAGCTCTATTTTCTTTTGAAGAACTAAGATGTGATCTGTACCATAGTTTAGAAACTGCCCTTTGTTCTTAGAAGAGCTTTTTATGGTCAAAGGGAGAAATTTCATATGTATCCCTTTGCTTGTTTCAAACTATTCTGTGTCATCTAAACGCCGTTCCTGAGTTGGAGAATATATTATTTTCCTGCATCTTTGAAAATTGCCCTGAAATAGAACCATACTAGTAAACAAATTAATACTTTTTAATGGTCCCATAATGAGTAATTATGCTAAAGTTTCTCACAGGTATTTTGAAGATAGAACAAGAAGTACGTCATATGTTTTATAAAACCAGCTCTCCAAGGGGATCTATAATCTTAGAAAAAATAGTGCATCATTTATTCATGCCTCAAGCTATTTGATTTTAGGAATTTAGCAACTTGACTATAGTGACTCCATTTTATTTCTTCATTCTTTCCTCACTAAGTTGCATATTTTTATAATAAACTGGTAATCTAGTAAGTAAAAAAAAGAAAAACGGTGCATCCAAAAAGCATTGCTGTAGGAGACTGAGTATTGATGGCAGGTTTTTATATGCTTATGTCACCATCAGCCTCTTTGTCCCTTGTGCTAGGGAACTAATATAAATAATTGCTTGGTATGCTAGCAAATCTTGCATCAGAATTTAATTTGTCATTTTTTATTTTCTAACTTGCGTTTCAGTGCAATAGACTGTTAAAGTGGTGTCCTGCCCCAGATTGCCACCATGTTGTTAAAGTCCAATATCCTGATGCTAAGCCTGTTCGCTGCAAATGTGGGCGCCAGTTTTGGTAAGCAAGGGATTTCTTAAATTGGAATAGTGGACATAGCTTTTCTATTTATTCTTAGAAGTAAAATAGAGAATAAAATTTTACCTGAGGAAGGAGGGAAGTAGGTATTATTGGTTTAATATAGTGTGTATTTCTTTCAAATAACAATTAGATTTAAAAGTCACTCCTAAATAACTTTCCTCTTTCCTTATTGATCTAAGTTTTATATATATTTTCTGATGGTAAAAAGTGCAGTTATAATCTCATTTTCTTGTGTGTTCCAGTAGAACTTAAATGGGAGCAAGCTTATAGACCTGGGACAAGAATTCAGTTATTCTCATTTCTGATTGCTTATTTTGTCAAATTATGTTTGGTTCCTTTATGGCTCTTGCTCTGTTTTAAAGTTCTCTCTTAGGAATAAAATACACAGTCTGGACTTCTTAAAAATCTCCTTTGCTCTGACAAGTTTAATTACTCCTAAGAAGAAAATGTTCAGGTAAATTTGGAAAGGTAGAACATGGTTGATTAGATGTGATTTTTTTTTTAAATATATTTTATTGATTTTTTAACAGAGAGGAAGAGAGAGGGATAGAGAGTTAGAAACATCGATCAGCTGCCTCTTGCACACCCCCTACTGGGGATGTGCCCACAACCAAGGTACATGCCCTTGACCGGAATCGAACCTGGGACCCTTGAGTCCGCAGGCCGACGCTCTATCCACTGAGCCAAACCGGTTTCGGCAGATGTGATTTTTAACTAAGAGTTTTCCTATGGCTCCTCTGGCCCCAGCTTTCTTCATAACCTGGGTTCTTGGAGTTCTATTGCATACCCTTCAGCCGTTGGATTCTAGATTCAACTTACCAGGGAATTTCCAGTTATACCGCATATTAAAGAACTAAGATGACCTTCCATTCCTTTATGGATCTGTTAGGAATGAGAAGCCAGTCAAGCCAAGGGGCTCTAGAGCTAGCAAATAGATACTTTATTGGTATTGCATACCATTCTTTTGTTGTTGTTCAACCATCTATAGAACTAGACATATATATCACTAATATTAAATATTTCCAAAAATAGCAGGTAAACTTACAGGCATTGAATAGGTGTAAAATATATGCTGTTTTGGTAATTATTAAATATACATTATTGTTTATAGTTTACCAGGTAGATGGGGTGGATTCTGATTCCATACCTACTTTCAAATATATTTTTAGTGTGAAATATCTTGAATACAGACTAAAGTATAGAGAATAAGAGCAATGAATACTTATGTAACTACAACCCAGCTTAATCAAAATCAGTATTTTGTTTTTAATAAGAAATAAAACATGACAGACGCGTTTGAACCCCTTTGGTTCCCTTCTCCATCCCATTCCTCATCTTTTCTAGACATAACCATTATATTGACTTTGGTTAAATGAATAGCACTTTGTTTCTGTTATTTGCAAAGGATTTTTGGCTTCCCTAAATTACTTTATTAGCTAATTTATCAGCTATTCTCTGGTTATATTTTCATAAAATTTGTGTTTATTCTTAATTTATACTTTTTTCCAAATTATATACTATTTGCCTAGAAAACAAAAGGCATTCATAATTAGTATATTCTTAGAGAATATTTAGTCACACTCTTTTATTTTACACATTATTTGGTACAGTTTATCTCTACTGGACTGATGTTCATTTGGATCATGCAAACAGTGGCCTGTTTGCTTCCCATATATTGCTTATGGTGCATTAGTACTAAGTTACATATTACCTTACAAAGCCAGACTTTTATTCTTTTTTTAAAAAAATCTTTATTGTTCAGATTATTACAGGTGTTCCTCTTTCCCCTCCCCCCCATAGCTCCCCTCCACCTGATTCCCCACCCCCCTTCATGCCCTTACCCCCCACCACTGTCTTCATCCATAGGTGTAAGATTTTTGTCCAATCTCTTCCTGCACCCCTCAGACCCCCTTCCCCCTGATAATTATCCGTCCCCTCCCTTTCTATGTCCCTGATTCTATTTTATTCACGAGTCCATTCTGTTCTTCAGATTTTTTATTCACTTGATTTTTAGATTCACTTGTTGGTAGGTATGTATTTGATGTCTTTTTGTTGTTCATAATTTTTACCTTTACTTTTTTTTTCTTCTTCCTCTTCTTAAAGAATACCCTTCAGCATTTCATGTAATCCTGGTTTGGTGGTGATGAACTCCTTTAGCTTTTTCTTGTCTGTGAAGCTCTACGTCTGACCTTCAATTCTGAATGATAGCTTTGCTGGGTAGAGTAATCTTGGTTGTAGGTTCTTGGTGTTCATCACTTTGAATATTTCTTGCCACTCCCGTCTGGCCTGCATAGTTTCTGTTGAGAAATCAGCTGACAGTCGTATGGGTACTCCCTTGTAGGGTAACTAGCTGTTTTTCTCTTGCTGCTTTTAATATTCTCTCTTTGTCTTTTGCCCTTGGCATTTTGATTATGATGTGTGTTGGTGTGGTCCTCTTTGGATTCCTCTTGTTTGGGGTTCTGTGCGCTTCCTGAACTTGTAAGTCTATTTCTTTCACCAGGTGGGGGAAGTTTTCTGGCATTATTTCTTCAAATAGGTTTTCAGTATCTTGCTCTCTCTCTCTTCTGGCACCCCAAAAATTTGGATGTTGGTATGCTTAAAGCCATTCCAGAGGCTCCTTACGCTATCCTCACACTTTTGGATTCTTCTTTCTTTCTGCCTCTCTGGTTGGGTGTTTTTTGCTTCCTCATATTCCAGATCTTTGGTTTAACTCTTCAGGTACGGTGGTCTACAGTTGAGTTTCTATATATTCTTTATTTCAGACAGTGTATGCTTAATTTCTGACTGGTCCTTTTCCATTTTTTTGGTATTCTCATTAAGGTCCTGGAAGGTCTCTTCAAGTTTCTCAGCGGTTTTTAGAAGATTCTTGAGTAACCTTATAAATGTGGTTCTGAACACTGTGTCGTCCATTAGTTTACTTTCCTCCATCTCTTCTATTCATGACATACTTTGGTGTCTCCGCATTTTGGCTGCCTCCCTGTGTTGATGGTAGCTCAGCTTCCCCAATCACCCTAGGTGGTCGCTCTTGGTACACCCCTTTGTGGGCTGAGTGGAAAGTCTTGGTGTAGTTAAAAGCCTTGATTGCTATTGGTACACTGGGAGGAATTGACCTCCAGGCCAATTGGCTGTGAGGACCCGCTGTGTCTATAATGGAAGCACTGCTGCGCTGGAGACACGCTTGTGGTACAGGGCTTGTTTGAGTGGGGCTTTGGTGCTCACTGAGTCCGCCTCCCGAGTGTGTCACTTATGGATGTGAGGAGTTGAAATCTGGTGTCTCACGCTGACCACTAGGTACACTGGCTTCTGGATCTCCAATGGGGTGCAGTTCAGCTGCTGTCTGAGGCCACCCTGCAGGAGCTACAGCGAGAACTGCCGTCCTCTCCTCCCTGCTTGGAGCTTGGAGGCTTTGGAGCTGTCTGTACCGGGTTGCAAGTTTACTAGTTTAAACTGCAATAGGGAAGGCCATTCATATGCAAAAGCTGCTGCTAGGAGCTTGGGTGTGTTTGTAGATTGTGCGGGGCGGAGTCTCAGGGCGTCACTAGGCTAGGGCGTGTCAAACAGCGATGGCTGGCAGTGAGCCGCCTCCAACCGTGTCTCGCGCCCCGGCGCAGCCAACAATTGTACCCTCCACGCAGCTCTGCTAGTAAGCCACCCTCACTCTGACCCGCTGGCAGGCAGCCCAGTCTCTCCCCAGAAACTGGATTTCAGAGAGATTGGGGGCTCGTCTCTCTTCGGATTGAAGAAAGCAACTACCGCCTCCAGCTGGGCTCTGCCGCCAGCTCGTATCGCGCGCGTGCTCCCCTGTACCTCAGTTTTTCAGCATTTGCGCCCTGATTGCTCCCGTCTCTTTCGGTCTAGGTGTAGAGGTTCCGCTCAGCCAGCTTTCCCGTGGTTCTGGGTGATAGACGTTCTGTCTTTTAGTTGTAGTTTTGGAAATTGTTGTGGGCGGAAGCAGCCCAGATGTTTATCTATGCCGCCATCTTGGATCCTCCCCCAAACTTTTATTCTTTATTTGGGGTGTTAAATAAGACAATATATGCTATTGAAGCATGGTTGACATTTAAGTTGAATTTAATGAAAATTATTTCAATTTGGCTTCAATTAGAGAATGACTGTACCAAGGAGCCATCTTAAAAACTATCAGAAAAATACAAATAATCTGATTCTTTAACAGTTTCATAGCTGTTTAGTCATTTGTTATGAAATTATCATCTAAGCATGTCTTCATGCTTATAGTCATTCTTCATTCACACACACACATACACACAACACTCTGATCCTAATATTAAATTCTAAATAATTTATTGTAGAATAAAATAGACATGGTTCCTGCCTTTGTATTTGCCAGTCACTGGAAACTGGTGAAAATATTGAGGAACTTTAAAGCATGAAGTGGTTTGTTTGCTTACATACTTTACAGTAGGTGGGACTTAATTCTTTTAACTCTTATGTCACTTAACAGTTTTAACTGTGGAGAAAATTGGCATGATCCTGTTAAATGTAAGGTAAGTTTGGCATTTTCATTTTTAAATAACAGCACTTCTAAGACTTGTTTACTGAAAACTACAGCCCACAATTTTGTTATCTATCCAGTAATAGATAAAATATTTTATTTTGCCCTTTTTATTTCAAATGATCATTACATTAAATGATCATTACAGAGCATTCCTTAGGAATAAGTCAACTCCTGATATTATCAGGATAATGATAGTTAAGGCACCTTCCTTAGTAGGCTTTGTATTTGGCTAAGGGGAATGGCACACCTTGGAGCTGAAATTCTAATCAAGCTCTAGGTTCTCTATTCTATTCAGCCAGAGAAAGTCCTCCTTTGGTTCAATTTTTATATACTTGATATTAAAACTACAGGATTTCCTTGATTTAAAAGGAAGTAAACCCAGTAATAATCTTGTCCTTTGGGTTTTATATTTAAGTTTGACTGAATTTGTGTTGAAGTAATTTACTATTAAGTCTTTTGTTGTAACCTAACAGTTGTTGTTCTGTGTTTTTTTTTTTCCCAAACAGTGGTTGAAGAAGTGGATTAAAAAGTGTGATGATGACAGTGAAACCTCTAATTGGATTGCAGCCAACACAAAGGTTGGTATTTTCCTTCAGTAAACTTGTGGTAATGAACTGATAAGGACAGGTACATCAGCATTAGCGAAAAAACAGTAAGTTTACCTGGTTAAGGGCCTTGTTTTACCTTTTTCTTGATTACGGTTTTTTTGTTTTTTGTTTTGTTTTGTTTTATCCAGAATGATTGCCTATTAATTTTTTTCTTTGTTTTAGTTTTGAGTTTATTTTATTGAATACTATAGTGTAATATGCACAGGACTCTACTTTAAAATTTTTCTGTTCATGGAAAAGCATTAATTTTCTATTGAAGAAAAGGCTGATAATTTTTCTACCCTGACATTTGTTATATTGCTTTCTCATATTGTTCTTGGCTTCCTTTTAGTATGCAAATGTATTGTAGAGTTTACTCCACCTAGCTTGTTTTTATTAGGCTAATTTGCATTTCTGCCTTTAAAAATCCCCAGCGTTTAATTTAAGGGATTATTTCTTTTAGAACAGCATTCAGTCAGAGTAACTGAATAACTTTATTATATAACATTTTTAACATGTTAAACTTCCATAATATGACTTATTACGAGACCTGACTCTTACGAAATATAAATCTAGGTGTAATATGGGTATCCCTTGATTTTTTATATGTGGTGTGTGTTTTGTATTATTTTTAAGTGCATTGCTCAGGATACTGGTTTCAAAATTCAGTCTCTTTATGACCCTGAACCACTTCTAGACAAAAATCTTACAAATACAAGTAATCTTGAACACCCTTGTTTCCTATCACTAAGTAATGAACAAGCATTTGAACCCCAACTGTGTACCAGCCAATCTCTGAATAGAAAAAAATTCAATCTTATATCCCATCCAAATAGGAAGTGACTTAGATAATGAATGATAAGGTTATTAATGGGCTGTTCATTTTTAGTATTGCCTTTCAAATGTGAAGATGATGCTTTAAATCTGAATTTGTGGTTGCCAACCGGTGGTCCGTGAGGTCCGAAAGGTTGGCAACCGCTGCTTTAAATAATACTGAGTTGTTTAGCCTGTGTTAGTTAAAGCTTTGCACAGTTTCATCACCCAATCACAGGACAATAAGAGTAAGGAATGCTTAAATGATGAAGGCTAACACATGATTTTATAACAATAGTACCCTGCTCTACCCCCCAAAATTAAAAATGCGTATTTATTTCTGTCTCTCAGAAAGCATTAGCAGTGAAACTTAAGTCCTTTCACATGGTACAATGCCCACATCTTTGAGAACTGTATGGTTAAAATATTTTTGTGCTCTCTAAAACCATCATGATAAGTATAATGGTTTTCATGAGTGCATTGCTGAAAACCTTACTGTAGTGTCAGGAAGTGTGGTTACTTTTGTTATTTTAAAAAATTTCCTCGCTTGCCTCATTTTTTTGAAAATTGAGAATTTCTCCACCAGATATGTTCATTAAAGCCCCAGAATCCTTAAATCTTCTTTGTAAAACTAGTGTTTAGAATAGGGCAGCTATATTTTCAATAAATAGTTTGCTTAAACTCTCACCCACTTTCTACATCTAGAGAAATCACAAATACTCTAAACCCCCAAGATGTTTAAAGGAGGGAATATAGGTTTGAATATGTTTGACTGATTAGAAAATAGATTATTGAGGAAGAATAGTAATCCTATATAATAAAAGGCTAATATGCAAATCAACCAAATGGCAGAATGACTGGTCTCTATGACACACACTGACCACCAGGGGGCAGATACTCAATGCAGGAGCTGCCCCCTGGTGGCAGTGCACTCCCACAGGGGGAGTGCCCCTCAGCCTCTCCCGTCTCAGTGGCAGCGCTAAGGATGTCTGAGAGCTCCCGGATTGGGAGAGGGTGCAGGCCAGGCTGAGGGACGGACACACACACACAAACACACACGCACACCCTGAGTGCACGAATTTTGTGCAACGAGTCTCTAGTTTCTAATAAGAAAGTTACCTACTTGGTAGGTTTTTGTTTGTTTTCTAATATATTTTTATTGATTTCCGAGAGGAATGAAGAGGGAGAGCGAGGTAGAAACATCAGTGATGAGCCCTAGCCAGTTTGGCTCAGTGGATAGAGTGTCGGCCTGCAGACTCGAGGGTCCCAGGTTCGATTCTGGTCAAGGGCGTGTACCTTGGTTGCGGGCACATACCCAGTGGGGAGTGTGCAGGAGGCAGCTGATCGATGTTTCTAACTCTCTACCCCTCTCCCTTCCTCTCTGTAAAAAATAAAAATAAATGAAGGAAGGGAGGGAGGGAGGGAAAGTGAGAGAGAGAGAAAAAGAAAAAGAAAAAGATCACTGATGAGAGAGAATCATTGATCTCTCTTCTGCACGCCCCCTACTAAGTATCATGCCCAAAACCCATGTGCCCTGACCAGGAATGGAACCGTGACCTCCTGGTTCATAGGTTGATGCTCAACCACTGAGCCGCACTTGGCTGGGCTCAACTTGGTAGTTTTGAGGTGAAAGTGAAGAGGTTTATTTTTCTTGAGAAGTTTCAGAAACTTTTGTTTATTTATTTATCCTCCCCCCGCCCCCCCGCCGTGTCCCTCGTGGTTAAAAGGGTCGCCCCAGTTATGCGCAAGCAACTGCTCTGGCGCTGCAGCCTGACCCCCGAGAAACTTTTATTTATTATCAGCTCCTTAAACAGATATGCAGATTGTTGATGGTATCCTAACATATTGAGAACTTCATACTATTTGGTTAATTATAACAAAGATAAGTAGAGTGAAACATATTTCAGGCCTGGAACTTGCTTCTTTGAGAAAATGTAAAATTTCTTACGTGTGTGATTTCAAATTTTTGATTTAACCCATTGTACACCATAAGCGTATGTAGATGCAAGCAGTGGACCTTCCCCACACGCCACACGTGTCTATAAAACAAAATGTTTTCCCTAAGTGGCAGCTCTGACCAACTATAAAATCATTTTTCGTGAGAATTTTAGCTGAAAATATTTAGGAACATCTGAATTGTGAGTAATATTTTTATAATATTCATTGCAAATTGATTTTTTTTAATTCAAAATACCGTGGCGTATGGGGATGGTTTTCGTTTTTGGATGCGTGGTAGTTAACTGGTTAAAATGTATGATTAAAAATTGCCATATTGACTTATTTCAAATAACTGTAGTTTATGGGTAGTGTAGTCTGTTTCACAAAGGCTGAATTATACAAATAATATAATGAGTAATACTTGCGCCTTGTGGTAGTTACAGACATCAAGCAAAAACACAAGCTTTATATCTTTATTTTCTTTTAAATAATGGGTGTTTGATTTTTCTAGATTTTTTTAAAAGACAAAAACAGTAGGCCTGCAGGTTAATAACTTTGGCTCACTAGCAAAAAAGAAAATGATAGAGACTTGAGGGATAAAAGTCATGACCTGTGTAGCACAGTTATAAATGGACCACAATGAGAAGAATTTAAAGCAAGAATATTTGGCAGAAGGAAGTTGGGAACCTCAATAGCCACAAAAAGAATTTACCAGTTCCACTTGCCTATTGAGGCCAAATTGCTTGAGTGTGAATCCTTACTCTATCATTTGCTACCTTTGTGACCTTGGACTAGTTTCTTTGCTTTCTCTCCCTTAGTTAATTCATCTGAAAAATGGAAATAAGAATAGCACTACTATAAGGATTATAAATTAATGCATATAAAACACTGAGAACAATGTGATATACAAGAAGTACTCAATAATTATTTTTAGATGACACTAGAGAGAGAACTATATTTACATGAACAAACTTTTATCTTCCATAAAACTATTATTACTGTCTATGGCTAAAAGTACTTTAAAAATATTTTGTCCGCCAACCCCACTAAAATCCTTAAATTCTTGTGCATCTTAACAGCCAGTAATAATGATAACAGATCATTTTCAGTAGTTCTTATTAATTATTCCATGCTGTTCTAAGTGCTTTACATGTATTAATCACAGTAAATGTGATATCAAAAATAAACCAAATCTAGAACGGGCTTCTTCTCAGTGGTAGTAATACAACCTAGTGTAGCATTGACACCAACTTTATAGTTTCTCTTCATAGGAATGTCCCAAATGCCATGTCACAATTGAGAAGGATGGCGGTTGTAATCACATGGTCTGTCGTAACCAGAACTGTAAAGCAGAGTTTTGCTGGGTGTGTCTTGGCCCTTGGGAACCACATGGATCTGCCTGGTAGGTTGGGGAAATGAAGGGAAGGATATGTTCACATAAGTATG